>NC_092340.1:253965833-254582500 GCF_046630445.1 Rutidosis leptorrhynchoides
CCAATTGTGCGCGTATTGACTTAATCGTTTCAAGCACGTTATGTGCGTGGCTTAAACAAGTTAAATTTGTTAATCGTATATCATACTCAAGGCATGTCAGTGTGTGATTTATCATATATGCTGTTGTGCACACAACATAGACTTAAATCACGCACCCTAATAGCTGCGCATCGAGAGTCTTCTAAGTACGCCAACACTTAGGACTGCGGTCAAGGGCGGCCAACCCTATCGCTTATAGTCATGACTTACAGATCTCGTATTCTGCTCGGGTGCGGCTAGGACAAACCAATGTTCGTCACTGATATCGCTCCATTTATATATGTTTTATCTCGCGATATCTCCCTCACTTTGTTCGGTTTTTGACGATCTTGGAGCCTATTTTGTGTGCTATTGAGCTAAATGGTAATTTAAGGGCTAAGGACTTGATTTGGTGTAAAATTGAACAAATCTTGGGCAAAATTGGCTAAGGAAATGGTAAGTGCATGATTCAGCTCAAAAAGCTCCTCAACTAAGAGCGCCGCTCCTGTGGATCAAAAGCGCCGCACCAACATGAAAAGCAACGTTCTTATGCACATTTTGGCTTCATTTTCCACCAGTGGCCAGAAGCGCCGTTCCTAAAGTCAAGAGCGCCGCACCTATCCAGCCAAAAGCGGCGCTCCTATAGCAAAAGCGCCGTCCCAAAATCTTGCCAAAAGTGGCGTTCCTGATCAAAAGCGCCGCTCCTCATTTAAGCCAAAAGCGCCGCTCCTGCATCAAAAGCGGCGCTCCTGTCGCTGTTTCAACCCAGATTTTTAGCACTATAAAAGGAACGAGATTAGGTCATTCTTCATATGCATCTTTAGAGAGCAGCTGTCTTAGGTCCGTATTTCACATACAAAACCCTAATTTCATCATCCATTGGTGATTAAAGGTGGATTCAAGGAAGCTAGCTCTAGATTCATCATTGATTAGCTTAGATCTTCATCTTCTTTACATTTTGGGTTGTAATCTTCACTTTACTTTACATACTTTACTTGTAATAACTTGAAGATGATGATTATTTATGTTTCTATGCTTATTATTAGTTTGATCTTAGCCATGATTGGCTAAATCTCTTGTGTTTGCTTATCTATGAATCTCTAATGCTAGTGTTTGTCCCAAAATCAATTGAATAATGTTGTTTGAATGAATTACATGATCATGTGTTATTGAGTTAGCTAAAGATCCATTGCTATGATTTTGTTTTAGGCTTGACTTTGATTACATATGTTGAGTAGCTCTCTTAGTGATTTGAGAAGTGAATCAATGTGTGCTTCAACACCTTAGGTGATCTAGATAACTAGTTTAGGAATTTCAAGTGATTGTGTTCTTGATCTAGGTTGGTTTTCAATTGGCCTTTAGTCAACATAGTAGTGCCGCTTATCTTAAGTGATTTAGATAATTGGGGGTTTTAAGTGATTTCAACCTAGGCATAATCTCAATAACCAAATCGTGCTTAACTCGATCTTAGAATACAATGCTTATGTGAATTCGCGGAGTGTTATATGATTTGAGGTTTAGTAGTGATGCTAAACATTTAATAGTTCAACAACTATTGTGATAACAAAATAGGCAAAATGGGGCAATCCAAGCATAGAGATGATTAGATAAGTGAACACCTCTTAGTTAATTTGATTTAAGTCTTAATACTTCGTTACTTGTTTCTTGCTACTAGTTTACTTGTTAAGTTTAAGTTTGTTTAATTGTGCAAGTTTTAGTTGTTAGTTTATATCAATCAAAAAACCCCCAATCAAACAAACCCTAGGACAATTGATAGTTTCAAATATTCGACTTATACCGCTTCCTTGGGATGAACTTAATAAGAATACTTATATTGAAGTGCTATAATAACCGGGTTCTAAGTGCTCGTTAGTTGTGTGTGCTTATTTGTAGTATTTAAATCATATATAAATTTTGAGGGTAAAAGATGTACGTTGCACAAACACCATCAGTCACCTTCCGGTAGTAAAATCTAGCTTGTCACCAAACAAGCTTCTGTCGCATGGGGGTTGGAGAAAACACCCCTTCAAAGGCAGGAGTGTGTGGGGTATTCGTTACTGTACACACCATTCCAAGTTAAAGAGCTACTTTACATTATATATGGCACAAAGATTTTCTCAGAAAATATCTTGGAAAATAAAGGAAACATAGGCGTATTGCCGAGGTTGATTACAATAGTTTTTTGGCTAGCGCAGTTACATAGGTAATATGACAGTTTTCTTCTAGGAACAACATATGAAAAGCAGGACTAAAAACTACAGGCTCTGCACACGTCTTCTCATTTGCTATGCGCGACTTCATGGCTAAGTGCCGTGGTTCTCTTTATTCTTTGCTCCTTTGGTCTGGTTGTTTCCTTCTCCAACTTCCATTGTGTTGTTCCTTGGGACCTGTTTAGACCAGTTCAATATTTTTTGTAAATCAACGAATGCGTGTGGATATGCGTTAATGTGCATTTAAAACGTGCGTCTTATGTTTCGGATTATACAAGATTGTGCTCATTTAAATGCGGTAAGCGTGCTGAACTGTTTACGCGTTTAAGCATCTATTCAGATCAAGTAACCATCTTATAATCGCGGAATCAATAGCTTAGTAAAATACCTGATTGTTGTTGTTTTCTGGTGATTTTGACATTATCATTACAATTCCAGCTTTCGTGGGAATGCGCGATGGAGAATACTGCTTCAAACTTCTGCGAAGACAGGTATCCCAAAAGCGCATCACAGCCTGATGCCGCACGCATGATGCTAAACTTCACTTTCTCAGTTTGCCTTTTCTTCCAATTGTCATCATCCTTGAGCTGTAGTTTGACCTCTAAGATCCCTAGGGTTAGCAGTAGGTTACCAGAGAGTCCTCGGAGTTTTTCTTTTGATGGATTCAAGCCGAGTTTGAGTCTGTGCGAGAGTTTTTGGAAGTATGGCTCGAACATGATGTCGGCGCTGTTGCCAGTGTCTACGCAAAGACGCCATATCTTGAGTCATAACTCTGGAAAACATCCACAAATCACGGTGAGATCGCTCTTAGCTCCTTTTGCAGGTTAAAAATGGGACCTGCATGTATTCCCGAGAGTGCGTAGGTCTTATTTTTGCTGCCATACGTTCTTTTGTGACGACCTGGATCACCTTATTTCGCCCCTTTTCATTGTCTTCATCGTACTCCTCCTTGCGCGATCGTTCTTTTGGCTCCTTTAAGTGCTGAAGCTCACATCACTTCAAACATGCAACTACCTTATCCGTCAACATTTTACACCTGTTAGTCTCATGACCATAATCATCGTGAAAGTCACAAAATTTAGACTTGTCGCGTCTCGCATATTCCGACATGCGCGCAGGCCAGGAAAAATTCTGTGATATTGGCTCTTTCGTAAGAATTTCTTTGAGGCTTTTTGCCAAGTTTTTGATGGGCGTTTGGCTGTGTTCCCGGTCTCTATTCCGCAGATTATTGCTGCCATGACGCCCATTAGTATGCCCGTGCCTATTATCATTGTCGTGCTGATAGGGGCCATTATCCTGGTATCCTTTGTGAGATTTATACGAGCTACGGCCTCCTCTTGTTGAATCATGGTCTTCGCGACGGCCGTGGCTATTCCTATACCCTGAATACCATATGGTGTCTTCAGCTGTGCGCAAATGCTCGTGTGCTTCTCTGATGGTCTCAGCCAATGTTTCCGGTGGCCTTTTTCACAACTCTTGCCATAACTGTAAGTGGCGCTCTCTGCAAATTCCATGAATGAATCCAGAGACTTTCTGGGACTCTGCCAAATTGGGAATAGGCGGGACTTCTCGACTGTATCTATCGATAAACTGTCCCAAACTCTCCGCGTCCCTGCTTGATATCATGACACTCGACATGAGTCCTTCTGGTCGCTCTCATGTTGTGAAAGTTGAGCAAGAAGCATTCTCTCAAATCACGGTGAGGGATGATAAGTGGCGTAGGTAAATTGTTGAACCATTGACGCGCTATTCCCTCGAGAAGGGGAGGAAATTCTACGCATTTTGTTTCATCAGCCCTCCTTTGATTGCGAGCAAATATCTCATATTTCTGCAAGAAATCATCAGGATCCGAAAGTGCATCGTAGTATCCTAACGTGAGCGGGATCGTGGGCAAGGTAGGGGCAACGTAGTTAAGTATGTGAGACGCAAACTTTTCAGAAGTAGGCGCGGTCTCAAAGTTAGGCTTAACACTAACTCCCTTCATGCTTGCGAACAAATTTCTAATCATGAGCTCCGCCTTTCATTAGCAAGTAGATCATATTAGCTTGATTTTGGGCGCGCTCTTTAAGTGTTTGAGTGCTTGGCGTAGAGTTTGACACTGCGTTGATAGGTATCTGCCGGGAGACATAGACTGTTGGGCTTGGGCGCTGTTTTGCTAGCGGCGCTGTTTTACTAGCGGCGCTGTCTGATACAATCCCGAGTTTAGCTGAGTGCTGTGAATATTCAGCTCTTTCGTGTCAAAGCCCAATTTTTGCAAAGCTTCTATTGCGCTGGCTGGTGTAGTGGGTGTGCGCGATTCGATACTTAAGAATTCAGCTTTAGTACCGTGCGCAGAGGAACCGGACGCACCAACGTAGATGGGAATGGTTCCCACATATGTGGTGTTTGCTGCCCATGGTATCGGTCGCGTAGTGGGGCTTTGAAGTCCGGTGAAGGAGGAAGGATAGTTCTTGTTGATTGTGCATTTGTGCCGCTGCTAGCATGTGCACTCGCAGGTTTAGATACACGTTGTGCTTGCGGATGTACCGGTATTTCCTTTGAAGCCTCCGGTTGACTCGCCATTTCTTTGCGATGCGCTTAAAGTTACCTGGGACTGAAACACACACGAAAAGAAACGTTTGAATGTAAAGAACTTTAAGGAGAAAATATTTTAACAAAATCTTTTAACTTAGAGTCCCACGGATGGCGCCATTTGATCAAGCATAAAATGGTCAAAGGGTTCGGTTCATGCGAGATCAACAATAAAGGGGGGGTTTAAGGGTTTTTTGAGTTTAACTCTCCGGTCCGGAGAACCGTGAATAACCCTCATACGAGATGATTATCTCAGAAAGGGTGGTTAAACGTAGCCCACCATCATTTGTGTTAACCGGGGTTGATGGCCCAAGGGCAGTGTTAGGATTTACGTTGTATGCGCTACCTGAAATCGCAAAGTGTTTGAGGGAGCTATTCCGGTTGCGCGGGTTAGCTGGAATGGGATATTCTTGAGAGTATTCTTGTGAGTGAATAATGGAATGTAATTCCAGAGTTTCTCTCTCTTGTCTTGTTCAATGTAACCTCTATTTATACTTGTGAGCTTTTGACCCTTAGTGCCACGTAAAGGGACAAAAGGATATGTTGGTGCCACGTGTATTGTCTCCGTCCTTTTATTTCATAAAGCTGTAAAAGTACTGTCATTATCTTAGTGCCGTCTCCTTTATACCCATGCTGTCCTTTTCTGGCCGCCCTGCGATGTCAGGATCGCAGCCTGTTGCTACAGGTGTCGTTTCTTCTTTAATGTCGCCATAATACATTTCTAGCCTTATTCGTTTCCTAAATATGGCGCTATGTTTAAACTGCGTGATCAGCATTTGCGAGCTTATTATCAATGCATGATTAGATAGCGCGATAGCCAGCGTATGGATATGATCCTGCACGATTATATGGGGTGACGCGCGCTGATCTGGTATAGCGCAACATAGATGTGCAGCTATGCGCATCATTAAGGAACATGTTCCTTAAAAAGGGTTTGAGGTTTTACACGGCTCGATACCATGTCAGCATGTGATTTGTATATTTCTGAATGATCGAACTGTACATACGAAGCACAAATATAAAGGCAGAAACCCTACTAGAGCAAGGTGGGCCAAGCCCAATACAAGATAAAACATGGCCTAACATATGGGCCAACAATCACTAGTCTAACAACCCAAAGCCTCATTGTAATGTGTGCACAATAATAAAGAAAAATCTCTTGTTTGCGCCCGTGGACTAAATCTTTCTCTGTTTTTGGAGTAGGGATATAACCACATTAATTCCTTTTGTCGTTTATGCTTTACGTTTATTGTTTATGCATGTGATTATCCATTTGTTGTTCGTACTTTTTAGGATTAACGATACTATAATCACATAATTTTATTAGGGTCCACTACAAATTCGTAACATTTTTTCCTTACTATTTTCCGTTTCCGATCACTCAATTATGGACTCTCATATATGTTCCAACATTTTAATTCTTTAATATTTTTTTACATACATATTCGAGTTGGTTGGTTATTGCAAGTAAATCATATCTCATGAGACATAATATATAATGTATTGGAACAATTTTTTAGGATCTATAACAAAAATTGTTTTGATTAAAAAAAATTTTATAACAAGAAAATTACATACAATCACCCAAAAAAACCAAGTAATAGCAATTTCTATGATCAAACCCATATTGAATCACAATAACAATGAGCTACCTATATGTACAAAACTCTGTTCTTCAACAATCTTTAAGAAAAAAAACACCTTCATCACAGAGGCATTTGCCTCTTTCTATCAAACCTTATGGTCTTCTAAAATAGTTCTTGGTTCCACTATTCGAAACATCATATTTCATAGATCGTAATCGTTTCTACCTCTAATGGACCGGATCCATTGGGAAAGGTGGATTTGAAGAAAACTTGTTTGGAGTTTTCAGCTTCAACACTTCTAGAACAATAGAAGTAAGTATGATTGCACCAAGAACGAATCCGTAGCCAATCTTCCATGAACTTCCTGCATCAGCAAGTTGTATTCCTAGCAATATGTTGAAAGCTCCAAAAAAAAGAGCAATTCTTCCAACATAATGATGGTACCAATTCCAGTACTTTCTATGCTTACTCTCCTTATCAGGTCTTATGAAGAATGCCATAACCTGAAATGCAAGACATATACAAGAAATACATAATGGACCTAATATTTTGACTTTTATAGTCAAACCTTTAAATTCAATTTGATAAATTTTGAAACATTTTCACATTTCCAACCCCAAATCTTTTTCATTTAATGTTCTTTGTATTGAATCAATAACCCATCAAGCTTTTTCTTGATAACTTCATAAAATAAAATCCAGTCTGTTACTTTGACTTTTAAAGTCAATTCAAAATAGTAGTAGCAATTTATTTAACTGTTGTACCTGGAGAACACTGAGAACTATGGCAGTTATTCCAATGCCTTTATGTGCTGGCGCATGGAAACTAAATTTGTTATACATATTTAGTCCAACAATTCCTGTAGCGACTGCAAATATGAACCCGACGAACTGAAAGCCTAGATGCAAATAGTACCATAAGGGGTCCTTGTGCTTGAAGTATCTAGCAACAATAGCTCCATATGGCAATAAAAGACCCCATCCGAGTAGACCCAATACTCCATGGGTCGTTTTTGAACGGTGTAGATTGTTAGCAGGCGTTACAGAACTTGAACTTGAACTTGAAGAACCTGAATACAAAAAGGCGAAAGCATTAACTATCAAGGTCAACCAAACAAGTCTCATAAGTAAAAATTATCAACCAACTAAACCAACCTTGTGAAAAATCAATGTTGATAGTTGTCTTGTCATCATGAACCGCTAAAAGATGATGTTGGGGGTATCTGCTTGAAAAGGCCAATAGAATCGGTTGTGTTTTGAGTTTGCTCGGGTACTTTAGTTGATATGCTAAATGAATCTTGGCACCATAGACCGTAACAAAAGGAGGAATACTCGTTAAGGGCAACTCGCCCTTATCGTGTTTCACTTGTGATGGCGCAAATCCCTCGGCGTAATATTGTTTAATTACTGGAGTACCCTTTCGGGTAATCCAACCGACCATAGCGCTCGAGTTAAGCATCATACCATCCTTTGAGAAACCCATTGCAACATATCCACTTGTGTAAGTTGCTGATAATATAATTGTCACAACATTGTCTTTGCTTTGGGAGTACTGTTATTAGAAATAAATATTTTTAATCACAATTAAAAAAAAGTCTTGAATTTATAAATTAGTTTTACTTTTCAAATATGTCATTTGCTAGAGTAGAGTATTTACAACTATAGAGGTGATCTGTACAACACTTTTTTTTAGCCATACACCACCAAATGTGCTCTGGTTTAATGTTTAAACCCTTTGATAGCGTATGACTAAATATAGTGGTGTACGGATCATGAGCCTTAAAACTATCATGCCTAAACTTAGCTAATATGAAATGATACAGGGGAAGTGAAAAACTTACCCGAATAACAAATGAATTCCAGATCTGTTTACACACCACATGTGACATGTTAGCATAAGGAAAAGGAAGAAAACTGTTGACATCATCATTGCATTCATCTCCTACAACCATTGAAATCGCCACAATTGATACAAAAATAGTTAAAACGAAAAATCTTGAACCCGAAATCATCGCGAATTGGAGGAAATCTATGATTTGAAGGAATAATTAACAGATATAGATCATAAGAATTAATGAATAGGTAAAGAAGGGTATGATGCTCTTTTCAAGAGGTTTCTTAGTTTTGAAGGTTGCCTGGTTGGTGATAGTTGATGAATGAGATGGCCTATCATCATCATATAATTTCCCGCCATTTTAACCACTTTTTTAGTTTTATTTTATTTTATTTTTTACTTATTTGAGCCCATGAATATCCAGCTAGTGATTTGTAAATGTTGCAGTATATTAGTAAAAAAAAATCTAGAAGTACAATTTTTTTTTGGAATATAATTGTAAGAAAACATAGTCATCTTATAGGTAAAAATGATTCGGGCTTGTTAAAAAATTAACTTACATCACTTTCATGTTCTGTTTATTGTACAATATATATCGACAATGCTATATATCATGTAAATTGTGGGGTATTTGAGACAAAAGTTATCTTTGTTTGCTGGTATGATAATTGGGCATTGCGTAGAAATGGGCTAAATGGGACAGCATTTAAGGTTAAGGGTCACCATAGAGTTTGTTTGCTTTTGTCATGATATTATATGTTCTATGTTGCAATTATTAATATAAAAATAAATGATGTTGTAATCTTAATATGTGGCGACCCGGAAATTTCCGATCAAAATTAAACTTAATCTTTATATGATTTCGACATGATAAGCAAAGTCTGTAAAGTTGAGTCTCAAAATTTCGGAACAGTTTACATAAATGCATTTGCCCTATTGACCATTCTCGGCGATTCACGAACATTTGTGTGTATATATATATATATATATATATATATATATATATATATATATATATATATATATATATATATATATATATATATATATATATAGGGGCAGGATCAATGGGGAAGTAACCAATCGGGGAGAAGCGGGGGGAAGCAAAAAAAAAAATTATTTTTTTTTGAATTTTTTTTTCCGACATCAAGATCACACGAAAATATGAACATTTAGAAGAGACACTTCGTGATGAATGTTATTATTTAGGCGGAAAAACGATCGGCAAAAATAACATTCAAGATAATATTGTTCGTGAAGAATATGAACGTTTTTTTTTCATGTTTTATGAAGTAAAATTTAGCCCGATTTAGAGTTTAGGGTTTAGGGTTTAGGGTTTGGTGTTTTGGATTTATTCCATAAACCCAAAACACCAAACCCTAAACCCTAAACCGTTCGTGTTAAAAACTCAATCTAAATCCTAAATCTAAACCCTAAACCCTAAATTTCTAAACCCTAATATCTAAACCCTATAAACCCTAATATCTAAACCCTAATAGCTAAAACCTCAAAATACGCTCGAAAAACATGATAATTGTTATATATTACTTCTTCGAGCGTTTTCCCGCCAAAATAAAAACATTTATCACAAAGTGTCTCTACTAAATGTTCATATTTTCATCTCATCTATAATGTTTGTGAACAAAGTTTTTTCAAAAAACGAAAAAAAAAAGTTTTTACTTCCCCCCGCTTCCCCCCGAATGGTTACTTCCCTCTTGATCCTACCACTATATATATATATATATATATATATATATATATATATATATATATATATATATATATATATATATATATATGTGTGTGTGTATAAGTAAGTATATATAATAAATTGAAATTTATGAAATATAATTTAAACATTTCAATTAAATATGTAAAATAAGATCTAAAATTATTAAGATGTAATTAAAATGAAATTTGATATGTACAAGTATTATTATTAATATTATTGATATTATTACCATTATTATCTCTGTTATTATTATTATTATTATTAATTATTAATAGTTTAATTATTATTATTAAAATTAATATTGAATAATAATGTTTATATAAGTAATTTTATTATGTTTCTTTAAATAATTAATATACAGGTATAAAAATATATTCGATACATAAAGATATGGATACAGATATATAAATAAATATATATAACTTGTTATATCTTAATTATTATTTGTATTATTTTTAGATGTTATTAGTACCTTTATAAATGAAAATCATTATTAGCATTATCAATAATAATATCATTGTTATCATCTTATATCATTATCATTAGTTATTAGAAATATTGTTAAAATAATTATTAATATTAGTATTTGTAATATTATTATTGTATTTAAGATTGATCTATAAATTTGAATATATAAAAAAAAGATATATAAATACGGATAAAAATAAAATAAAAATAAAAATAGATATAGATATATACAGATACATATATGTACGTTATTAAAAACAGATATATATCTACATGAAAACGTATACTGATATATGTATTTATACAAATATGATTAAGATATATATAACAGTATAAGAATCGAATCCAGTTTCTATCCTTTTCAAACTATATCTAATTTGTACTTCTGTATCTAATTAATGATATTATTCCAACAATTGGTACGAGTCTGTTAACAATCTCCATCAGCTTTTTATTATTTTAATTTAATTTTATACCTGAATATTCATCCTGTCGATTTCTAATTGCTACAAAAAATATGCTTAGCTCAATGTTATTGATAAAACCATACGTTTCCTTCACCACCATTATCAATTATCAATTTCTGATACAGGATGAATTAAAACAGAAAATTTAAAGAAACGACTCAGGTATCCCTGTTCGTGATACTTTTTATTGATAATCTAAATTCGAGTTTAATTTCAAAAACTATAAATGTAGTTTTGTTAAGGGTCTTTTATACAAACTTTCTGTAAAATTTCAGAATCTAATTCCTCAAATTGAGCCTAAATTTTGGAGTCAAAACTTTAAGGTTTAAAAGTCAAACATTTTGTTCTTCAGAGAATTTGAATTCGTTTTGATGTTTTATGTAAAATTGTTGATGGATACAGTTTCTAGGAGTAGTTTAGAACTTATTTCGTTTAGAAACCGTGAGCTAAAACGTACAAAAATTTGAGTTTTGAATTATATGTTCTTCACGGAGAAAAAAAAAAGAGCTGTGAGATTTTATTTTATTTTTATTTTATTTCTTTCTTCTGTTCTGGTAATCCAACACTCAAATACGAATGGTTCTGTTTCAAATTCAAGTTATAAAATAATCTAGTAACTCAGTTTTATGAGTATCAAATTGTTCTTGGGCGAATTAATTTGGTGAAGAAGAAGGTACTGTGATGAACGGGATAAATAAAATTAGATGGTGGTATTCGTCAGAAAAACAGAAACAGACGATTGGTTAAGGAGTGTGTTTTTGAACGGGAGGTCACGGGTTCGATCCCGGTTCGGTGCAATCCTTTTTATAAAAACCTTAGAAGGTAGTTCTTTATATAAAAGTTTATTTATTATTAGCATTACCATATTATATACCTATATCTAAAAGGTAAAGGGGAAATGAATAGTACTATTCATTTTTCAATTTGCATATACCTATATCTAAAAGGTAAAGGGGAAATGAATAGTACTATTCATTTTTCAATTTGCACAAACTTAACCCCCTAACTTTCATTAAGATACATATCGAACCCCCACTTTATAAGTATATTTTTTCCCAAATTTCACAAGCTTAACCCCCTACCTTTTATTAAAATACAAACCGAACCCCCACTTTACTAATTTTTTTTTTACTAATATTCAATTTTCACAAACTTAACCCCCTAACTTTTATTAAAATACAAATCGAACCCCCACTTTATACGTAATTTTTTTCTTCAAATTTCACAAACTTAACCCACTAACTTTTATTAAAATACAAATCGAACCCCCACTTTACTAACTTTTTTTTTTTAAAAATTAAACCCGAACGCTAAAAGAAGCAACTTTCACAAAAGGAACAACCCTTCAATGTTATGTCGAAAAAAATTCTTTTTTACAAAATAGATCAAAACTTTTTTTTTAACTCGCATTCAAAATGGACCCCCCGCGCGAAGCGATGGCTCCACAACTAGTTATATCTATATATCTAAAAGAGATGGTCCAAGTGAATAGGGAGGTTCATATGCTTCACAAACTTGTCCCAAACTTCTTATCTTTTATAATTTAACCACACCCCTTCACAATAATTAATTTCATAGTTTTTATAAACTTATCCCAAACTTTTCACATCTTATAATTCACCCATAAAACTTCTCATTCATTATAAATCGCCCACAAACTTACCCCAAACTTTTTATTTTTAATAATTTAACCACACCCCTTTGTAATAGTTAATTTCATAGTTTTTATAAACTTACCACAGACTTTTCACACTTTATAATTTACCCATAAAATTTCTCATTCATTATAAATCGTCCACACAAATTTTACTATCTAATAACTATTAATTATTATTATTATTATTATTATTATTATTATTATACTATATATATCTAAAAGAAATAGACTAAATGAATAGTCTACTTCACATGCCTTACACATTTGCCACAAAACTTTTGATATTTACAATTCCACCCCAAACTCTATAATATTTAACTTCATATTTTTTTTTCAAACTTACCACATACTTCTCACACTTTATAATTTAACCACAACACTTTTCATTCACTATAAATCCACCACATAATTTTATTATCTAAAATACAAAACACTGTTTCACTATTCATCAATAGTAATCAGAGGTATCTCAGTCATTTCACCTTTTTTTATCTCCAACGATAAAAGAAGCAACTTTCGTAAAAGAACTAACCCTTCAATGTTACCAAAAGATGTCGAAAAAAATTCTTTTTTATAAAAAAATCAACTACCTTTTTTTCCCTCAACGATAAAAGATGCAACTTCCATAAAAGAAACAACCCTTCAATGCTACCAAAAGATGTCGAAAAACGTTCTTTTTCACAAAAAAAATTCTACTAACTTAAAAAAAAAAAAAGGAACGCTAAAAGAAGCAACTTTCGCAAAAAGAACAACCCTTCAATGTTAGATGTCGAAAAAAAATTCTTTTTTACAAAATAGATCAAGACTTTTTTTTAACTCGCATTCAAAACGGAGCCCCCGACGCGAAGCGAGGGCTCCACAACTAGTTTTAACTACTATTAGACAAAAATTATGAATAGTATCAGGGGTATTTTCATCTTTTCACCTTTTTTTCTTTCAAGTAACACCACAAAAACCCCACACTTTGTTCAAAAATTAAAATCGGCCCCCAACACAGGGGGTTAAAGCGTCCAATCAAAATTTTCATAAAATATCTTAAATAAACTCCATTCAAATATTCAACAGGTCATATCTTCTCGCTCGCAACGAGTTAAATTTTCCCGACACCATCCTTAAACTCGAAATAATTTTATGAACACAATGTCATTAACTATACGCAAAACGGACACTTTTAAAAAAAAGCTAAATATTTAAGGTACTTTTCATATATGTTGATTTTTCACTCGCAGACTCCGTAACTAAACACAATAAAATACATTAAAAATCGAACCCCCGCTTCGTCTTTTCACCTTTTTTTTCTTTCAAGTAACACCACAAAAGCCCCCACACTTTGTTCAAATATTAAAATCGACCCCCAACACAAGGGGTTAAAGCGTCAAATCAAAATTTTCATAAAATATCTTAAATAAACTCCATTCAAATATTCAACAGGTCATATCTTCTCGCTCGCAACGAGTTAAATTTTCCCGACACCATCCTTAAACTCGAAATAATTTTATGAACACAATGTCATTAACTATACGCAAAACGAACACTTTTAAAAAAGCTAAATATTTAGGGTACTTTTCATATATGTTGATTTTTCACTCGCTGGCTCCGTAACTAAACACAATAAAATACATTAAAAATCGAACCCCCGCCGCGAAGCGAGGGTTCGAAAACTAGTTATTATTATTAATGTTATAATTATTAGTATTACAATTATTGTTACAAGTATTACAATTATTATTATTATTATTATTATTATTATTATTAACATTATTATTATTATTATGATTATTATTATTGTTATTAATAGTAATGTTATTATTAGTATTACAACTACAAATATTATTATTATTATATTATACTATACACTAACTATGGACACAGCCCACCACTCATATTCCACCACATCACCACCTTCGCTACAGTATACCAGTAACCGGGAAAGGGCATTTTGGTCTTTTTACACCATAAAAAAAAACCCCAGGACAACGGTACCCAATAATATATCGCCACATCATCACCACCACTACATCATAACATTAAACTACAAAAAAAAAAAAAAAAAAAAAAAAAACAAATAATAAGCACTCAGATATGAAAAAATCTGGCAACAGACCGCCTCCGCCATCAACATCCTGCAACATATGTCGGCAACCACCACAACTACTCAGATCTGAAAAAACTAAACCTCATAAAAAAATGAACATGCTTATTATTAACATAAAAATGAGACATGAACATAAAAAACAAGATCTGAAAAATCAAATTTATAAAAAAAAAATCTGAAAATAAAGATTAAAACTTCTGATCTAGAAGCTTACACTCAGATTATACCGACCTGCAGAAAATACATGTAAAACGAAACGATAAAAAAAATTAAAGTTAGGAGACTATGAAAGTCATAAATAAGTAGATACGGAGTATGGAAAAAATATGTGAACATACGACACTTTGATCGGAAAAAAGGTAGCGGCGATTGATCGAAAAAACAAAAGGTAGCGGCGGTTTACGGTGAAAGAAAGTGTGTGGTTGTTGAAGAGAGCGATTTTGAGAGGTAAAAAGGAGAGATTTCGTTGGAGGAGTTCGATCGATAGTTTGTGCCATAATTTCGGGTCCATTTCCGGCGCCGGAGATGCTCCGATGATAGCGAGTTTCAATGACGGTGTAGAGAGAAATGAAAGACGGTTGAGAAAGGGTGTTTGGGAGAGAGAATGATGGTTTGTGTCTTTGTGAAATGAGATAAAAAAAATTAGGTGAACTCCAGTTCGCCCCATATAATCTGTTTCCATACCAATTATTTAATCCGACCCATGCCCCATCTAAAATGTTTCCATAAGAATTCTTTTTTTCTTTTTATGTTTACCTATAAAAAATTACTATCAAAAGAGTTTTACATATTCATTAAAAGGCCCAATCTATTTTTTGTTTTTGTTTTGTAATTCAAAGACCCAAAGTCTATATTTTTATACTCCGTATTTTTTACAATTTATATTTTATATATATATATATATATATATATATATATATATATATATATATATATATATATATATATATATATATATATATATATATAATTATATATATATATAAATATAAATTGTTAAAAAATGTTGTAAAATAGGCTGAGAAAAAAAAAGATGTAAGAGTGGAATAGTGGTGTGTGTGAGCGCCGTACATTTTAGTAGAAATAGATTATAGCAGTGGTGGATGGATCGGAATTGACAACCGGATTATAGAAGGAAAGGAAAAAATTGGATGGAGAAAAAAGATGAAAAAAAAGTAGATGGGTAGGTGAAAATAAACAAAAAAGAAACATAAGGTAGAAAATTACAAACCACTCCACTAAGGTTTAAATCTTTAAGGACGATGGCCTGAAATGTTAGGTAGCGGGGCAAAAGCTAGATTAGGTGGGAGAAAAGTAGGGAGGTTTTTTTAGGGGTAGTGTTTTATTTTGAAGAAAAAATTTATCTTGAGGAAAAATAAAAGACATGGAGGAAATGAAATGGTTTTAATGGTGATGTACAGTTTGAAAATAAAGCAACAAAGTTGGTTCGTACCATACAAACAAACAAATTTTCATAAGCATTCTTAATTTTTTATTTAAAATAATGATAGTAAAAAGTTGCATAATATTAAAATAAAGGTAGGTAAATTATAAGGATATTATATGGGGATGATTCTCACACACACTTTTTTGATCCTCACACACCTATTTTAACTTTTTACTCTTCTAATAATACTCAATTGGTGTGTGAGGATCAAAAAAGTGTGTGTGAGAATCATCCCCCATATTATATACTCCGTATAAGATTAACAAGTTGAGTTTATTATTTATTTAAAATCAAGTTGAGTATTATTTATTTCAAATCTCAATTTCAAGTATATTTAAAAACATATAATTTTTCCACTTTTTTAAGTTAAAATTTATTCTTTTTTAATAACATTAGATTAAATTTTGTTAAGAATTTTTCACTTAATAACACTAATAAGGCATCACTAAAAATAGTGTTTATAAATGAATTTATACACAGTCTTCTTTTATGCATCTTATTTACAATTACGATTACCGTAAATTAATCCAACACATACTCTTAACTTGATGTTCTTTCAAATTCATTCGTAATATATGAGTACTTAAAATATTAACTTTATGGTCGTTCAAAAACCCGCCGCGAAGCGCGGGCCACTAAACTAGTTATTACTAATAAAGGTATCAACTAGCAAATATTGTTATTATCATAATTATAACCACAATTATAATTATTAATATTATGGTTAAGTTAATTATTAGCATTACTAAAATAAAGCGGACAATATCATGCTACGGGGAACGTGTTACCTGGTATGTTACATAATATATATAACTTCATCTACTCTGGTGTTGTTATTTAAGAATATAAATTATTCTCCGTTTCGTATCCATCTTGTACATCTCTGTGATTAAATTTAGAGTGTAATTTGAAACAGTAAACATTTTCTGTTTATGTTCATCTCCCTTTCTGTATCCTACATATGCTTATTTGACCTTTTTTTTAACAATGAAAAACACTAGATGACTACATTGTACGATGATTGATGAAGTTGACCAAATTTAACAACCTTGTGACAATGAATTCAAACAGAATATTGGACGACATAACAAGTTTTTAGAATGGGTCATAACACATCAAAAGGTTAAAACAGTAGTTAGAAACAGAACATAACAGAACAAGAAGTGAAAAACTAAAGGAGTAATTTTTTTTTTTTTCGAAAAGCAAAAAATAAAAAAAATAAAAAACTAAAGGAGTAATATCCTTGATTGATTTGCATTCCCAACTCACCGTACATATATACACTATTACATGTTATTTTAGGATAATATAACAAACCTTCCAACATATTAGGAAGTGATATTTATGACAACTAACTATGATCTGCTAATATATTTGACATATATATACACGTTGACTATTACCCCCCGCAGTTGTAGCGGTCGGTTCCCGAACACGTAAACTGAATCGAAATTCTTCAAATAAATTACGTGGTAATCCCTTTGCGAAGATATTGGCCAGCAGATAGCGTGTAGGAACATGTAGAATTCGAACCTCACCACGTGAAACTTTCTCCCAGACAAAATGAATGTCAAGTTCGATATGCTTTGTTCGTTGATGCTGAACTGGGTTACCCGATAGATAAATAGCACTAATATTATCACAAAAAACAAGTGTGGCCTTCGAGATTGGATAACATAGTTCTAGTAGTAGATTACGTAACCAGCATGATTCGGCAACGACATTTGCAACCCCTCGGTATTCCGCTTCCGCACTAGAACGAGAAATAGTAGGTTGCCGTTTAGAAGACCAAGATATTAAGTTGTCACCTAAATAAACACAATATCCCGAGGTGGACCGTCGAGTGTCGAGGCACCCGGCCCAATCAACATCTGTATAGGACACAAGAGAATGCGATGGTGACTTCGTGATGACAATGCCGTGCGAAATGGTCCCCTTTATATACCGTATTATTCTTTTAAGTGTAAGCATATGCGCCTCATGTGGAGCATGCATATGGAGACAAATTTGTTGAATTGCGTAGGATATATCTGGCCCGGTGAATGTCAGATATTGCAACGCCCCAATGAGACTTCGATAGTAGGAAGGATCATGATAAGGATCACTGGGAGAAGCACTCTGTTTACCGTGTGTATCGACAGGTGTGGTGATGGGATTACACGAAGTCATTCCTGCTTGGGATATAATATCACGCGCATACGCGCTTTGATTCAAGAATAATCTATGAATGTTTCGAGACACCGATATACCGAGAAATGAACTTAATGGACCTAAATCTTTCATGGCGAATTCATTTCCAAGTTTGCACATAAGTTGGTCACGCAATTGGTTTGAGGAAGTAGCAAGTATAATATCGTCCACATATAACAGTAAGTAAGCAATGTCCGTGCCCTTGTGATACACGATTAGGGAGTGATCACACTTGCTATGACTGAAGCCAATAGTGTATACAAAATCCGCAAAGCGTTGGTACCATGCATGTGGGGCATGCTTCAAGCCGTAAAAAGATATTTTGAGTAAGCATACGTGATTAGGACGAGAGCGATCTTTAAAACCAATTGGTTGATGCATATAAACTGTTTCATGAAGGTGACCATGTAAGAAAGCATTTTTAACATCCAATTGATGAATGAGCCATGACTTGGAAACTGCGACCCCGTACAGTTCGAATAGTGGCGGGCATGAATGTCATAACCCGTCCTTAACCATAAGAACGTGTTAGATAACGTATGATTTCATTGCGAGGTATTGACCTCTATATGCGACATTTTTAAAAAGGAAAACTGCATATATTATACATTACAAACCAAACCATTATTTTTGTTACAAGCTTTAGACAATAAAAAGATGATTATCGTTTAACGATAATCTTCGACTTACAAACTTTACAAATGATAATAACAACACGATTTCTAGTATATTTTACAACACACGTCCTCGGATATGCAGTTTTATTTTTGACACAAATATGAGTACGCATGATCCTGCTTAAATTCAACATAATGCAGCGGAAGCTTTAATTATCACCTGAGAATAAACATGTTTAAAAACGTCAACATAAAGTTGGTGAGATATAGGTTTAGTGCGCAGCAATATATATATATATAGACCACAAGATTTCGTATATAAACATTTCAATAAAAATATTCTAAGTGGTTGAGCACTTGGTAACCATACTTAACATTTTCACGTCGCATATTCCCTTTAATATGAAATCTTACTACACCGTACCAAGTGTAGTCACAAAACGAAGTACTGTGCAACCGTTGAATACTGGTCGTCCAGTCCAGTTGGGGTTGTCAGGCCCGATAGATCTATCAACAGGATTCGCGTTTACAATACCGCTGTAAATATTAGTTACCAAGCTACAGGGAAGTATGCCAGTGGTACAACTCAACGTAGAACATATTTTTCAGTTACTTGTGTCCATATCGTAAAACATAAAATACATGTATTCTCATCCCGAAATATTTAGAGTTTAAAAGTGGGACTATATACTCACTCTTGTCTTGATGATATATATAATTTGACTCGGTCTTCCGGTTGATATCACGAACCTATCCATATATAATATATCAATATGTTTTCATTTTAAAACAAACGTTATATATATATACTTGTTATACTTTTAATACTTAGAATAATTCCTTAGTCCGTAGTTAGCATTTCTTTGTTAGTAACTCAATTTTAATGGTTCATTTTTAGATGTTTAATATACCCGCAATGAAATAAACCAAACCCCCAACGAAATAAATAAAACCCCAACGTATATGAATTGGTCGAGATTAATCTTGACCCACGGTACCGGTGTTGTCAAATGACGTATTGCGTACATAAAGTACCGGTGTTGTCAAATGACGTGTTGCGTACAAACATGGGATCTTATGATTAATCTTCTCGTGTTGCTTACGGGTGATCCTGAACCATATGAAATTGAATTATGAGTACATATATATAAAATATCATGTTATCTTATAAAGATGTGATTTTATGTAAATTTTTCCAATGAATCCCGAAGTCAATTAAGTCTTGGATAACCAATTTTGTTTCGGTCATAGTTTCTTCGTTACAAGTCCGTTTTCGTTGATTCAAATTGCCATCTTCTTGGATTGAGTTCTTCTTTAAGACTATGAACTGTAAATACCTTGGTTTGTATTCAAAATCATACGGCATAGGTGAAAGTTTAGTGAAACATATGAAGTTAAACATTTTTGTTACAACAAAATCATTTAATGACCATTTTTCCAAAAATACTTATACTTTGAAAAACCAAGTTTTACCTTGTTAAATTAACATATAAATAAGTTATGTTACATGTCTTGAAGTATTTTAAAAGTTAAGTTAGAAGGATCTATTTAGTTTGCAAACAAGTTTGAAAACATTCAAACTATGTTCTTGTTGTTAAACTTTTGTACCACAAAATAAGATAGCTATATATATATATGAATCGAATAAGGTTATGAACATAGATTCTACCTCAAGTTCCTTGGATAAGTTTGCTGTAAAAGAGGAGTAAGAAGCTAGAATCAAAAGGGTGATAGAAGTGGATGAAAGATTGGTAGTAAGTTGGTGTTCTTGGAGGGTTTTCTTGAAGTGTTTTTGTATGGTTTTCTTATGGTGTTTTAGTATGGTTTTTGAAGCTAGATCTTCTTGGAAACTTTGCTGAATTGATTAAGGGTTTTAAGGGTTGTGAAAGAGTGTGTGTTTAACTAAAAATGAGGTTAGAAAATGAACTAGAAATGGTGATACTTATAACCTAAAAAAAATGTGTATCATGTAATACATGATAAGATTTTTAGTTTGTAATTTTGTTAATTAGTCAAGTAATCATCCAAAAGTAATTACCTAGCTCTAAGGGCATGAATAATGGCTGGTTAGGTGGTGATTTTGATGTGTATTTACTATTAGTAAATACGTATAGGAGCTAGGTATGATACGAGTACAAATACTCTAAATATACGTATAGAAATTTTGTGAAAAATGGAATGAGGATTCAAATATAGCTATCTTTTGGGAATACACTTATATGATTTTATGTATTTAAGTTCTTAAAAGTGATTAAATACATTACTTATACAATATATGTATAAACATTATAGTCTTAAGTATTTAAGTCAAATAACGTTACGTATTGTTATCGTTTTGAAAACTTAAGTTAGTAGTTTCAAAATATACTTGTAACTTATTGTTATTAATACAAAATGAGATATTAAAACATTCTTTAATCATGTTAAATATGTATATATACATATATATACACAAACGTATAATTATCATATATTGTATAGTTCGTGATATCATCGGTCAAACTAGACGGTCAAACGTTGTGTAAAACTCTTTTCGGAAACATAAGTCTCAACAATTTGGATTGCTTATCAAGTTGGTAATGTTTAATTTATGTAAATATCAATCTTATAAGTATAGAACGATCGAAAAAGTGCGGGTCGTTACATTACCTCCCCGTTAAATAAATTTCGTCCCGAAATTTTAAAATTGTACCTATTTTGCGTTATCGAGAAACAAGTGTGGATACTTTTGTTTCATTTGATCCTCTCGTTCCCACGTAAACTCGGGACCTCTTCTAGCATTCCAACGAACCTTAACAATCGGTATATTGCTCTGTTTGAGCTGTTTAACTTCACGGTCCATGATTTCGATTGGTTCTTCGACGAATTGTAGTTTCTCATCGACATGGATTTCTTCAAGAGGAATGGTGAGGTCTTCCTTTGCAAGACACTTCTTCTGGTTTGAGACGTGAAAGGTATTATGTACTCCAGCGAGTTGTTGCGGTAACTCGAGCCGATAAGCTACCGGTCCAATGCGTTCGATGATCTTAAACGGGCCTACGTACCTTGGGTTCAGTTTACCCCTTTTTCCAAAACGTATCACACCTTTCCAAGGTGACACCTTTAGCATAACCATGTCCCCGACCTGAAACTCTAATGGTTTCCTTCGGACATCGGCGTAGCTCTTTTGGCGACTGCGGGCTGTTTTTAATCTCTCCTTGATTTGCACTATCTTCTCAGTCGTTTCATGTATGATCTCGGGACCAGTTAAATGTCGATCTCCTACTTCATTCCAACAGATAGGAGATCTACACTTCCTTCCGTACAATGCTTCGAATGGCGCAGCTCCAATGCTCGCATGATAACTGTTATTATACGAGAATTCTGCTAACGGTAGGTATTTATCCCATCCGTTTCCAAAATCGATCACACATGCCCTGAGCATGTCTTCGAGAGTCTGAATCGTTCTTTCACTCTGTCCATCGGTTTGTGGATGATATGCGGTACTCATATCCAACCGAGTTCCTAGTGCCTCCTGTAGTGATTGCCAAAACTTTGAGGTAAATCTACTATCACGATCGGATATAATGGAAATAGGTATTCCATGCCTTGAAACAACTTCCTTTATATACAATCGTAATAGTTTCTCCATTCTATCTGTTTCCTTTATAGGCAAGAAATGTGCAGACTTGGTGAGACGATCAACAATCACCCAAATGGTGTCGTATCCCCAGGCAGTCTTTGGTAACTTCGTGATGAAATCCATGGTAATACCATCCCATTTCCATTCTGGGATTTCTGGTTGTTGAAGTAACCCTGACGGCTTTTGATGTTCTGCTTTGACTTTGGAACAAGTTAAACATTCCCCAACATATGTTGCAACGTCTGTCTTCAAATTAGGCCACCAATAATGCGTCTTAAGATCTTGGTACATCTTTCCAACTCCAGGATGTATCGAATATCTTGTCTTATGTGCCTCGTTCAATATCAATTTCCTTAATCCACCCAACTTCGGTACCCAAATACGATTTGCAAAATATCGAATTCCATCTTCCCGCATAACGAGTTGCTTCGCATACTTCTTCATTATTTCATTTCCTATATTTTCTTTAGTAAGTGCTTCTCGTTGAACTTCTTTGATTTGTGAGTTGAGATTCATGCGAATTTTTATGTTCATCGCTCGTACTCGAATTGGTTCTCGTTCCTTTCTGCTTAAAGTATCGGCCACCACGTTCGCCTTTCCGGGATGATAACGAATTTCACAATCATAGTCGTTTATTAACTCGACCCACCTACGTTGCCTCATGTTCAATTGTTTCTGATCAAAAATATGTTGAAGGCTTTTATGATCAGTAAACACAGTGAATTTAACCCCATACAAGTAGTGTCTCCACATCTTCAATGCAAACACGACTGCTCCCAATTCTAGATCATGCGTCGTATAATTTCGCTCGTAAATCTTCAATTGTCGGGATGCAAATGCAATAACTTTCTTCCGTTGCATAAGAACACAACCAAAACCTTGTCGCGAAGCGTCACAATATATTTCAAAATCATCGTTCCCTTCTGGTAACGATAATATAGGCGCCGTAGTTAACTTCTTCTTCAGTATTTGAAATGCGTTCTCCTGCTCCGAGGTCCATTCGTATTTCTTCCCTTTTTGCGTTAACGCTGTCAACGGTTTAGCTATTCGGGAAAAATCTTGAATAAACCTTCTATAATAACCGGCTAAACCCAAAAATTGGCGTATCTGCGTTGGTGTCTTAGGAGTCTCCCATTTTTCAATGGCTTCAATTTTTGCTGGATCAACCTGAATTCCTTTGCTACTAACAACGTGGCCAAGAAATTGTACTTCTTTCAACCAGAAAGCACACTTAGAAAATTTAGCATAAAGTTGTTCTTTTCTCAACAACTCCAGTATCAACCTTAAATGCTCTTCATGCTCTTGCTCACTCTTGGAATAGATAAGAATATCATCAATGAAAACGATAACAAACTTATCTAAATACGGACTACAAACTCGATTCATGAGGTCCATGAATACAGCTGGCGCATTCGTCAATCCAAATGGCATAACCAAAAATTCATAATGACCATAACGTGTCCGAAAAGCAGTTTTCGGAATATCTTCTTCTTTAACGCGTAGTTGATGATAACCTGATCTTAGGTCGATTTTTGAATACACACATGATCCTTGCAACTGATCAAATAAATCATCAATTCTCGGTAGTGGATACCGATTCTTGATAGTTAACTTATTTAATTCACGATAATCTATACACATCCTGAAAGATCCATCTTTCTTCTTAACAAACAAAATTGGAGCTCCCCACGGTGAAGTACTCGGTCGTATGAATCCACGGTCCAGTAATTCTTTTAACTGACTTTGAAGTTCTTTTAACTCGGACGGTGCAAGTCTATATGGAGCACGAGCCACTGGTGCAGCTCCTGGTACTAAATCTATTTGAAATTCTACCGATCTAAATGGAGGTAATCCCGGCAATTCTTCCGGAAAAACTTCAGGAAAATCTCTTGCCACAGGCACGTCGTTGATGCACTTTTCTTTCTTTTCGACTTTATTAACATGTGCTAAAATAGCGTAACATCCCTTTTCTAAACACTTCTTGGCTTTCAAACAGCTAATGAGTTTTAGCTTTGAATTACCCTTCTCTCCATAAATCATCACCGGTATTTTATCCTTACCAGGAATACGAATTGCCTTCTTAGCACAAACAACTTCCGCTCCTATTTTGGACATCCAGTCCATGCCGACTATTACATCAAAACCTCCTAATTCTACGGGTATTAAGTCGATTTTAAACGTTTCTCCGGCTAGATTTATTTCACAACCACGACAAATTTTATCGGCTTTAATTAGTTTACCATTAGCTAACTCAATCAAGTACTTAGCATCTAGAGGTAATGATGAACAATTCAATTTAGTGTAAAAATTTCTACACACATAACTTCTGTCGGCGCCAGTATCAAATAAAATAGATGCTGATAAGTTATTAATGGTAAACGTACCCGTAACAAGCTCCGGGTCTTCTCGTGCCTCTCTAGCATTAATAACAAACGCTCTTCCACGTGCAGGTCCGTCATTCTGATTCGGGCACTGGCTCTTATAATGACCTTGTTTTCCACACCCAAAACAAGTAATGTTAGCCAAAGCAGTTCTATTTGCGTTGGTGGCAGGAGTCTTGTTACCATTTGCATTTGTAACGAGAGCCTTACAATCTTCAGCAAGATGTCCCTGTCGATTGCATTTGGTGCACAACACACTACAGTAACCAAAGTGATGTTTGTGACAACGGTTGCATAAAGGACTTTGTCCTTTGTAACCAAAGCCTGAACCGCTACCCGCACCTTTCGGGGTTTCTGGTTTCTTAAAAGATTGCTGTTGATAACCTCGATCATAATTTCCGTTCCACTTCCTTTTGTTACTCGATACCTTCACCTCAGTAGTGAATGCTTTCTTATCCAGAATGACCTGATCCATTAACTCGTTCGCCATGGTTATAGCTTCATGAATTGTCTTAGGTTTCGACGCCGTAACATTTGCCTTGACCTTTTTGGGCAAACCACCTTTGTACATTTCAATCTTCCGTGCTTCGGTTGGAACCAATTCAGGACATAGTAAAACCAATTCCATGAATCGCTGATTGTAGTTGGTGATTTCAGTACCAACCACCTTCAAACTTCGTAACTCATCTTCTAACTTAATAACCTCATTCCTTGGACAATACTCGGTGATTATCATTGCTTTGAATTCTTCCCATGGAGTATCATAAGCTACATCTCCTCCTACCGCCTTCACATAATTCTTCCACCATGTGAGTGCACTATCTTGTAAAGTGCACGATGCAAACTTGGTCATGTCTTTTTCATCACAACCACTGATTTTAAACACCGTCTCCATCTTTTCTATCCATCGGGTTAAACCGATCGGCCCTTCCGTTCCACTGAATGATGAAGGCTTGCAAGCTTGAAACGTCTTGTAAGAGCATCCTACACGAGGATTTGGATTAACTGCAGCAGCTCTTGCAGCCTCAACCCATAACATTCTGTCGTTCACTCGCTGGTTGATGAGTTCCTCGAGTTCTTGTTCCGTCATTCGATTCAATCGCGCCATTTCCTAATGAAAGAAAGTAATTATTCACATGGAATATTATAGATGTAGTGTGTATTTATAGTACATTTATAGCTTGTTAATAATATGAACCAGGTATTATTATAAAAGCCTTTTCTTCTTATTAGCGTTTTATAATTATATCTTGGGTAGTACCTACCCGTTAATGTTCATACTTAATAGCTTAGTACAGAATCAATTACTACAATCTAAATAATACTTAACCATGGAAAATTATTGCATTTCATACTTCAATATTTTACATATGCTTATCTTACATCGAACATTAAGCAAACCACACTATTAATATTATACAAAACATTATTCGGTTCCATGGTTTGACACAGCAGCGCATCGTTTGATCTATTTTCTAGGACGTTTAGACACAAAGATTTGCTTAACGCTTATCCTAACTGTCTGCCTATATTTTGGCTGTGGGACTGAAGAACTGGATACCGGGACAGAACGAATAGGAATAGCGGGGATAGGGGTGGTAGTGTTGAGTGGAATTGGTGCCACATCATTCTCATTAAACTCGGGATTTGGATTTTCTAATTCATTAGCCTTTCGTTTCTTTCCTAGTTCGAACTCGTCTTTTGTAATTTCCTGTATTTCTTCCTCGGGTTCACTTTCCTCCTCGGGTTCACTTTCCTCCTCGGGTTCACTTTCCTCCTCGGGTTCACTTTCCGGGTTCTTTATAGTTGGTTCATCCGGAATTTGTGAGTCTTCCCCAAGGATATCATTTTCGTCATCGGACAGGTTAATGACTGGAACGCCATCTGAAGATTCTGATTCGGAGTCGTTGATTGTGATAACAATTTTTGAGCTCGACATCTATCACACAACAACTAACCCATTAGTACTTATATAATATTTACATATAAATTTTAACCAACAGTGATAAGCAATGGTTTTTTTTTTTTTAAATCAGACCCGGTCAAAGTCCAGACTTTACTAATGTATCCTAACGACTTATCAGTTAGACACACTAATGCAAACCTGGTTCGCTAAGACCACCGCTCTGATACCACATGTCATAACCCGTCCTTAACCATAAGAACGTGTTAGATAACGTATGATTTCATTGCGAGGTATTGACCTCTATATGCGACATTTTTAAAAAGGAAAACTGCATATATTATACATTACAAACCAAACCATTATTTTTGTTACAAGCTTTAGACAATAAAAAGATGATTATCGTTTAACGATAATCTTCGACTTACAAACTTTACAAATGATAATAACAACACGATTTCTAGTATATTTTACAACACACGTCCTCGGATATGCAGTTTTATTTTTGACACAAATATGAGTACGCATGATCCTGCTTAAATTCAACATAATGCAGCGGAAGCTTTAATTATCACCTGAGAATAAACATGTTTAAAAACGTCAACATAAAGTTGGTGAGATATAGGTTTAGTGCGCAGCAATATATATATATATATATAGACCACAAGATTTCGTATATAAACATTTCAATAAAAATATTCTAAGTGGTTGAGCACTTGGTAACCATACTTAACATTTTCACGTCGCATATTCCCTTTAATATGAAATCTTACTACACCGTACCAAGTGTAGTCACAAAACGAAGTACTGTGCAACCGTTGAATACTGGTCGTCCAGTCCGGTTGGGGTTGTCAGGCCCGATAGATCTATCAACAGGATTCGCGTTTACAATACCGCTGTAAATATTAGTTACCAAGCTACAGGGAAGTATGCCAGTGGTACAACTCAACGTAGAACATATTTTTCAGTTACTTGTGTCCATATCGTAAAACATAAAATACATGTATTCTCATCCCGAAATATTTAGAGTTTAAAAGTGGGACTATATACTCACTCTTGTCTTGATGATATATATAATTTGACTCGGTCTTCCGGTTGATATCACGAACCTATCCATATATAATATATCAATATGTTTTCATTTTAAAACAAACGTTATATATATATACTTGTTATACTTTTAATACTTAGAATAATTCCTTAGTCCGTAGTTAGCATTTCTTTGTTAGTAACTCAATTTTAATGGTTCATTTTTAGATGTTTAATATACCCGCAATGAAATAAACCAAACCCCCAACGAAATAAATAAAACCCCAACGTATATGAATTGGTCGAGATTAATCTTGACCCACGGTACCGGTGTTGTCAAATGACGTATTGCGTACATAAAGTACCGGTGTTGTCAAATGACGTGTTGCGTACAAACATGGGATCTTATGATTAATCTTCTCGTGTTGCTTACGGGTGATCCTGAACCATATGAAATTGAATTATGAGTACATATATATAAAATATCATGTTATCTTATAAAGATGTGATTTTATGTAAATTTTTCCAATGAATCCCGAAGTCAATTAAGTCTTGGATAACCAATTTTGTTTCGGTCATAGTTTCTTCGTTACAAGTCCGTTTTCGTTGATTCAAATTGCCATCTTCTTGGATTGAGTTCTTCTTTAAGACTATGAACTGTAAATACCTTGGTTTGTATTCAAAATCATACGGCATAGGTGAAAGTTTAGTGAAACATATGAAGTTAAACATTTTTGTTACAACAAAATCATTTAATGATCATTTTTCCAAAAATACTTATACTTTGAAAAACCAAGTTTTACCTTGTTAAATTAACATATAAATAAGTTATGTTACATGTCTTGAAGTATTTTAAAAGTTAAGTTAGAAGGATCTATTTAGTTTGCAAACAAGTTTGAAAACATTCAAACTATGTTCTTGTTGTTAAACTTTTGTACCACAAAATAAGATAGCTATATATATATGAATCGAATAAGGTTATGAACATAGATTCTACCTCAAGTTCCTTGGATAAGTTTGCTGTAAAAGAGGAGTAAGAAGCTAGAATCAAAAGGGTGATAGAAGTGGATGAAAGATTGGTAGTAAGTTGGTGTTCTTGGAGGGTTTTCTTGAAGTGTTTTTGTATGGTTTTCTTATGGTGTTTTAGTATGGTTTTTGAAGCTAGATCTTCTTGGAAACTTTGCTGAATTGATTAAGGGTTTTAAGGGTTGTGAAAGAGTGTGTGTTTAACTAAAAATGAGGTTAGAAAATGAACTAGAAATGGTGATACTTATAACCTAAAAAAAATGTGTATCATGTAATACATGATAAGATTTTTAGTTTGTAATTTTGTTAATTAGTCAAGTAATCATCCAAAAGTAATTACCTAGCTCTAAGGGCATGAATAATGGCTGGTTAGGTGGTGATTTTGATGTGTATTTACTATTAGTAAATACATATAGGAGCTAGGTATGATACGAGTACAAATACTCTAAATATACGTATAGAAATTTTGTGAAAAATGGAATGAGGATTCAAATATAGCTATCTTTTGGGAATACACTTATATGATTTTATGTATTTAAGTTCTTAAAAGTGATTAAATACATTACTTATACAATATATGTATAAACATTATAGTCTTAAGTATTTAAGTCAAATAACGTTACGTATTGTTATCGTTTTGAAAACTTAAGTTAGTAGTTTCAAAATATACTTGTAACTTATTGTTATTAATACAAAATGAGATATTAAAACATTCTTTAATCATGTTAAATATGTATATATACATATATATACACAAACGTATAATTATCATATATTGTATAGTTCGTGATATCATCGGTCAAACTAGACGGTCAAACGTTGTGTAAAACTCTTTTCGGAAACATAAGTCTCAACAATTTGGATTGCTTATCAAGTTGGTAATGTTTAATTTATGTAAATATCAATCTTATAAGTATAGAACGATCGAAAAAGTGCGGGTCGTTACAATGAACATCGGGCTAAATGTTTCATGACAATCAACACCTAGCTTGTAGAAATTCATAAAACTGAATCTAATTGCAACAGATACAGAACACAATCCAAGATCACAAAATGCTTCAATAGAAAATAACCGGGCAAAGCCCAAAAGGTTTACAAGAATAAAAGCACACACAGCTTCCAATTACACAAAAAAAACTCAATGATTCATCATCAACAGATGATGATCATTCACACACCAAATATGACAAACCCTAGATGAGTCGGGTGCCAGAAAGAAAAGAGAAAAAGAAAGATATGAAAACCCTAGCTGCAACTATTACATTATATATAAAAAAACTTTGGCTTGTTGTCATATTTGGCCCTCACAAAATATAAATCAAACTTCTGCCACTAATCTTCACATTAATATCAAATGAGGACCTGCAATCACACCACAAACAAAAACAAGCACAAAATAATATTCCAAGTAAGATTGAAACTTATGTTATACCTTTTGAACATGCCCCCTCAATCTGATCTTGGAATAGATCTACAAGTCCAAGCTTGTCACAAAAATAATTATGAACTTCTGAGCTCAATCCTTTGGTAAAGATATCTGCCGTTTGAACACAAGAATCAATTTTGATAGTTCTCACAACTCCAGCAGCTACTTTCTCTCTAATAAAATGAACATCTACTTCCAAATGTTTAGTTTTCTCATGGAAAACTGGATTAGCAGCAAGCTGAATAGCTGACTTATTATCACAATACAAAGAAACAGGTAAAACAGCTTTAACTTGCAAATCATTCAAAAGCTTCAAGATCCATATAATTTCACATGCAGCATTACTCATTCCTCTATATTCATATTCTGCAGAGGACCTTGAAACAACATCCTGCTTTTTACTTTTCCAGGAAACAAGAGAATCTCCAAAAAAAATACAATAATCATTAACAGATTTTCTAAGAAAAGCAGTTTTAGCCCAATCAGCATCAACAAATGCTGTCAAGTTTAAGTCTGATGACTTGATTATAGAAACACCTTTACCAGGTGACAGCTTAAGATATCTCAGAACATGAAATGCTAGTTTTAAGTGACTTTCCAGTGGAGAATGCATGAATTGACTTAAACAATGTACAACAAAAGCAACATCTGGTCTGGTCATAGTTAAATAGATTAACTTTCCAACCAGTTTTTGATAATATGAAATATTCTCAATTCTTTTATCTCTGTCACTACACTCATTATTCAAAGCAATATTTGCTTCAATAGGTGTAGACAAAGGTTTACACCCTAACATTCCAAACTCTTGAAGTAATTCAAGACAATATTTTCTCTGATTAAGACAAACACCTTCTTTTGTTTGAAGAACTTCAATACCAAGAAAATATTTAAGATTTCCCAAGTCCTTTATTTTGAAATTAGAACTTAAATATGACTTAAACTATTTTATTTCAGACTCATTATTCCCTGTGATGATAATATCATCAACATACACAAGAATGACTAAAAATAAATCGTTTTCAGATTTTACATACAAAGAATAGTCATTTGTGCTTTGTTTAAAACCATTAGCAGTTAAAACAGCAGTCAACTTCTCATTCCACTTCCTAGGGGCTTGTTTCAAGCCATAGAGAGACTTTATTAACTTGCAAACTTTGTTAGGATCATCATTGAAATAACCTTCAGGAGGTTTCATGTAAACATCCTCAATGATTTCACCATACAAAAAAGCATTGTTAACATCAAGTTGATGTAACAACCAACCTTTGTTAATTGCAAGAGTAAATAAACACCTTACAGTTACCATCTTAGCAACAGAAGAGAAGGTTTCTTCATAATCTAAACCTTCCCTTTGACTAAACCCTTTAGCCACAAGCCTTGCTTTATACCTTTCAATCTCCCCATTTGACTTGTATTTAATTTTATAAACCCATTTAGATCCAATTGGTTTTCTACCAGGAGGTAGATCAATAATAATCCATGTGTTATTTCTGTTAAGAGCACAAATTTCCTCATTCATAGCATTAACTCAATTTATATCTTTTATAGCTTCAGAATATGTATTAGGTTCTATGCTTTTATTCAGATTAGTAACAAAACAATAATTGTCAGAGTCTAACAAAGAGTAATTTATAACTCAATTAATGCCATACTTAACCTTATCATCAAGCACATAATCATTAAACCTTTTAGGAAGCACTGCTCTTCTATCAGACCTTCTAACAGTAGAAGTCTCACCAATTTGAGTCTGATTTAAGTTTTGACTTGTGCCCTTAGGGATATCACTAGTGTCTTCAAGTGTTGCACTTTGACCACTCTCAGTTCCAATATTTGAAGTATTATCATGAGAGTTATCTGTGCCATCACTTACTTCAGTGTCTCTCCCTTCATTATTGGGACTTTTAGAGTCTTGATTTTTAAAAGCAACATCTTTTTCAGAATATAAATCAAAAAAGTTTAAATGATTTACATCAATGAACTGATCAGTAGTTTTAGAAACATTATCTTTTTTAAATGGAAAAATTGTTTCATAAAATTTCACATCCCTTGAAAACATGACTAATTTTGTATCAAGATTATAAAGTTTATAACCCCTTTTAACAGAAGAATACCCAATTAAAACACATTTTTCTGCTCTACTACTAAACTTATCATGATTATTTAAAATAGTAGCATAACACAAACAACCAAAAACTCTAATGTGAGAGAGACTTGGCTTATAGCCAAAAACACACTCAAAGGGAGACTTTCCAGCTAGAACAACAGTGGTTAACCTATTAATCAAGTACACAGCAGTTAGAACACATTCATACCAAAAAGTAAGAGGTAACCCCCCTTGAAACATAAGACTTCTTGCAACATTTAAAAGATGTCTATGTTTCCTTTCTATAATCCCATTTTGTTGGGGTGTATAAGGACAAGATGTTTGATGAAAAATCCCTTTTGAATCACAAAAACTTTGAACATTTGTATTGAAAAATTCAGTTCCATTATCAGACCTTATGGTCTTGATAGAAACATTAAACTAATTTTTAAGTAAATTATAAAACTGCACTAGGTTATCAAACACTTGATCTTTAGATTTTATAAGGTAAACCCAAACAGCTCTTGAAAAATCATCAACAATAGTAAGAATGAATTTTAACCCTTCCCTACTTTGAACTTTGTAAGGACCCCACAAGTCAAGATGAACTAATTCTCCTAATGATTTTGTTTTATGATCACTTAAGGGAAAGGGTTCCCTTGTTTGTTTAGCTTTGTGACATATATCACAAGGATTATTATTAGCAGACTCTTTTATATTAAGATTTGATTTTAAAACATCAAGAACTTGACTTGCAGGGTGACCTAATCTGTGATGCCATAATCTTAATGACACAACATTTGAAACAACAGAATTTTTAACATTATATTCACCTTTCTTAAACAAATATAGACCATTGGTTTCATCACCAATCCCCAATGTCTTGTTTTCCTTCAAATCCTGAAGATAACATCTATTTTTGTCAAATCCCACAAATATATCATTCTCTTTTGTTAGTCTGTTAACAGATAGTAAATTGACACAATATTCAGGAACCAGTAACACATTATTAAGAGTAATTGAATTATCAAGTTGATATTTTCCAACTTTTTGAATTTTTGCCTTTGTACCATTGGGATGACCAACAGTTGTCATACCCCGTCCTAATCCATCTGGACGAAGTCACCAACATCTGGTCCCATTGCGATGATCGACTCCAAATAATGTCTTTAAAATGAGCAAATGCACAGCGGAAGGTTTCTTTCATACCTGAGAATAAACATGCTTTCAAGTGTCAATCAAAAGGTTGGTGAGTTCATAAGTTTATCATAAAACAATAAAATTCATCATTTTGATAGACCACAAGATTTAAATGATGCATGATACAAATGGGCCCGAATCCTATACCCACCTGTAATGTACATGCGATATCTTTTAAATACAATACACATTTCTCGTGTACGAAATCCTTTTTCATAAATCTTAGTAACCGTACACATATCTCGTGTACAAAAATAACATACACATAACTTGTGTATAAAATCATTCTCTCGATACATAACATTCACTTTTCATTGCTTTCAAAACTTGGCTTGGTAACAGACCTTAACATATAATGCGCATAAAAATATCCCCCAAAACAGAACATCTCGTCTGTATATTAATCATATAAACTTCGAAGTACTAAACACCACGCCCACTAGCCCTTCCGTCTAGTGAACATTCTGGGTAGGGGTGTTAAACCCGGTAGCTACCTTTAGGATTCGCGTCAATTAGGCGTGCACTAATTCTCAAAATTAGTGATGTTCCCTAATTCTTAGGTTAACAAGCAATAATAATCAGGGGAAAAATATTCATATCAATTGTGGCAATTATCACGTCCACATAATTCAATGGTGGCAATTATCACGTCCACATAATTCATTCGAGGAATGTTTTGCTTGTGTCTATCGCGTCAAACATTTATAAAAGCATTTCATGTATTCGCAGTTCAAAATGTATTTCAAAAGCATTTAATAAAGCAGTTGTAAAAGTAGCGCATGTATTCTCAGTCCCAAAAAATGTAAAGAGTAAAAGGGAATCAAATGAACTCACTATACGATATTTTGTAGTAAAAATATTCATACGACGGAACTGGACAATGCAGGGTTGACCTCGGATTCACGAACCTATATCATTTATATGTATATTAACACATATAATGGTAATCGAACAAATATATATATTATTAGTGATTTTATTTGTTATTTTATAACATGTGTTTTATTAATAACTTAATTAGATATATTTATCTTTATATAGATAATTAACATTTATTAAAAAAGTATTAATATGGTTAGGTTTTATGTCATAAATATATTATATAGAAAATCTTCATTTGATATATTAATAGTACGAATAATAATAATGATAAAAATAATACTAATTATGATAAAAATTATGATAATTCTAATAATAATAATAATGATAATTTTAATATTAATGATAAAGATAGTAAAAATAATAAAAATTGTTTGTAATGATAATACTAATAATGTTTAATGATAATACTAATAATTTATGATAATAATAAATAATCTAACAATACTAACAATAATAATAATAATAATAATAATAATAATAATAATAATAATAATAATAATAATAATAATAATAATAATAATAATAATAATAATAATAATAATAATAATAATAATAATAATAATAATAATAAGTAATAAGTAAACTACCTCAAAGAAGTAGTCCTAAAAAAAATGCCCAAGTTCGGGTTTGAACCCACCACGTTCCGCTAACCCTATAACATTCTTAACCATTACGCTATGTGTTTCAATTCTGAAATAACACCCAACTTGAATTATTTTTAACCTTTACTTCTGTATCCTTCTTCTTCTTTTTTTCTAAAAAAAAAAATGCCACAATCCGGATTTGAACCCGAGACCACTCGTTTAACAAGCACAAACCCAAACCATTAAACCAGTAATACTTATTGTTTTCTTAAAATAAAAACTCATTTAACATCTTCAACATCACCTTCATCCTACATAACTAGAACCATCTCATCACCATTATAATCATCTTAATCATTATCAATATAATCATTTCATGATCAAATACTTTATCATCTATATCATCGTACTAACCACATCCTCATCTTTATGACCATTATCATAATATTTCCTAATCACTACCTCATCATCATCATTATCGAATGATCATTATCATTCTTGATATCGTTCGATCATCATCAATACATCAGACCCGTAAACATCATCACCCTATTACCCTATTATCATACACTGTAATCCTCTCATCATTGATTCACACATGATCATCATCATCATTATCTATATTTATCATCCTCTTATTGTCATTTAATCAAAAGATTACGGTTGGTACAGAAAGAAATATGAAGCAGACGAGTAATAGTAATTAGTAAACAAGTGAACTTAAATTGGCCCAAGTTTGTTAGCTAACCCAACTTGAATCTTATCTAGTTCACCAGCGGCTCAATAGTAATATCATAAGCCCAAAAAAATATATCATAATTCTAATTATTATAAAAAACTGTATCCGGCTTCTTTTTCTTTGATAAGCAAGTGGAATATATATATATATATATATATATATATATATATATATATATATATATATATATATATATATATATATCGGTGGGTTCACCCCTTTTACTTTCTTATAATTTTTGTTACTTTCATGATACCCACTTGGAATATCAAAATCAGGACATCATTTCATCGACACTTTTTCTGTTCATCATCTTTCCCCTTAATTCTTCCTACAACTGAAACAGTAGCAGTAGAAGTAGTAAAGATCAATCGTTATAGCAGCAGGATCACGAAGGGTTTGTGGTTCAATGTTTTTAGTGTTAGAACGAATAGGAAAAACAGTAGTCACAGTAACCATAGTAGGTTTGATGGTGATGGTTCAGTAGTGGGTTTTTGAGGCTCACGAAGAAACAAAAAGAAAGTAAAGAAGAGAAAAGAACAACGTAGCAGCAGTGGGTTTGTTACAGGCTTGGTGACAATTTGGTGATGGGTGTTTGATGCCGGGTGACGGTTGTAGGGTGGTGTGTGGTGGAGATTGCAGTGGTGGTGGGAGGCGGCTTCACAATGGTGATGGTGGCCGAAGATTTTTCTTGTGAGGTGATGAACTATGTTGGTCGAACATACCATTTGCAGCATACCGGTTTTGATGGTTGTGGAAATTGAACAAGGGTGATAATCGGTGGAGGAGTGGTGAACGATTGTGATGGTTAGGGTGGTAGGAAAGTACTTCGATGGAGCATGAAGATGTGGGTGATGGTTTATATCGAATAGAAACAGAAACAGATTGATTAGTAGATGATGATGTGGGTGTGGGTTGTGATAATTGTAGCGGTGTGTCGTGATGGTAGTTTGCTAAGGTGGTTGATCGAGGTGGGTAGTGGTGATCAAAATGAAGGCGATGAAAGATGTAGCAAGAAATAGAACAAAAGGGAGGTGATGTAAAGTGATCAAAAGTGATAGATATGAGTTTTATGCTCAAATACAGTGTATGTGCGAAATGTATATATAGATATTAAGAGATATATCCAAGAAACAAATAACATGTACAGTAAATTTTCAACTAATCTCAATACCTAATTCACGGATTCATTCTTATGTGACATATATAAATCATAAAGTAATAATATAATAATTAATAATAATAATTTAGTAGATAAAAAGAAACATGTGCAAAAGTCATAGCAGCCATCTACCGACACTTATTAGCTTCGGGTATTATTTCGGGTTCCGTTGTTAATCCATGGTGGATAAAAGTCTTCGGGAAAATCCTAAATTTTTAGTTTAACTATATGTATTTATTTTGGTCATTATGATATAAAATTCGAGCATTAACTATTAAATAAAATTTACGTTAATTATTCACTCCCAACCCCAAGTAAAATATGAAAAGTTTTAAAATTAAAGAAATAGTTTCTAAATACATTTTTAATAAGCCTATAGTTTGTAAAACTCATTTTCGAATCACCGTTTATTTTAAAATCACATAAGTTCCTTTTTAACTCATTTACTATACATTTAATATCAATTGAGTGTTACCATCGTTTACGAAATAAATTCGAAATCACAAAATATATATTTAATATACTTTATTTATATACATAATATAAATTTTCATAATATCATATTTTTATTTTATTTTATATACTTAGCTTTAATAACAACAACATATAATATTTCAAATTATATTTCAAATTGTTATTATATATATTCATATGTTTAAATATTTATGTATCTATTTACAAATAGTGGTTCGTGAATCGTCGAGAATGGTAAATGGGCAAATGCCTTCATGTAAATTGTTCTAAAGTTTTCGAGACTCAATATTACAGACTTTGCTTATCGTGTCGGAAACATTTAAAGATTAAGTTTAAATTTGGTCGAAAATCTCCGGGTCGTCACAGTACCTACCCGTTAAAGAAATTTCGTCCCAAAATTTGAGTGTGGTCGTCATGGCTAACAATAAAAGTGTTTTCATGACGAAAATGAGTTGGCAAATAGAGTTTTATCATTATTGAGTAATATAAATAAAACAATTCGATTACTCGAAGCGTACGAGTGAAGCTGTCACAAAAGATTGAGATAGAGATTTAACTTTTTGACGTATTCGCGGTGGATCTCCAAAATTCAAGGAATTTAGAGAAAATCTTCGAATTCTATAAAAGATTTGATTTTTCAGTAGATAAGGAAATTATGATTCTATTAAATGCGATAATCTGCCTCAATTGCTATGCCTGATATTTCGCTAGAAATTAAACTCTTCTGTTTCATTATTTTCACCACTTTTAAAATTTCTTCTTTAATCCATACTTCTAAATATTGTAAAAATGCTTAATCCAATACTGATCCTTGTCCTTCTTCTGACAATTACTTCTATTTTCCTCCTTTTTCATCTACCACCGGAGGAATCTGTTAACTTCTACTATTACTTTGGGGTTATAGTGTGTTTCATTCTCCCGTGTATTTATGTTGCTATCCGCATTGCTATACACGGTTTGTAATTTATGTGTTTGTGATCGGCTTTATATTTTCCTTTATATTTCGGATCTTCATGCCTTTGTTTTCTCTTCTCAAATTCAAGTGAAGAAAGTAATGGTCCAAAATTCTTAGGTATGAAGTTTTGAATGAACTTAATGTTCTAAACAAGAAAGAAAGTAATAGCACGATTTGATTTGTCAAATTACCAGAATCACTGAGAATAGAACTATCAAGAATATATTTTCTTGATATGTTTAGAAGTTAAGCAGAATAAAAGAGTTATGTAACATGACACATGATGATGGTATGATCTACTGTGAACCATCATCACGTTTCATTAGAAACTCAGCATGACTTACTGTAATATAATCATGTTGGCCGGACGTCATTATATTATACTAATCCATGCTTCAATTCCCAACACTTCTCCACCATTCATTCATAATTTATACTTAGATTTTTACAGAAGTTTCCAATATAATGAAATACATAAAAACACGAAGAGGTAGATAATTTCGGACATGAATATTTATGAAAATATCCTCAGAAATATCGAAGATATTTATGATGATATTTTGGAATTTCTAAGTTTGAAGGTTGATGAAGAATGATTTTTCACAAGATTTAACATGACTTCGGAGCAAGATATTTGCTGAAGATTTCATTGGATCCAGAATTACTTAGATTCTTTGAATATAGAGTTTGGCCCTTGTATTTGTCCTCGGTCTCCTTCAGGGTTAGCTCATTCCGTTTTTCAGTTTCAATTTTTCTATCGAGCGTTCCCAACATTCCATTCTTTATTATCAAACTTTTGGCCATTTAGACCATCTACAATTTTGCTGTTTTCTCTGCATTTAATGCTACCATATCTGAATCATCGATTATCAATCCGAGGTGATTTCAAGAGAATCGTGTTTTTAGATGATTAAACGCTGAGGGTAATATGGTGAAATATAAAAGGTTCCCCGGTAGCAATAAAATAGCACGCATATATATCAAGGTTATAATAAGGTTGTTTCGAATGAAAAGTCGAAGTTGACTTGCTGGAGCTGTGACAAAATTGACTAATTTGGAAAGAGATTGCAAAGTTATTTTCAGTAATAATAACGCTAAAGAAATTAGCACAGCTACGCGTTAAATGTTTACTCAGTTTCCGAGAGTTTTCCGGTACATAACTATACGCATCAATCTTTCTTTCTGTAGATGAAGTGTGGTTGGTTCATCCTCTCGATTGAGGTGTTTTCAAGAATCATGAAAGGTTTGAACGCAGATTGTAATCGTCGAGATACAAATGAGGTTTAAGATGAAATCAAGTGGCAAACTTGAAGAAATGTTTAGTTTCATATGTTATAATTAATATTTTAATTCATTTTAATTGTCCAATGTCATTAGTCCACAGTTAAGAGTCCAATAATTCATATATAATTTAATATATAATATTCGAATTAATTAATACGTATCGTGACTCGTGTATATGTCTCAGACTTGATCACAACTCAAACTATATATATTATTGTAGAATCAACCTCAACCCTGTATAGCTAACTCCAGCATTACTGCATATAGAGTGTCTATGGTTATTCCAAATAATATATATAGATGCGTCGATATGATATGTCAAAACCTTGTATACGTGTCCCGATATTTAAAGTGCGTAAAATAAATAACAGAAATTAAATGACGATAAATAAAATTGACACAATTAAAATTGCGATAAATAAAATGCGATAAAAAAATTGCGATAAATAAAAGGTAATACAGAATTAACAGTTAACTAGGAACAGTTAGCTAGGAACAATTAGCGTGGATTCTTAACAAAAAAAATTTTCTCATAATTAATTTGTTTGTTTGTAACAAATTTTATTTTTGTCCAATGTTTTCTTCATTATGCCAGTTGTTGAATTCTGATAGATCAAAATCCAAATATGAAATTGAATGAAAATGGTTATTCTGCGGTGAACGGATACGTATATCGGTGGTTGTAAGTAGGATAGTAAATGACTATTGAATCAGATTCGAAGAATGTACAGTGTAATTTATTAATGTGAAATCTAAATATTTCTAGGGTATTACCTACCCGTTAAAATATTTTTACCATTAACAGTTTGTACAAAAGAATTTTTAATTACAATCTTTATGAAAATATACTTACATATATATTTTCCTCAGATGTAATCATGGATTTAATGAGTTAATATGATATTAATCTCATTTGCTTTTCGGTTTGAGCTAGAATAAATAATCTCTAAGACTTTAGAGATTACATAATCGCCATGAAGAATGAAGGTAATTGATGTAGATCGATACGTAGAACTGTGATATACTCGAGGTACAGAATGAGATATTGAGGCGTGTGTTGTTGATGGTATGGGTGCTATTGCCGGTGGTCATGTTGATGTCGGTGATGTTGCTAAAGCTGGTAAGTTTGCACCATATTTTCCAAAACTATTACTCGAGCACGAAGTTCGTTGACTTCTTGTATTACTCCGGGATGATTGTCGGTTGGAACAAGCGGTGAATAAGGTTTTGAATTTGAGATAGTATATAATCATGGCGAGCTATTCAGGAAATGAGGGTGAAAATGGTGTTTCGGATTGGTTTGCCGGTGAGTGCTTCAGGTTCATCGCCAAGAGGGAAATTTGGTTGATGGAAAGTATCGCCTTCTTCTCGTCTCCATTGATTGAGTCGACTACGAACTCATCAGATGAATTGGGGATGGATGATTGGTTGATTCATTCTGGTGACACTGCTTTCGGAGCTTAGGTGAAAATCCATATCAGAATAGCTGTCGGAATCCGAGGAATTCGAACTGGTTGAGGGATTTATCTCGTACGATCAGATGAAGGATTTTCGATAAGAAATAGATTATAGGATGTAGATTAGTACCCTGCAATACATAATTTACATATGCATATATAATACTAAAATCCCATAAGTTACGGAGGAATCTACGGAATCTGTCAGGCAAAGTAACAATAACAGATACGCTAAGATATGAATTTATCTATACACTGTCTATGCAATGGAGGCAGTAAGACGTGTTTAGACTTTAAGGATGATAAGCAAACAATTTTTGACACTAAATGATGAGCAAAACTTTTGACATGCAGACACGGTCGAAGTCTAGACTCACTAATGCATCCTAATGACTTATCAGTTAGACACACTAATGCAGACCTGGTTCGCTATGACCACCGCTCTGATACCACATGTCATACCCCGTCCTAATCCATCTGGACGAAGTCACTAACATCTGGTCCCATTGCCATGATCGACTCCAAATAATGTCTTTAAAATGAGCAAATGCACAGCGAAAGGTTTCTTTCATACCTGAGAATAAACATGCTTTCAAGTGTCAACCAAAAGGTTGGTGAGTTCATAAGTTTATCATAAAACAATAATGTGATGACCCGTCCTAAACTACCTGGACGAAGTCTTCAACATCTGGTCCCATTGCGAGGTACTGACCTAAATATGCCATGAATGATTCCAAGTAATATCTTTAAAATGAGCAAATGCACAGCAGAAGATTTCTTTCATACCTGAGAATAAACATGCTTAAAAGTGTCAACCAAAAGGTTGGTGAGTTCATAGGTTTATCATAACAATCATTTCAATATATTAATAGACCACAAGATTTCTGTTTATAAATATATGTACACTCGCAAGTGTATAAAAGTATTCTATAAGTTGTTGAGCGCTTCGGTAACCATACTTAACTATTAATGTGGCGTATTCCCTTTATTATGAAATCTACCTACACTCACAAGTGTAGTAAAAACGAAGTACTATGCAACTGTTTACGATACTAGAGCGACTAGCCCAGTTGGGGTGGTCAAACCAGATAGATCTATCAATAGGATTCTCGCTTACATGTTCTCACAACATGTAAGTATTAGTTACCAAGCTATTAGGGAAGATATGCAAGGTGGTACAACTCAACGTAGAATATATTTTAAGTACTTATGTCTATTTCATCAAACATAAAAGCAGCGCATGTATTCTCAGCCCAAAAATATATATTGCAAAAGCAATTAAAAAGGGAGCAAATGAAACTCACCATACTGTATTTTGTAGTAAAAATACATAGGACGACACTGAACAAAATAGGGTTTGGCCTCGGATTCACGAACCTATATCATTTATATATATTAAAACATATAATAATAATCAAATAAGTTTATATATTAATATTAGTAATATACTTGTTATTTTAGTATGTTATATGTATTAAATATAGTTTTACGTAACTAATTGTTATTTGGTACAATACTAGTAATAATAATAAATAACAAGTTGTGTTATCTTATGATAATAATAATAATACCTATGTTAATGATAATAATAATACTAATAATTATAAATGATACAAGTGCTAATGAAAATAGTTTGTATTATTTTTATAATAATAATATTAATCTTAGTCATGGTGATAATAGTAATTCCTCTATTAGTAATACTAATAATTCTACAGTTTTAAAAAAAATATTTTTGTTGATTTTGATATAGTTAACAATGATAATAATAACAATATCAATGATAACATAATAATAATAATAACCTTAGTCATAATAATAATAATCATAAAAATAATAATAATACTTAATTGATAAAATTAATAATAGTAAATATATTAGTAATATTTATAGGGATCATAATTATAATAATGGTTATAATACTTATAATTATGGTAATATTAATAATAATACTTATAATACCAATAATAATAATAGTAATAATAATCTTAATAATAACATTAATAATCGTGATCATAATAATAATGATATTAATAATAATAAAAATAGTATTTATAATAATAATAATAATAATAATAATAATAATAATAATAATAATAATAATAATAATAATAATAATAATAATAATAATAATAATAATAATAATAATAATAATAATAATTGGAAAGTGAAAACTACCTTAAAGAGCTTTCTAAAAAAAATGCCTCCTGCAAGTCTCGAACCCTCGACCTCACGCTAACCTGCAAACAAGCTTAACCATCTCTCCAACCCAGTTTTCTGATTTAATCTATTATCTAAATATATTTATTCTGTTTTTGGTTCCACTCATCTTCTTCGTAATACCCATCGACCCGAGACAACTCAACCAAAAGCAATACACATTAAATTAATTTTTTGGATTCATAAACTAAATGTAATCGATATACTTGTGATTGTATTGTAAAAAAAAATAAAAAAAATATACATACTGCTTCTGCTCGTCGCTGATAAAAAAAAATTTGATTTTTCAAATGGCAACGAATTTGATAAAGGTTATAACACGAATTTGTTTACAAATTGTTTATAGAAACTAATGGAATCGTTAATTTACCTTGAAACATTCATATGTATTCGAATTTGATCAATATTCATCCGTTTGACTTTTTGACACAAAAGTTTGACTCGTCAATTCTTGATGAATATGAAAAATTAAAGATCGAAACTTTCCAGATACTTTACTTGGAAGATTTCTAACCTAACTGCATTCATAGATTTTTAAAAGTGTTTCAAATTCGAATTTTTGGAAAAAATGGAAGTAAGAACAGGGAACAAGCTGTGTTCTTGATATTTTTCTTTTAAATTAAATCAAATAAAAACTGTTAAATTGATAATTGAAGATGGGAAAAGCCGTATGATTCCTTTATCACTAATTTGGATTGTTTTATATAGGAATTTTGTGGTCACCATTAATTATTCGACCATAGTTAAAAGGACAGAAACTAAATAAAAAAAATGAGGAAGAAAGATACCTCTAACTGAATTAGTTTGATAGTTGATTTGGATTTCGAATCTAGAGCAGTTATAGACAAATTTTGAGCAGAGAAGTGAATTAAATTGATAGTGATAGATAACCTTACGCGATATACCTGATTCATAATATATCTGTATTTTATAAAACTGTATTTATTTATTATTTGTTATATATAGATATCTATATATGTATTGCATATAAGTACGTTCAGTATCTGGTATATATATATATATATATATATATATATATATATATATATATATATATATATATATATATATATATGTATCCATATTTGCTTGAAATCTGTATTACTGAACATATACGTATATTAATGATAATATTAATACCAATATTATATATATATATATATATATATATATATATATATATATATATATATATATATATATATATATATATATATATATATATATATATATATATATATTAATAACTTAAATAAAAATGATAATGGTAATAGTAGTAATTGTAATGATAATACATTACTAATTAAAAAAATACTAATAACCATAATAATAGAAATGTTATATTTTAATGATAAAAATAATTATTAACTCTAATAAAAATAATAATCAAAAATTAAATATACCAAATTTCATATACATATAATAATATTAATAATACTGATATTACTACAAATATCAATATTTATATAAGTAATAATTTTAATATAACAACTCTATTTTAACTTGTATTATATATCATTAATTATGGGATATCTATTAATCATATAACATATTATGTGGTAACTTTTATTGAATCATTATTATTTATAAGTTTTATATATGTTATAACATGCATATACTAGTAATTATACATAGAAATTATACTTATTTATATATAGCTTTATTTTAAAATACATCCTAATTATTTTGTAACTTTATTTTACATAGTTAATTCTAATGTTTAAATTATTCTCTATGATTTTAAATTATTATAAATATACTTACATTTATATATATGTATATATATATATATATATATATATATATATATATATATATATATATATATATATATTTATTCATAATCCATTGTTCATGAATCGTCGGGAATAGTCAAAGGTTATCTAAATTTATATAATCAGTTCAAAAATTTTGAGAATCAACATTATAGACTTTGCCTATCATGTCGAATTCATATTAAGATTAAGTTTAAATTTGGTCGGAAATTTCCGGGTCGTCACTGTACCTACCCGTTAAAGAAATTTCGTCCCGAAATTTGAGTGAGGTCGTCATGGCTAACAATAAAAATGTTTTCATGGCGTATATGAGTTGATAAATAGAGTTTTATTACCATAAGGTAATTTGAATAAGACAATTCGATTATTCGTAGAGTACGAGTGAAGCCATCACTAAATAGTGAAATAATAAAGACGGTTTCATCATAACTTTTGACTAGACATGGTTGAATTTAGAAAATAAGGTGTATCTTAACTTTTGACATTGTCTTGGTTGAATTTCGAAATTCAAGGGATATAAAGAAAATCTTCAATATCTAAAAGATTTGATTCTTCGGCGAGTAAAGAAATTAAGATCTCTATAATTAAATACGGTGATCTGCCTCGATTACTCTGTCTGATATTTCCATTATAAATTAAACTCTTCCTTTCCATTATTCTCACCATTCCTATACTTTTTTTCTCAGTTCATATATCCAAAAGATTGTAAAAATGCTTAATCCGGTTCTAATCCTTGTCCTTCTTCTGTCAGTCACTTCTATCTTCCTCCTTTTCATCTACCACCAGAGGAATCTGCTTTCTTCTACTTCGCCCTTGAGGTTATAGTGTTTTTAATTCTCCCGTGTCTTTATACGGCTATACACATTGATGTACACGGTTTGTAATTTCTGTGTTGTTGTCGAGTTTTATATCTTCCCTTATGTTTTGGAGCTCTTTGCCTTTTTATTCTCTTCTCGACCTCTAGTGAAGCAAGTAACGATCCAGAATTCATAAGTATGGAGTTTCGAATGAACTTAATGTTCTAAGCAAGAAAGAACATAATAGCACGATTTGATTTGTCAAATTACCAGAATCACTGAGAGTAGAACTATCAAGAATATATTTTCTTGATATGTTTAGAAGTTAAGCAGAATGAAAGAGTTATGTAACATGACACATGATGATGGTATGATCTACTGTGAACCATCATCACGTTTCATTAAAAACTTAGCATAACTTACTGTAATATAATCACGTTGGCCAAGCGTCATTATATTATATTAACTCATGCTTCAATTTCCAACACTTCTCCACAATTCATTCATAATTTATACTTAGATTTTACAGAAGTTTCCAATATAATGCAATACAGAAAACACGAAGAGGTAGATAATTTCAGACAAGAATATTTATGAAAATATCCTCATAAATATCGAAGATATTTATGATGATATTTTGGAATTTCTAAGTTCGAAAGTTGATAAGGAAAAATTTTCCGCAAGATTTTAACATGACTTCGGAGCAAGATATTCTCTAAAGATTTCGGCAGATCCAGAATTACCTGAATTCTTTGAATATAGGGTTTGGTCCTTGTATTTGTCCTTGGTCTCCTTCATGGTTAGCTCAATCCATTTTTCAGTACCAAATTTTCTATCGAGCTTTCCCAACACTCTATTCTTTATCATCAAACTCTTGGCCATTTAGACCATCTATAATTTTACTGTTTCCTCTGCATTTAATGCAGCCATATCTGAATCGTCGGTTATCAATCCGAATTGGTTTCAAAAGAATTGTGTTTTTAGATGATTAAATGCTAATGATAATATGGTGGAATATAAAGGTTCCCCGGTAACAATAAAAGAGCACGCATATATATATCAAAGTTATAATAAGGTCATTTTGAGTGAAAATTCGAAGCTGTCTTGCTGGAGCTGTGACAAAATTGGCTATTTTGAAAAAGAACTGCAAAGTTATTTTGGGTAATAATAACACTAAAGGAATTAGCACAGCTATGTGTTAAACGTTTACTCAGTTTCCGAGAGTTTTTTAGGTGCATAACTATATGCATAAATCTTTCCTTCCGTAGATGAAATGAGGTTGGTTCATTCTCTCAATCGAGGTGTTTTCAAGAATCATGATAGCTTTGAATGCAGATTGTAATCGTTAAGATACAATTGAGGTTTAAGATGAAATCAAGTGGCAAACTTGAAGAATTGTTTAGTTTCATATGTTATAATTAATATTTTAATTCATTTTTAATTGTCCAATTTTGATAGTCCAATAATCGATTTATATATATATATATATATATATATATATATATATATATATAATCTTAGAGTTACCCCACGACGTATTGTATACGTATTATCTTTGCATCAACCCAGAGATGTATTGTATACGTATTGTCTTAGAATTAACTAAGACGTATTGTGTACGCATTGTCTTAGGATTTATCAAAACGTATTGTATACTTATTGTGTTAGGATGTACCAAGAATATTATTATACATATATATAATTACAGAATTCGTGTACATGTCTCAGACTCGATCACAACTCAAAGTATATATATTATTGTAGAATCAACCTCAACCCTGTATAGTGAACTTGAGCATTACAGCATATAGAGTGTCTATGGTTATTCCAAATAATATATATACATGCGTCGATATGATATGTCAAAACTTTGTATATGTGTCCCAATATTTAAAGTGCGTAAAATAAATAATAGAAGTTAAATGACGATAAATAAAATTGCGAGAATATAAATTGCGATAATTAAATTGCGGTAAATAAAATGTAATCAGTTAGCTAGGAACAGTTAGCTAGAAACAGTTAGCGTGAATTTTTAACAATATTTCAATTAGTTAATTCATTTGTTTCTAACAAATTTTATTTTGGTTCAATGTTTTCTTCATTATGCCACTTGTTGAATTTTGATAGGTCAAAATCTAAATATGAAATTGAACGAAAATGGTTATTCTGTGGTGAACGGATACATATATCTATGGATACAAGTAGGATAGTGACTGAATGTTGAGTCAGATTCGAAGAATGTACAGTGTAACTTATTAATGTGGAATCTAAATATTCCTCGGGTATTACCTACCCGTTAAAATATTTTCACCATTAATAGTTTGTACAAAAGAATTTTTAATTACAATCTTTATGAAAATATACTTACATATATATCTTCTTCAGATGTAATCATGGATTTATAGATATCTATTGTTAAATCGATGATGAAAGATGTGAATGATAACATATGTGAATTAATTATGATAGAAGCCCTTTAAAGCTTCTTTTATCTTTCTCGGATATTACCTACCCGTTAAAAATTCACACGTCATAGTTAATATGAAAAGAATTTTTATTACGATCTCGAGATATACATAAATATATACATATATCCTTTAATCGTAAACAGAAAGTAATGAATTAATATTTCATAATTCATCATTCTCGATACTCTTCGGTGTCTGTGGTGCTTACGGAGCTTGTGGTGATGGAAATGATGCTGGTGCGGGTGGTGTTGCTGTTGGTGTTGGTACTGCTTGTGGTACCTACGTAGTAGATGCGAGCCTAGCTTCTAAATCGAACACCGTCACCTCCAGGGTTTCTACTTTACGCTCGAGTCTATGAATTAGTTCTACCCATTCTTCCGTAAGGTTTGTCAATTCTTGATATTTAGTTCGAAGTCTTCTAACTTCTTCTAATAATCCTATCTGATTAGAATTCGGGAGTAGAGGATGAATACTATCTTTAACTACATCAAGTCGACCTTCGAGGCAGAAAATCCGAGCGAAAAGAGTGAAAACAGTATTGCGAACAGGTTCGCCGGTAAGTGGATCGAGCACTCCGACGTTAGGTGGTAAGTTCGGCTCGTGATATGGAGTACCTTCTTCATTTCCCCATAGGGTAAGTATTTCACGAACCCATCCCCACTTTCTAAAGAAATCACGGTAGTTGATCAGTTGGTGCGCTCCCGTCACGCTATCTTCGGAGTCAGAGGAACTTGGTCGATTCGTAGAGGCCATCGTACGCAATCACAGAAAAGACTTTTGGCATGAAAATCTTAGTGACAACAAATGATAGTTGGATGGTATTCTCAATGCATAATATGCAAAGATATATATAGTACCAGGATCCCTTAAATTACGGAGAAATTTACGGAAGATATCAGGCAAAGTTTGCCGTAATAGATACGCTTAGATATGAATTTGTCTATACACTATCTATGCAATAAAGGGAATAAGGCGTGTCTAGACTTAGGAATGATAAGCAGATAATTTTCCACTAGGAATAATAATCAATACTTATAATATGCAGCTAAGGTCGAAGTCCAGACTCGCTAATGCATCCTAACAACTATCAGTTAGACACACTAATGCAAGACCTGGTTCGCTAGGACCAACGCTCTGATACCAACTGTGATGACCCGTCCTAATCCACCTGGACGAAGTCTTCAACATCTGGTCCCATTGCGAGGTACGACCTAAATATGCCATGAATGATTCCAAGTAATATCTTTAAAATGAGCAAATGCAGAGCGGAAGATTTCTTTCATACCTGAGAATAAACATGCTTAAAAGTATCAACCAAAAGGTTGGTGAGTTCATAGATTTATCATAACAATCATTTCAATATATTAATAGACCACAAGATTTCTATTTATAAATATATGTACACTCGCAAGTGTATAAAAGTATTCTATAAGTTGTTGAGCGCTTCGGTAACCATACTTAACTATTAATGTGGCATATTCCCTTTATTATGAAATCTATCTACACTCACAAGTGTAGTAAAAACGAAGTATTATGCAACCGTTTACGATACTAGTGTGACTAGCCCGGTTGGGGTGGTCAAACCCGATAGATCTATCAATAGGATTCGCGTTTACATGTTCTCACAACATGTAAATATTAGTTACCAAGCTATTAGGGAAGATATGCAAGGTGGTACAACTCAACGTAGAATATATTTTAAGTACTTATGTCTATTTCGTCAAACATAAAAGCAGCGCATGTATTCTCAGCCCAAAAATATATATTGCAAAAGCAATTAAAAAGGGAGCAAATGAAACTCACCATACTGTATTTTGTAGTAAAAATACATAGGACGACACTGAACAAAACAGGGTTTGGTCTCGGATTCACGAACCTATATCATTTATATATATTAAAACATATAATAATAATAAAATAAGTTTATATATTAATATTAGTAATATACTTGTTATTTTAGTATGTTATATGTATTAAATATAGTTTTACGTAACTAATTGTTATTTGGAACAATACTAGTAATAATAATAAATAACAAGTTGTGTTATCTTATGATAATAATAATAATACATATGTTAATGATAATAATAATACTAATAATTATAAATGATACAAGTGCTAATGAAAATAGTTTGTATTATTTTTATAATAATAATATTAATCGTAGTCATGGTGATAATAGTAATTCCTCTATTAGTAATACTAATAATTCTACAGTTTTAATAAAAGTATTTTTGTTGATTTTGATATAGTTAACAATGATAATAATAACAATACCAATGATAACATAATAATAATAACCTTAGTCATAATAATAATAATCATAAAAATAATAGTAATACTTAATTGATAAAATTAATAATAGTAAATATATTAGTAATATTTATAGGGATCATAATTATAATAATGGTTATAATACTTATAATTATGGTAATATTAATAATAATACTTATAATACCAATAATAATAATAGTAATAATAATCTTAATAATAACATTAATAATCGTGATCATAATAATAATGATATTAATAATAATAAAAATAGTATCAATAATAATAATAATAATAATAATTGGAAAGTGAAAACTACCTGTGATGATCGCTCTATATCCATATGGACGAACACGTCATTCATCAATTTCATTGCGAGGTATTTGACCTCTATATGATACGTTTTGTAAATATTGCATTCTTTTGAGGCACACCATAAATGAATATTTAAATCAAAGGTTTTCGACATTTGATGATTTCTACATATAGATAATCACCGTAATATAATAGTTTACAATAGTACTTCCGTTGACAATGCAGTCAAAATAAGATACATGGTGATGATTTGGTGAATGCAACATTTCCTTGAAAAACATGCCATGTAAGACTCCATGCACATAGCTTGTCTAACATATAAGCAAACAGCGGATGACTTCTAGGGAACATGAGAATAAACATGCTAACAAGTGTCAACACAAAGGTTGGTAAGTTCATAGTTTTAATATTTTGCATAATCTATACATAAAGGTGGATCACAAGATTTCAGTTGTTTCATCCAGAAACGTTTATCAAAATATTCTACGAAATTGAGCACCCTGGTAACTAAACTTAACGTATATATAATTTATACCCTTTGTATAATCATCTTAATAATACATGCAAACCAACGTGTATGCTTCTCAAATAGCATACATCCGTTAAAAGGCTAGTGCTCTAGCTCGGACGGGGATATCATGTAGTGACCCGAACTTTTCCATGTATATATATATTAATTGAGATTGATATTTACATGATTAAATGTTTCCAACATGTTAAGCAATCAAACTTGTTAAGACTTTATTAATTGAAATATGTTTCATATAGACAATTGACCACCCAAGTTGACCGGTGATTCACGAACGTTAAAACTTGTAAAAACTATACGATGACATATATATGGTTATATATATAGTTAACATGTTTTTATTATAAGTATGTATCTCATTAGGTATTTTAACAATGAGTTATATACATAAAAATGAGACTATTAATTTAAGAAACTTCTAAAACGATATATATAACGATTATCGTTATAACAACGTCTTACTAGGTACATATGAATCATATTAAGATATTGATACACTTGGTTAATTATGTTAAATTATAAGTAAATATATTATTAAGTGTATTAACAATGAAATACATATGTAAAAATAAGACTACTAACTTAATGATTTCGAAACGAGACCTATATGTAACGATTATCGTTGTAACGACATTTAACTGTATATACATCATACTGAGATATATTATATATCATAATATCATGATAATATAACAATTTAATATCTCATTTGTTATAATAAATAATGGGTTAACAACATTCAACAAGATCGTTAACCTAAAGGTTTCAAAACAACATTTACATGTAACGACTAACGATGACTTAACGACTCAGTTAAAATGTATATACATGTAGTGTTTTAATATGTATTCATACACTTTTGAAAGACTTCAAGACACTTATCAAAATACTTCTACTTAACAAAAATGCTTACAATTACATCCTCGTTCAGTTTCATCAACAATTCTACTCGTATGCACCCGTATTTGTACTCGTACAATACACAGCTTTTAGATGTATGTACTTTTGGTATATACACTCCAATGATCAGATCTTAGCAGCCCATGTGAGTCACCTAACACATGTGGGAACCATCATTTGGCAACTAGCATGAAATATCTCATAAAATTACAAAAATATGAGTAATCATTCATGACTTATTTACATGAAAACAAAATTACATATCCTTTATATCTAATCCATACACCAACGACCAAAAACACCTACAAACACTTTCATTCTTCAATTTTATTTATCTAATTGATCTCTCTCAAGTTCTATCTTCAAGTTCTAAGTGTTCTTCATAAATTCCAAAAGTTCTAGTTTCATAAAATCAAGAATACTTTCAAGTTTGCTAGCTCACTTCCAATCTTGTAAGGTGATCATCCAACCTCAAGAAATCTTTGTTTCTTACAGTAGTTTATCATTCTAATACAAGGTAATAATCATATTCAAACTTTGGTTCAATTTCTATAACTATAACAATCTTATTTCAAGCGATGATCTTACTTGAACTTGTTTTCGTGTCATGATTTTGCTTCAAGAACTTCGTGCCATCCAAGGATCCATTGAAGCTAGATCCATTTTTCTCTTTTCCAGTAGGTTTATTGAAGGAACTTAAGGTAGTAATGATGTTCATAACATCATTCGATTCATACATATAAAGCTATCTTATTCGAAGGTTTAAACTTGTAATCACTAGAACATAGTTTAGTTAATTCTAAACTTGTTCGCAAACAAAAGTTAATCCTTCTAACTTGACTTTTAAAATCAACTAAACACATGTTCTATATCTATATGATATGCTAACTTAATGATTTAAAACCTGGAAACACGAAAAACACCGTAAAACCGGATTTACGCCGTCGTAGTAACACCGCGGGCTGTTTTGGGTTAGTTAATTAAAAACTATGATAAACTTTGATTTAAAAGTTGTTATTCTGAGAAAATGATTTTTATTATGAACATGAAACTATATCCAAAAATTATGGTTAAACTCAAAGTGGAAGTATGTTTTCTAAAATGGTCATCTAGACGTCGTTCTTTTAACTGAAATGACTACCTTTACAAAAATGACTTGTAACTTATTTTTCCGACTGTAAACTTATACTTTTCTGTTTAGATTCATAAAATAGAGTTCAATATGAAACCATAGCAATTTGATTCACTCAAAACGGATTTAAAATGAAGAAGTTATGGGTAAAACAAGATTGGATAATTTTTCTCATTTTAGCTACGTGAAAATTGGTAACAAATCTATTCCAACCATAACTTAATCAACTTGTATTGTATATTATATAATCTTGAGATACCATAGACACGTATACAATGTTTCGACCTATCATGTCGACACATCTATATATATTTCGGAACAACCATAGACACTCTATATGTGAATGTTGGAGTTAGCTATACAGGGTTGAGGTTGATTCCAAAATATATATAGTTTGAGTTGTGATCAATACTGAGATACGTATACACTGGGTCTTGGATTGATTCAAGATAATATTTATCGATTTATTTCTGTACATCTAACTGTGGACAACTAGTTGTAGGTTACTAACGAGGACAACTGACTTAATAAACTTAAAACATCAAAATATATTAAAAGTGTTGTAAATATATTTTGAACATACTTTGATATATATGTATATATTGTTATAGGTTCGTGAATCAACCAGTGGCCAAGTCTTACTTCCCGACGAAGTAAAAATCTGTGAAAGTGAGTTATAGTCCCACTTTTAAAATCTAATATTTTTGGGATGAGAATACATGCAGGTTTTATAAATGATTTACAAAATAGACACAAGTACGTGAAACTACATTCTATGGTTGAATTATCGAAATCGAATATGCCCCTTTTTTATTAAGTCTGGTAATCTAAGAATTAGGGAACAGACACCCTAATTGACGCGAATCCTAAAGATAGATCTATTGGGCCTAACAAACCCCATCCAAAGTACCGGATGCTTTAGTACTTCGAAATTTATATCATATCCGAAGGGTGTCCCGGAATGATGGGGATATTCTTATATATGCATCTTGTTAATGTCGGTTACCAGGTGTTCACCATATGAATGATTTTTATCTCTATGTATGGGATGTGTATTGAAATATGAAATCTTGTGGTCTATTATTATGATTTGATATATATAGGTTAAACCTATAACTCACCAACATTTTTGTTGACGTTTTAAGCATGTTTATTCTCAGGTGATTATTAAGAGCTTCCGCTGTTGTATACTTAAATAAGGACGAGATTTGGAGTCCATGCTTGTATGATATTGTGTAAAAACTGCATTCAAGAAACTTATTTTATTGTAACATATTTGTATTGTAAACCATTATGTAATGGTCCTGTGTAAACAGGATATTTTAGATTATCATTATTTGATAATCTACGTAAAGCTTTTTAAACCTTTATTGATGAAATAAAGGTTATGGTTTGTTTTAAAATGAATGCAGTCTTTGAAAAACGTCTCATATAGAGGTCAAAACCTCGCAACGAAATCAATTAATATGGAACGTTTTTAATCAATAAGAACGGGACATTTCAGTTGGTATCCGAGCGTTGATCTTAGAGAACCAGAATTTTGCATTAGTGTGTCTTATCGAGTTTTTTAGGATGCATTAGTGAGTCTGGACTTCGACTGTGTTTACTTGAAAAATGATTGCTTAACAAATTTTGTTGGAAACTATATATTTTTAACATGTGAATATTATGTGATATATTAATCTCTTAACGCGTTTGATATTATGTGATAGATGTCTACCTCTAGAACAAGTCCCATTGACTCACCTAATAATAATGAAGAGTCAAATGTAAATTGGAATGATTCGTGGACTGATTCACAAGTTCCCGAAGAGGAACCGGAAGAAGAGTCGGAACCGGAAGAAGAATCGGAACCGGAAGAAGAATCGGAACCGGATGAAGAAGTAGAACCGGTGGGGGAAATAATAAAACGGTTATGTAAAAGAAAATCCTCAACCAACCGACCAAGGTTAATTATGGTCAATGGTGTTTCCGCCAAGGAAGCAAAATATTGGGAGGATTACCAATTCTCCGATGAATCGGATTCCGACGAGAATTCCGATGATGTTATAGAAATTACCCCAACTGAATTTAAAAAGGCAAAAGAAAATAATAAGGGAAAGGGCATAAAAGTAGAGAAATCTAATTCCAACCCCGATGAACTTTATATGTATCGTCAACCCCCGAAGTCCTTAAGTTGTAACAATGACCCGGGAACCTCTAAACCACCAGGTTTTTCTAAACCAATGTGGATAACGACGGCTCGTATTAGGGGAACATCATATATCCCTAGAAACTTGGCAAAACGATCCAAAACCGAATAAGAAGAAACAAGCGAGTCGGAATAAGATAGTTGTATTCGTGTGGTGTAATATATGTAATATAGTGTGCTTATGCTTTATGATATATGTAAAAATTGCTTATATTAATAAGTATTTTTTTTATGAATCTAACTCTTATCTATTTTACAGTATAAAAACACAAAATGGATAGACAACCCAATATTTTAAGAGACTTACCCGGAGACATGATTGATGAAATCTTATCTAGAGTCGGTCAGAATTCTTCGGCACAACTATTTAAGGCGAGATCAGTTTGTAAGACATTCGAAGAACGTTCCAAGAATGCCTTGGTTTATAAAAGGCTTTTGTTCGAAAGATGGGGGATATCACATTGGGAAATCCATAAGTTACGATGTGTTTACTTTGACACATATATTGCGGGGAACCCAAATGCTATTTTACGCAATGGGTTACGAAATTATTTTGACTCAATATATCCGAATATTGGACTTCGTGATTTAGAAAAAGCGGCTAACATGCAACATAAAGAAGCATGTTATGCTTACGGATTAGTAATGTTCGCTTCTCACCAAAGTGAGAACAAGAACATCGGGCTACAACTATTAAACAAAACGTTCCCACAAGTGACGGAGTCGGTAATTGGGGTAAGAAATGAGGTTTTTAGATTATTACGGGACTGTTGGACATTACGTAACCCTCGTCCCTTTGACGACGTTACAACACGCTGTCTTATCAACGGCCATAATGGTTATGTTCCACAAGACCAAGGATGGGAAGTAGTCCTAGTAAAACCAGAATGCATGACTTGTTTCTGGACGTATGAATTACGTGTCTTTATTGTCTTTGCTGAACGACTTGTGTACTAGCTAGAATTATCTTTACAACTATATTGTATCAAAGTTATTGTGTGCTATATTTCATGCTTTATGTAAAATAAGCGGTATTGTAAGTTTGTAAAATATTGTATAAAAGTTTGAACGCGAAATATTATTATAATCAGTTTTTCATATAGAATTGTAGTAGTTGAATTGTATATTAGCTACTAAGTATGAACTTAACGGGTAGGTACTACCCGAATTTAAACTTATAAAACGCTAATATGAAGAAAAAGCTTTTATAAATGAGTTCATATTATGCTACGAAATACTATTAACTACTCTTAATATTCTGTATGATTAACTTGTTCCATTTGACTATTTTGAAGGAAATGGCACCGACTACTCGACACACCGTGAATATGAATGAAGAGGAATTCCGTACTTTTCTAGCTTCAAACATAGCCGTAGTACAGGCTGCGCTACATACCAACAATAACCTTGGATCTGGCAGTACAGGAAATCATGTAGGATGCACCTACAAAGAATTCACTGCCTGCAAACCTTTGGAATTTGATGGAACCGAAGGACCGATCGGATTGAAACGGTGGACCGAGAAGGTCGAATCGGTGTTTGCCATAAGTAAGTGTACTGAAGAGGACAATGTGAAGTACGCTACGCATACCTTCACAGGTTCTGCGTTAACATGGTGGAATACCTATCTAGAGCAAGTGGGACAAGACGATGCGTACGCACTACCGTGGTCAGCATTCAAGCACTTGATGAACGAGAAGTACCGTCCCAGAACCGAGGTCAATAAGCTCAAGACAGAACTTAGAGGGTTACGAACCCAAGGATTTGATATTACCACATACGAAAGACGATTCACAGAATTGTGCCTATTGTGTCCGGGAGCATTCGAAGATGAGGAAGAGAAGATCGACGCGTTTGTGAAAGGATTACCGGAAAGAATCCAAGAAGATATAAGTTCACACGAGCCCGCCTCCATACAACAGGCATGTAGAATGGCTCACAAACTAGTGAACCAGATTGAAGAAAGAATTAAAGAACAGACTGCTGAAGAGGCCAATGTGAAGCAAGTCAAAAGAAAGTGGGAGGAAAACGGTGATAAGAATCACCAATACAACAACAACATCAATTACAACAATAATCGCAACAATTATCCCAACAATCGCAACATCAATCGCAACTACAACAAACGGCCCAATAACAACAACAACAACAACAACAACAGTAACTACAACAATCATCCCAACAACAATAATAACCGCAACAACAACAACAATCAGAAGCAGCTATGCCAAAGGTGTGAAAAGTATCACTCGGGGTTCTGCACCAAATTTTGCAACAAGTGTAAAAGAAATGGTCATAGCGCGACGAAGTGTGAGGTCTACGGACCAGGGGTTAATAGAACGAAAGGAACAAATGGTGTCGGAACGAGTAATGGCGGAGCAAGTAGTGTTGGAGCAAGTTATGCCAATGTAGTTTGTTATAAATGTGGAAAACCGGGCCACATTATTAGAAATTGCCCGAACCAGGAGAACACGAGTGGACAAGGCCGCGGAAGAGTTTTCAATATTAATGCGGCAGAGGCACAGGAAGACCCGGAGCTTGTTACAGGTACGTTTCTTATTGACAATAAATCTGCTTACGTTTTATTTGATTTGGGTGCGGATAGAAGCTATATGAGTAGAGATTTTTGTGCTAAATTAAGTTGTCCATTGACGCCTTTGGATAGTAAATTTTTACTCGAATTAGCAAATGGTAAATTAATTTCAGCAGATAATATATGTCGGAATCGAGAAATTAAAATGGTTAGCGAAACATTTAAGATTGATTTGATACCAGTAGAGTTAGGGAGTTTTGATGTGATAATCGGTATGGACTGGTTGAAAGAAGTGAAAGCAGAGATCGTTTGTTACCAAAATGCAATTCGCATTATACGAGAAAAAGGAAAACCCTTAATGGTGTACGGAGAAAAGGGCAACACAAAGCTACATCTTATTAGTAATTTGAAGGCACAAAAACTAATAAGAAAAGGTTGCTATGCTGTTCTAGCACACGTCGAGAAAGTACAAACTGAAGAAAAGAGCATCAATGATGTTCCCGTCGCAAAAGAATTTCCCGATGTATTTCCGAAAGAATTACCGGGATTACCCCCACATCGATCCGTTGAATTTCAAATAGATCTTGTACCAGGAGCTGCACCAATAGCTCGTGCTCCTTACAGACTCGCACCCAACGAGATGAAAGAACTGCAAAGCCAATTACAAGAACTTTTAGAGCGTGGTTTCATTCGACCAAGCACATCACCGTGGGGAGCTCCTGTTTTGTTTGTCAAGAAGAAAGATGGTACATTCAGGTTGTGTATCGACTACCGAGAGTTGAACAAACTTACCATCAAGAACCGCTACCCACTACCGAGAATTGACGACTTATTTGATCAACTACAAGGCTCGTCTGTTTATTCAAAGATTGACTTACGTTCCGGGTATCATCAAATGCGGGTGAAAGAAGATGATATTCCAAAGACTGCTTTCAGAACACGTTACGGTCATTACGAGTTTATGGTCATGCCGTTTGGTTTAACTAATGCACCAGCTGTGTTCATGGACCTTATGAACCGAGTGTGTGGACCATACCTTGACAAGTTTGTCATTGTTTTCATTGATGACATACTTATTTACTCAAAGAATGACCAAGAACACGGTGAACATTTGAGAAAGGTGTTAGAAGTATTGAGGAAGGAAGAATTGTACGCTAAGTTTTCAAAGTGTGCATTTTGGTTGGAAGAAGTTCAATTCCTCGGTCACATAGTGAACAAAGAAGGTATTAAGGTGGATCCGGCAAAGATAGAAACTGTTGAAAAGTGGGAAACCCCGAAAACTCCAAAACACATACGCCAGTTTTTAGGACTAGCTGGTTACTACAGAAGGTTCATCCAAGACTTTTCCAGAATAGCAAAACCCTTGACTGCATTAATGCATAAAGGGAAGAAATTTGAATGGAAGGATGAACAAGAGAAAGCGTTTCAGTTATTGAAGAAAAAGCTAACTACGGCACCTATATTGTCATTGCCTGAAGGAAATGATGATTTTGTGATTTATTGTGACGCATCAAAGCAAGGTCTCGGTTGTGTATTAATGCAACGAACGAAGGTGATTGCTTATGCCTCTAGACAATTGAAGATTCACGAGCAAAATTATACGATGCATGATTTGGAATTAGGCGCGGTTGTTTTTGCATTAAAGACTTGGAGGCACTACTTATATGGGGTCAAAAGTATTATATATACCGACCACAAAAGTCTTCAACACATATTTAATCAGAAACAACTGAATATGAGGTAACGTAGGTGGATTGAATTGTTGAATGATTACGACTTTGAGATTCGTTACCACCCGGGGAAGGCAAATGTGGTAGCCGATGCCTTGAGCAGGAAGGACAGAGAACCCATTCGAGTAAAATCTATGAATATAATGATTCATAATAACCTTACTACTCAAATAAAGGAGGCACAACAAGGAGTTTTAAAAGAGGGAAATTTAAAGGATGAAATACCCAAAGGATCGGAGAAGCATCTTAATATTCAGGAAGACGGAACCCGGTATAGGGCTGAAAGGATTTGGGTACCAAAATTTGGAGATATGAGAGAAATGGTACTTAGAGAAGCTCATAAAACCAGATACTCAATACATCCTGGAACGGGGAAGATGTACAAGGATCTCAAGAAATATTTTTGGTGGCCGGGTATGAAAGCCGATGTTGCTAAATACGTAGGAGAATGTTTGACGTGTTCTAAGGTCAAAGCTGAGCATCAGAAACCATCAGGTCTACTTCAACAACCCGAAATCCCAGAATGGAAATGGGAAAACATTACCATGGATTTCATCACTAAATTGCCAAGGACTGCAAGTGGTTTTATACTATTTGGGTAATAGTTGATCGTCTCACCAAATCAGCACACTTCCTGCCAATAAGAGAAGATGACAAGATGGAGAAGTTAGCACGACTGTATTTGAAGGAAGTCGTCTCCAGACATGGAATACCAATCTCTATTATCTCTGATAGGGATGGCAGATTTATTTCAAGATTCTGGCAGACATTACAGCAAGCATTAGGAACTCGTCTAGACATGAGTACTGCCTATCATCCACAAACTGATGGGCAGAGCGAAAGGACGATACAAACTCTTGAAGACATGCTACGAGCATGTGTTATTGATTTCGGAAACAGTTGGGATCGACATCTACCGTTAGCAGAATTTTCCTACAACAACAGCTACCATTCAAGCATTGAGATGGCGCCGTTTGAAGCACTTTATGGTAGAAAGTGCATGTCTCCTATTTGTTGGAGTGAAGTGGGGGATAGACAGATTACGGGTCCGGAGATTATACAAGAAACTACCGAGAAGATCATCCAAATTCAACAACGGTTGAAAACCGCCCAAAGTCGACAAAAGAGCTACGCTGACATTAAAAGAAAAGATATAGAATTTGAAATTGGAGAGATGGTCATGCTTAAAGTTGCACCTTGGAAAGGTGTTGTTCGATTTGGTAAACGAGGGAAATTAAATCCAAGGTATATTGGACCATTCAAGATTATTGATCGTGTCGGACCAGTAGCTTACCGACTTGAGTTACCTCAACAACTCGCAGCTGTACATAACACTTTCCACATCTCGAATTAGAAGAAATGTTTTGCTAAAGAAGATCTCACTATTCCGTTAGATGAAATCCAAATCAACGAAAAACTTCAATTCATCGAAGAACCCGTCGAAATAATGGATCGTGTGGTTAAAAGACTTAAGCAAAACAAGATACCAATTGTTAAGGTTCGATGGAATGCTCGTAGAGGACCCGATTTCACCTGGGAGCGTGAAGATCAGATGAAGAAGAAATACCCGCATCTATTTCCAGAAGATTCGTCAACACCTTCAACAGCTTAAAATTTCGGGACGAAATTTATTTAACGGGTAGGTACTGTAGTGACCCGAACTTTTCCATGTATATATATATTAATTGAGATTGATATTTACATGATTAAATGTTTCCAACATGTTAAGCAATCAAACTTGTTAAGACTTTATTAATTGAAATATGTTTCATATAGACAATTGACCACCCAAGTTGACCGGTGATTCACGAACGTTAAAACTTGTAAAAACTATACGATGACATATATATGGTTATATATATAGTTAGCATGTTTTTATTATAAGTATGTATCTCATTAGGTATTTTAACAATGAGTTATATACATAAAAATGAGACTATTAATTTAAGAAACTCGAAAACGATATATATAACGATTATCGTTATAACAACGTCTTACTAGGTACATATGAATCATATTAAGATATTGATACACTTGGTTAATTATGTTAAATGATAAGTAAATATATTATTAAGTGTATTAACAATGAAATACATATGTAAAAATAAGACTACTAACTTAATGATTTCGAAACGAGACCTATATGTAACGATTATCGTTGTAACGACATTTAACTGTATATACATCATACTGAGATATATTATATATCATAATATCATGATAATATAACAATTTAATATCTCATTTGTTATAATAAACAATGGGTTAACAACATTCAACAAGATCGTTAACCTAAAGGTTTCAAAACAACATTTACATGTAACGACTAACGATGACTTAACGACTCAGTTAAAATGTATATACATGTAGTGTTTTAATATATATTCATACACTTTTGAAAGACTTCAAGACACTTATCAAAATACTTCTACTTAACAAAAATGCTTACAATTACATCCTCGTTCAGTTTCATCAACAATTCTACTCGTATGCACCCGTATTTGTACTCGTACAATACACAGCTTTTAGATGTATGTACTTTTGGTATATACACTCCAATTATCAGCTCTTAGCAGCCCATGTGAGTCACCTAACACATGTGGGAACCATCATTTGGCAACTAGCATGAAATATCTCATAAAATTACAAAAATATGAGTAATCATTCATGACTTATTTACATGAAAACAAAATTACATATCCTTTATATCTAATCCATACACCAACGACCAAAAACACCTACAAACACTTTCATTCTTCAATTTTCTTCATCTAATTGATCTCTCTCAAGTTCTATCTTCAAGTTCTAAGTGTTCTTCATAAATTCCAAAAGTTCTAGTTTCATAAAATCAAGAATACTTTCAAGTTTGCTAGCTCACTTCCAATCTTGTAAGGTGATCATCCAACCTCAAGAAATCTTTGTTTCTTACAGTAGGTTATCATTCTAATACAAGGTAATAATCATATTCAAACTTTGGTTCAATTTCTATAACTATAACAATCTTATTTCAAGTGATGATCTTACTTGAACTTGTTTTCGTGTCATGATTTTGCTTCAAGAACTTCGAGCCATCCAAGGATCCATTGAAGCTAGATCCATTTTTCTCTTTTCCAGTAGGTTTATCGAAGGAACTTAAGGTAGTAATGATGTTCATAACATCATTCGATTCATACATATAAAGCTATCTTATTCGAAGGTTTAAACTTGTAATCACTAGAACATAGTTTAGTTAATTCTAAACTTGTTCGCAAACAAAAGTTAATCCTTCTAACTTGACTTTTAAAATCAACTAAACACATGTTCTATATCTATATGATATGCTAACTTAATGATTTAAAATCTGGAAACACGAAAAACACCGTAAAACCGGATTTACGCCGTCGTAGTAACACCGCGGGCTGTTTTGGGTTAGTTAATTAAACACTATGATAAACTTTGATTTAAAAGTTGTTATTCTGAGAAAATGATTTTTATTATGAACATGAAACTATATCCAAAAATTATAGTTAAACTCAAAGTGGAAGTATGTTTTCTAAAATGGTCATCTAGACGTCGTTCTTTCGACTGAAATGACTACCTTTACAAAAACAACTTGTAACTTATTTTTCCGACTGTAAACTTATACTTTTCTGTTTAGATTCATAAAATAGAGTTCAATATGAAACCATAGCAATTTGATTCACTCAAAACGGATTTAAAATGAAGAAGTTATGGGTAAAACAAGATTGGATAATTTTTCTCATTTTAGCTACGTGAAAATTGGTAACAAATCTATTCCAACCATAACTTAATCAACTTGTATTGTATATTATATAATCTTGAGATACCATAGACACGTATACAATGTTTCGACCTATCATGTCGACACATCTATATATATTTCGGAACAACCATAGACACTCTATATGTGAATGTTGGAGTTAGCTATACAGGGTTGAGGTTGATTCCAAAATATATATAGTTTGAGTTGTGATCAATACTGAGATACGTATACACTGGGTCGTGGATTGATTCAAGATAATATTTATCGATTTATTTCTGTACATCTAACTGTGGACAACTAGTTGTAGGTTACTAACGAGGACAGCTGACTTAATAAACTTAAAACATCAAAATATATTAAAAGTGTTGTAAATATATTTTGAACATACTTTGATATATATGTATATATTGTTATAGGTTCGTGAATCAACCAGTGGCCAAGTCTTACTTCCCGACGAAGTAAAAATCTGTGAAAGTGAGTTATAGTCTCACTTTTAAAATCTAATATTTTTGGGATGAGAATACATGCAGGTTTTATAAATGATTTACAAAATAGACACAAGTACGTGAAACTACATTCTATGGTTGAATTATCGAAATCGAATATGCCCCTTTTTTGTTAAGTCTGGTAATCTAAGAATTAGGGAACAGACACCCTAATTGACGCGAATCCTAAAGATAGATCTATTGGGCCTAACAAACCCCATCCAAAGTACCGGATGCTTTAGTACTTCGAAATTTATATCATATCCGAAGGGTGTCCCGGAATGATGGGGATATTCTTATATATGCATCTTGTTAATGTCGGTTACCAGGTGTTCACCATATGAATGATTTTTATCTCTATGTATGGGATGTGTATTGAAATATGAAATCTTGTGGTCTATTATTATGATTTGATATATATAGGTTAAACCTATAACTCACCAACATTTTTGTTGACGTTTTAAGCATGTTTATTCTCAGGTGATTATTAAGAGCTTCCGCTGTCGTATACTTAAATAAGGACGAGATTTGGAGTCCATGCTTGTATGATATTGTGTAAAAACTGCATTCAAGAAACTTATTTTGTTGTAACATATTTGTATTGTAAACCATTATGTAATGGTCCTGTGTAAACAGGATATTTTAGATTATCATTATTTGATAATCTACGTAAAGCTTTTTAAACCTTTATTGATGAAATAAAGGTTATGGTTTGTTTTAAAATGAATGCAGTCTTTGAAAAACATCTCATATAGAGGTCAAAACCTCGCAACGAAATCAATTAATATGGAACGTTTTTAATCAATAAGAACGGGACATTTCATATCAAGCCCTATGGATCCATATACTACTACTCGCGTCCACCAGTTCTTATAACTGGCAGTTACTAGTTACCAAAGCTAAGGGATTTTCGGTTCAAACTCAGTGTAGAATTTAGTATGTACTTGTATCCATTGCGTTTAAAATAAAGTGCATGTATTCTCAGCCCAAAAATATAGATTGCAAAAGCAATTTAAAAGGGAGCAAATGAAACTCACCTTAGCAGCACATAAAGTCGTTCACCGAAATGTGACCGAAACTCGGAATACCAAATAATCGTAGATCTCAACCTAGAGAACATATGTTGGTCAATAAATGTCTATCAAGCTAGGTCTGGTCATAGTGTATCATAATCCTAATGCTCGAGATCGACATACAAAAGTTATCCAAAGTCGTTTCAAAAAGTCAATTTCGATAATAGTTCAACAATACGAGACGTGCTTTATATAAGAATTCATTTACTCGGCTGGTAATATTTAAAAAAATTCATTTTATCAATCTCGTAAACAAGTTGTTTAAATCTTAATTGCAGATTCAAAAGCAATTTCAATTAACGTCAATCATAATTCAGTTGATCATATCTTTTAATCCGTTCATCGAAACTATTTGATATCTAAATGAAAAGTTATTGATTTTTCACCAGCTTTTCAAAAACATGCATATCATATACCTTTTATCAGTAATATATGTATTTAATTCGTGATTCATCATAAACTGTTTAGCGAAGAAATTTTGCATACAAGCATGCATAAATATATATACTCGAGCACTAGATATGAATACACAATTAATATATAAATGATAAGATATGAATGCTCACGTATCAATATTGTGATTCAATATTGTAGGAAAGTACGTAGACACAACGGAGATGATAAACACTAGGTTTGACTTGCAAACAATACCCATGAACATTACCCATAACTTCCATAGCTATAACCCATAATTTCCTTAGCTCTATCCCTCTCATAAAACCCGTTTTGAAATAGCTCGCTCATGACCTCGTCGTAGTATTTTATGTATAAATAATAATAATACTTACTTGTTAATTAATATTAATAATAATAATAATAATAAATCATAATAATAATAATAATAATAATAATAATAATAATAATAATAATAATAATAATAATAATAATAATAATATATGTTTATATATATTACAGAGAGTGAGAGAGGTATTGAGAAAGGATATAAAATATTCGGCAGAAAAACTGGAGCATTTATAGTACTTTTGCTGAAACTGAACCCTATGCGATCGCATGGGTTTTATGCCTATTTCTCATGCGATCGCATGGCCCCAAAATCCAGCTCACAATTTTTTTAAATTTTAGCTTGTCGACATATTTTTATATAATATATATAATATATTTAATTTAAATAATTAAATACATATTATATTAAATTCACGTGCATAGTTGACTTGTAATTTTTATTCCGATAAGTCGTACGTTGTCACTCGACTTATGTCCTGGTTCCGGTTTTTCGAACATCCTTTCGTACACTAAGAAAACTGGCACTTTACCTTTCGTGACTCGTACATTTGTCAAAATATAGATTTAAATTATTTAAAAACTATACCACTTGAGATATAACTTATACAATTGAGTGTTTTGGTCATTTACTTCTATAAATCAATGGCTCATTATCTAACAAAGTATATTTAATAATATTGTTTTAAATCAAAACGTTTTGTAACCAAGTTAATATTTAAAAACACGTTTTAAATATACGTCGCAAGTTATTCATATATCTAATTCCAACAATTAATATTCCTTGTTATTGTATGTGTCCAAATTATATTATTTAAACTAACACTTTACCATTTATTTCGAATATCGTTAAAAATGAACGATTTCCCAAATTAAAGTGGACCGCACAACAGAGACTCGTAATAATATCATAATCTTTAAGGGACTCAATAAATATCTTTTAATTCAATCGTTTGGCATAATCTTTTAACTCCGTAGTTAAATATATCAATCAGATAATTAAACCAATAAGGTTAATGCACAGTATCGTTTTCATAACACTTTGTTACGTTTTCAAGTTATAGTATATATATGTATCTATTTACATATATTTGTTCGCGAATCGTTGAGAACAATCGGAGGGTATTTGAATAGTTCAAGAATTTTAGGATTCAACTTCATAGACTTTACTTATCGTGTCGGAAACGTCAAAGATTAAATTTAAATTTGGTTAGAAATTTCCGGATCATCACAGTACCTCCCCGTTAAAGAAATTTCGTCCTGAAATTTGAGTGAGGTCATCATGGCTAACAATAAAATTGTTTTTATGACGAATATGAGTTGATAAATAGAATTTTTATCACCGTTGAATAATATGGATAAAACAATTCAATTACTCGAAGCGTATGAGGGAAGTTATCGTAATAGAGTGAAATGGAGAATAGAGATGCGTCTTATCTCTTGACGTAGTAACGATTGATTTCCGGAATTTAAGAAATAGAAAATCTTCATAATCTAAATAAGATTTGATTCTTCAGAATTTGCGAAAATTAGGATTTTCTTTGATTAAATGCGTAATCTGCCTCAATTGCTATGTCTGATATTTTACTATAAATTAACCACTTCTGTTTCATTATATTCACCACTCCTACATCTTCTTCCTCATTTCATACTTCCAAAAGATTGTGAAATGCTTCATCCAGTTCTGATTCTTGATATACTCCTAACTTTCATATCTGTCATTCTGCTTTTTCATCTACCACCAGAGGAAGTTATTTTCTTCTATCATTACCTTGGGGTTATAGTGTTTTTCATTCTTCCGTGTCTTTATATTGCTATACGCATTGATATACATGGTTTGTAATTTCGGGGTTGTTATAGGGCTTTATATTTTCCATTATATTTCGGAGCTTCATGCTTTTGTTTTCTCTTCCCGACTTTAAGTCAAGCGAATAATGGTCCAGAATTCGTAGGTATGGATTTTGAAATAAACATAGTTAATGTTCTAAGAAGGAAATTGTAATGGCACGATTTTGATTTGTCAAATTACCAGAATATCCGGAAAAGACCGAATCATTAAGAAAATATTTTTTTGATACTCTTAGAGGTTAAATAGAATACCAGAGTCATGTAACATGGCACATGATGATGGTATGGTCTTTGAATCATCATGTCCCATTTAGAAACTCAGCATGACTTACTGTAATATAATCACGTTGATCAAGTGTCATTATATTATACTAACTCATGCTTCAATTCCTAACACTACTTCAAAAACATTCATATTTTAAACTTGAAGGTTTCAGAATTAAAAACTAAAATAGTTTCTTTTAAGATATAATACAGATGGTGCAAAGAGATAAATTATTTTAGATTAGAATAATTATGGAAATATCTTCAGAAATATGGAGGATATTTATAATGAACGATACGATGATATCTTAAAATTTCTAATATCAGAGGATGATGAAGAATATTGTCCGCAAGGGTTTATTGTCAGGAGCAAGGTATTCGTTAATGACTTTAGCAGATACTGAATCATTTGGATTCTTTAAAGGTAGGTTTAGTCTTTGTGATTTGTCCATAGCCTCCTTCATACTTTGCGCAATTCATTTTCCAGTTCCAAACCTTCTCTTTTTCTGAGCTTTGCCAACACACTATTCTTTATCATCAAACTTTTTACTGTTAAGGTCGTTTACAGTTTTTGTTGCTTCATCAGCATCTTTCGAAATTTCGAGAACTAGTTCGCAGTTTAAGGTGTTTTTCAGAAACTTCACATTCGAAGTGTGTAAGTCTAGAAGATAGACGTTATATGTATATATATAACTATCGGCATAAAATTGCTACGAAATTCAAAATACTGATTGTTAATTCATAGTAGTTGGTATGACAATTGTTGTTACAAGTTGTAGATGAGTACTTGATAGAGTTTCAATGAATAAGTATCGTGATTTTTTGGAGAGGCTTAAAGATCAATGAAGTTGTTGATAAGTTTACTACTAATGTGACGAGATATGAAAGATTTCCCGGTAAAAACGATGAATGGGTAATCGTTATAATAAGGCTTATTCGAATGAACAATTGAAGGTGATTTGCTGGAGTGGTGACAAAACTGTCTATTTTGAAAAGGGATTGAAAAGTTATTTTAGCTAATAAATGCCAAAGGGTCTGACACGAATACATGTTAAACTATGACTTTGATTTCGAGGGGTTTTTTTTAGGTACAAGACTGCGGTAACATGTGGTTGGATCATCATCTCGATGATTCATTATTTGAAGTGTCTTCAGGAATTTCGAGGGATTTGAACATAGATTGTAATCGTTAATATTCATATGATGTTCTAGGAATTTGAATGATACAAATACTTTTCTGGGTTCTATGATGTTCTAGCACAGTTTTAAAGTCAAAGTATAGCTTCGAAAGATGTAGGAATCTAAGAATGATGTCTTTTGTTAAATCTTGACTTAGATTTTGATTTGTCAAAATCAAAATATGTAATCAAATTTGGATGAGGATGGTTGCTTTAATTTTTATAAAAGAATATATATTGTCGTGAAAGTAGTGAGTATAGTTGATGATTTGTTGAATCAGAATCGAAGAATGTAACATATTAATTGTGAATTTATATATCTCTCGGGTATTACCTACCCGTTAAAATATTCTCACCATTAACAGTTTGTACAAAAGAATTTTCTTAATTACAATATTTATGAAAATATACCCACATATATATTTTCCTTAGATGTAACTATGAATTTAATGAGTTAACATAATATTAATCTCATCTGGTTTTCGACTAGGCCTAGAATATATAATCTCTAAAACTTTTAGAAACTACATATTCTCTGCAAAATATTTCTTCGATGAAGTTATGAATCAATACTTCATCGTTTGTTGTTGTTGGTATTTCTTGGTATCTATGGTGCGTATGACGTTGATGTTCGAGGTACAGAGTGTGATGTTGAGGTGTGGGATGCGGATGTTGTTGTTGGTGGTGGTGATGGTACTGTTGGTGTTGCTGATGGTGGTACTGTTGCTGCCAGGGCTGCTGCTGGTGCTTGTAACCTTTGCACCACATTCTCCAAAGCCACTACCCGAGCGCGAAGCTCGTTGACTTCTTCTATTACACCGGGGTGATTGTCAGTTCAGACGAGTGGATGAATAAGATCTAGAATTTGATATAATATATAATCGTGACGAGACACTCTGGAAATGAGAGAGAAAATGGTGTCTCGAATAGGTTCGTCGGTAAGTGCTTCAGGTTCTTCGCCAAGAGGGCAATGTGGTGGATAGAAGGGATCACCTTCTTCTTGTCTCCAATGACTAAGCAGGCTACGAACCCATCCCCAATTCATCCAGAATAGGTGATGGCTGATTGGTTGATCCATTCCGGTTATACTGTCTTCGGAATTCAGGTGAATATCCATATCGGAATAGCTGTCGGAGTTTAAGGAATTTGAACTAGATACGAGATCCATCTTGTATAATTAGGGAGATGATTTTTGATATGAATTAGATTATAGAATTTAGTTTGGTATTCTTCAATACATAATTTACATATGTATATATAATACCAAATTCCATAAATCACGGAGAAATTTTCGGAAGGTGTCCGGAAAAGTTTACAATAACAGATAAGCTAAGATATGAATTTTTTTGTCTATACACTATTTATGCAATAAATGCAGGAAAACGTATCTAGACTTAAGAATGATAAGCATGTAATTTTCGATAAGAAATGATAAGCAAAACTTTTAACATGCAGACACGGTCGAAGTCCAGACTTACTAATGCATCTTAACAACTATCAGTTAGACACACTCATGCAAGACCTGGTTCGCTAGGACCAACGCTCTGATACCAACTGTGACGATCGCTCTATATCCATATGGACGAACACGTCATTCATCGATTTCATTGCGAGGTATTTGACCTCTATATGATACGTTTTGTAAATATTGCATTCTTTTGAAAAGGCACACCATAAATGAATATTTAAATCAAAGGTTTTCGACATTTGATGATTTCTACATATAGACAATCACCGTAATATAATAGTTTACAATAGTACTTCCGTTAATAATGCAGTCAAAATAAGATACATGGTGATGATTTGGTGAATGCAACGTTTCCTTGAAAAACATGCCATGTAAGACTCCATGCACATAGCTTGTCTAACATATAAGCAAACAGCGGATGACTTCTAGGGAACCTGAGAATAAACATGCTAACAAGTGTCAACACAAAGGTTAGTAAGTTCATAGTTTTAATATTTTGCATAATCTGTACATAAAGGTGGATCACAAGATTTCAGTTGTTTCATCCAGAAACGTTTATCAAAATATTCTACGAAATTGAGCACCCTGGTAACTAAACTTAACGTATATATAATTTATACCCTTTGTATAATCATCTTAATAATACACGCAAACCAACGTGTACGCTTCTCAAATAGCATACGTCCGTTAAAAGGCTAGTGCTCTAGCTCGGACGGGGATATCAAGCCCTATGGATCCATATACTACTACTCGCGTCCACCAGTTCTTATAACTGGCAGTTACTAGTTACCAAAGCTAAGGGATTTTCGGTTCAAACTCAGTGTAGAATTTAGTATGTACTTGTATCCATTGCGTTTAAAATAAAGTGCATGTATTCTCAGCCCAAAAATATAGATTGCAAAAGCAATTTAAAAGGGAGCAAATGAAACTCACCTTAGCAGCACATAAAGTCGTTCACCGAAATGTGACCGAAACTCGGAATACCAAATAACTGTAGATCTCAACCTAGAGAACATATGTTGGTCAATAAATGTCTATCAAGCTAGGTCTGGTCATAGTGTATCATAATCCTAATGCTCGAGATCGACATACAAAAGTTATCCAAAGTCGTTTCAAAAAGTCAATTTTGATAATAGTTCAACAATACGAGACGTGATTTATATAAGAATTCATTTACTCGGATGGTAATATTTAAAAAAATTCATTTTATCAATCTCGTAAACAAGTTGTTTAAATCTTAATTGCAGATTCAAAAGCAATTTCAATTAACGTCAATCATAATTCAGTTGATCATATCTTTTAATCCGTTCATCGAAACTATTTGATATCTAAATGAAAAGTTATTGATTTTTCGCCAGCTTTTCAAAAACATGCATATCATATACCTTTTATTAGTAATATATGTATTTAATTCGTGATTCATCATAAACTGTTTAGCGAAGAAATTTAGTATACAAGCATGCATAAATATATATACTCGAGCACTAGACATGGATACACAATTAATATATAAAAGATAAGATATGAATGCTCACGTATCAATATTGTGATTCAATATTGTAGGAAAGTACGTAGACGCAACGGAGATGATAAACACTAGGTTTGACTTGCAAACAATACCCATGAACATTACCCATAACTTCCATAGCTATAACCCATAATTTCCTTAGCTCTATTCCTCTCATAAAACTCGTTTTGAAATAGCTCGCTCATGACCTCGTCGTAGTATTTTATGTATAAATAATAATAATACTTACTTGTTAATTAATATTAATAATAATAATAATAATAATAATAATAATAATAATAATAATAATAATAATAATATATGTTTATATATATTACAGAGAGTGAGAGAGGTATTGAGAAAGGATGTAAAATATTCAGCAGAAAAACTGGAGCATTTATAGTACTTTTGCTGAAACTGAACCCCATGCGATCGCATGGGTTTTATGCCTATTTCTCATGCGATCGCATGGCCCCAAAATCCAGCTCACAATTTTTTTAACTTTTAGCTTGTCGACATATTTTTATATAATATATTTAATTTAAATAATTAAATACATATTATATTAAATTCACGTGCATAGTTGACTTGTAATTTTTGTTCCGATAAGTCGTACGTTGTCACTCGACTTATGTCCCAGTTCTGGTTTTTCGAACGTCCTTTCATACACTAAGAAAACTGGCACTTTACCTTTCGTGACTCGTACCTTTGTCAAAATATAGATTTAAATTATTCAAAAACTATACCACTTGAGATATAACTTATACAATTGAGTGTTTTGGCCATTTACTTCTATAAATCAATGGCTCGTTATCTAACAAAGTATATTTAATAATATTGTTTTAAATCAAAACGTTTTGTAACCAAGTTAATATTTAAAAACACATTTTAAATATACGTCGCTAGTTATTCATATATCTAATTCCAACAATTAATATTCCTTGTTATTGTATGTGTCCAAATTATATTATTTAAACTAACACTTTACCATTTATTTCGAATATCTTTAAAAATGAACGATTTCCCAAATCAACGTGGACCGCACAACAGAGACTCGTAATAATATCATAATCTTTAAGGGACTCAATAAATATCTTTTAATTCAATCGTTTGGCATAATCTTTTAACTCCGTAGTTAAATATATCAATCAGATAATCAAACCAATAAGGTTAATGCACAGTATCATTTTCATAACACTTTGTTACGTTTTCAAGTTATAGTATATATATGTATCTATTTACATATATTTGTTCGCGAATCGTTGAGATCAATCGGAGGGTATTTGAATAGTTCAAGAATTTTAGGATTCAACTTCATAGACTTTGCTTATCGTGTCGGAAACGTCAAAGATTAAGTTTAAATTTGGTCAGAAATTTCCGGATCATCACACTACCTTAAAGAGCTTTCTAAAAAAAACTGCCTCCTGTGAGTCTCGAACCCTCGACCTCACGCTAACCCGCAAACAAGCTTAACCATCCCTCCAACCCAGCTTTTCTGATTTAATCTATTATCTAAATATATTTATTCTGTTTTTAGTTCCACTCATCTTCTTCATAATACCCATCGACCCGAGACAACTCAACCAAAAGCAATACACATTAAATTGATTTTTTGGATTCATAAACTAAATGTAATCGATATACTTGTGATTGTATTGTAAAAAAAAATAAAAAAATATACATACTGCTTCTGCTCGTCGCTGATAAAAAAATTGATTTTTCAAATGGCAACGAATTTGATAAAGGTTATAACACGAATTTGTTTTTAAATTATTTATAGAAACTAATGGAATCGTTAATTTACCTTGAAACATTCATATGTATTCGAATTTGATCAATATTCATCCGTTTGACTTTTTGACACAAAAGTTTGACTCGTCAATTCTTGATGAATATGAAAAATTAAAGATCGAAACTTTCCAGATACTTTACTTGGAAGATTTCTAACCTAACTGCATTCATAGATTTTTAAAAGCGTTTCAAATTCGAATTTTTTGACAAAATGGAAGTAAGAATAGGGAACAAGCTGTGTTCTTGATATTTTTCTTTTAAATTAAATCAAATAAAAACTGTTAAATTGATAATTTAAGAAGGGAAAAGCCGTATGATTCCTTTATCACTAATTTGGATCGTTTTATATAGGAATTTTGTGGTCACCAGTAATTATTCGACCATAGTTAAAAGGACAGAAACTAAATAAAAAAAATGAGGAAGAAAGATACCTCTAACTGAATTTGTTTGATAGTTGATTTGGATTTCGAATCTAGAGCAGTTATAGACAAATTGTGAGCAGAGAAGTGAATTAAATTGATAGTGATAGATAACCTTACGCGATATACCTGATTCATAATATATCTGTATTTTATAAAACGGTATTTATTTATTATTTGTTATATATAGATATCTATATATGTATTGCATATAAGTACGTTCAGTATCTGGTATATATATATATATATATATGTATCCATATTTGCTTGAAATCTGTATTACTTAACATATACGTATATTAATGATAATATTAATACCAATATTAAATATATATATATATATATATATATATATATATATATATATATATATATTTATTTATATATATATATATATATATATATATTAATAACTTAAATAAAAATGATAATGGTAATAGGAGTAATTGTAATGATAATACATCACTAATTAAAAAAATACTAATAACCATAATAATAGAAATGTTATATTTTAATGATAAAAATAATTATTAACTCTAATAAAAATAATAATCATGAATTAAATATACCAAATTCCATATACATATAATAATATTAATAATACTGATATTACTACAAATATCAATATTTATATAAGTAATAATTTTAATATAACAACTCTATTTTAACTTGTATTATATATCATTAATTATGGGATATCTATTAATCATATAACATATTATGTGGTAACTTTTATTGAATAATTATTATTTATAAGTTTTATATCTGTTATAACATGCATAGACTAGTAATTATACATAGAAATTATACTTATTTATATATAGCTTTATTTTAAAATACATCCTAATTATTTTGTAACTTTATTTTACATAGTTAATTCTAATGTTTAAATTATTCTCTATGATTTTAAATTATTATAAATATACTTACATTTATATATATATATATATATATATATATATATATATATATATATATATATATATATATATATATATATATATATATATATATATATATTTATTCATAATCCATTGTTCGTGAATCGTCGGGAATAGTCAAAGGTTATCCAAATTTATATAATCAGTTCAAAAATTTTGAGAATCAACATTACAGACTTTGCTTATCATGTCGAATTCATATTAAGATTAAGTTTAAATTTGGTCAGAAATTTCTGGGTCGTCACAAATAAAATTCATCATTTTGATAGACCACAAGATTTAATTGATGCATGGTACAAATGGGCCCGAATCCTATACCCACCTGTAATTACATGCGATATCTTTTAAATACAGTACAGATTTCTCATTTACGAAATCCTTTTTCATAAATCTTAGTAACCGTACACATATCTCGTGCACAAAAATAACATACACATAACTTGTGTATAAAATCATTCTCTCGATACATAACATTCACTTTTCATTGCTTTCAAAACTTGGCTTGGTAACCGACCTTAACATATAATGCGCATTATAATATCCCCCAAAACAGAACATCCCGTCTGTATATTGTTCATATAAACTTCGAAGTACTATACACCACGCCCACTAGCCCTTCCGTCTAGTGAACATTCTGGGTGGGGGTGTTAAACCCGGTAGCTACCTTTAGGATTCGCGTCAACTAGACGTGCACTAATTCTCAAAATTAGTGATGTTCCCTAATTCTTAGGTTACCAAGCAATAATAATTAGGGGAAAAATATTCATATCAATTGTGGTAATTATTACGTCCACATAATTCAATGGTGGCAATTATCACGTCCACATAATTCATTCGAGGAATGTTTTGCTTGTGTCTATCGCGTCAAACATTTATAAAAGCATTTCGTGTATTCGCAGTTCAAAATGTATTTCAAAAGCATTTAATAAAGCAGTTGTAAAAGTAGCGCATGTATTCTCAGTCCCAAAAATGTAAAGAGTAAAAGGGAATCAAATGAACTCACTATACGATATTTTGTAGTAAAAATATTCATACGACAGAACTGAACAATGCAGGGTTGGCCTCAGATTCACGAATCTATATCATTTATATGTATATTAACACATATAATGGTAATCGAACAAATATATATATTATTAGTGATTTTATTTGTTATTTTATAACATGTGTTTTATTAATAACCTAATTAGATATATTTATCTTTATATAGATAATTAACATTTATTACAAAAGTATTAATATGGTTAGGTTTTATGTCATAAATATATTTTTATATAGAAAATCTTCATTTGATATATTAATAGTACGAATAATAATAATGATAAAAATAATATTAATTATGATAATTCTAATAATAATAATAATGATAATTTTAATATTAATGATAAAGATAGTAAAAATAATAAAAATTGTTTGTAATGATAATACTAATAACGTTTAATGATAATACTAATAATTTATGATATAATTTTGTTAATAATAATAAATAATCTAACAATACTAACAATAATACTAATAATAATAATAATAATAATAATAATAATAATAATAATAATAATAATAATAATAATAATAATAATAATAATAATAAGAAGTAATAAGTAAACTACCTCAAAGAAGTAGTCCTTAAAAAAATGCCCAAGTCCGGGTTTGAACCCGCGACGTTCCGCTAACCCGATAACATCCTTAACCATTACGCTATGTGTTTCAATTCTGAAATAACACCCAACTTGAATTGTTTTTAACCTTTACTTCTGTATCCTTCTTCTTCTTTTTTTCTAAAAAAAAATGCCACAATTCGGATTTGAACCCGAGACCACTCGTTTAACAAGCACAAACCCAAACCATTAAACCAGTAATACTTTTTGTTTTCTTAAAATAAAAACTCATTTAACATCTTCAGCATCACCTTCATCCTACATAACTAGAACCATCTCATCACCATTATAATCATTTTAATCATTATCAATATAATCATTTCATGATCAAATACTTTATCATCTATATCATCGTACTAACCACATCCTCATCTTTATGACCATTATCATAATATTTCCTAATCACTACCTCATCATCATCATTATCGAATGATCATTATCATTCTTGATATTGTTCGATCATCATCAATACATCAGACCCGTAAACATCATCACCCTATTACCCTATTATCATACACTATAATCCTCTCATCATTGATTCACACATGATCATCATCATCATTATCTATATTTTTCATCCTCTTATTGTCATTTAATCAAAAGATTACAGTTGGTACAGAAAGAAATATGAAGCAGACGAGTAATAGTAATTAGTAAACAAGTGAACTTAAATTGGCCCAAGTTTGTTAGCTAACCCAACTTGAATCTTATCTAGTTCACCAGCGGCTCAATAGTAATATCATAAGCCCAAAAAAATATATCACAATTCTAATTATTATAAAAAACTGTATCCGGCTTCTTTTTCTTTGATAAGCAAGTGGAATATATATATATATATATATATATATATATATATATATATATATATATATATATATATATATATATATATATATATATATATATATATATATTATATCGGTGGGTTTACCCCTTTTAATTTCTTATAATTTTTGTTACTTTCATGATACCCACTTGGAATATCAAAATCAGGACATCATTTCATCGACACTTTTTCTGTTCATCATCTTTCCCCTTAATTCTTCCTACAACTGAAACAGTAGCAGTTGAAGTAGTAAAGATCAATCGTTATAGCAGCAGGATCATGAAGGGTTTGTGGTTCAATGTTTTTAGTGTTAGAACGAATAGGAAAAACAGTAGTCACAGTAACCATAGTAGATTTGATGGTTGATGTTATGCGAGGTGTATATGAAATAGTGTATATTTTACTAGGAAAAACTATTAAATACGATACAATTTTACACAAGATATTTATTTATTTATAGAATGGATATACCTAAACCTTGCTACAACACTTATAGGCAGTGTACCTAATTGTACAGTAGTGTAGTTTTTAGTAAGTCCGGTTCGTTCCACAGGGAGACTTAAACTAGTTCAACGCTATATTAGTTTTAATTGTAAAAATACAAATATATTTATATAAGTAATATAATTATTATAAAAGGGGGTTTTTACCGTTTAATGACCGGTTTGTCGATTTTAAAACTTTAGTCGCAGTTAAAACCTAATGTAAAATATTAAAAATAAATATAACTTAATTTAAAGCGTAAAGTAAATAACGATAATGAAATTGCGATAAATAAAATTGCGATAAAATAAAATTGCGATAATTAAAGAGAACGATAATTAAAAGTGCAATTAAATAAAATGACAATAAATAAAAGTGCGATAATTAAAAGTGCAATTAAATATGAAAATAAAGGAATTATACTTATTTAAACTTCCGTAATCATGATGTTTGACGCGTTGATTTTAGTTTTATGTCCATGGGATAATTGTCCTTTGTCCTGGATTATTTAATATGTCCGTCTGGTTTTTGTCCATAACAGTCCATCAGTCATAAATATAAAGTGCGAGTATCCTCGTCAAATTATCCTTATACCCGAAGTCAAATATTCCAACTAATTGGGGACTTAAACTGTAACTAGGTTTTAATACTTTGTTTAATAATTACACCAGGTTATCGACTGCGTGTAACCCAAGGTTTTAATACTTTGTTATCAATTATGCCAAGTGTCCTTGTACATAATTTCACCCCTGTTTTAATAATTCTAGTGACTATTAATCCATTCCCGTGTCCGATTAAATGAACGATTATTCGTACATATAAATATCCCACCCATCGTGTCCGATCGAGTGTATATGGTTATTTATAGGTACGTCCAATTGTAAATCTTTATATTAAAATTAACAAACTATCATTTAGTTAAACAAATATAAAGCCCATTAATAGCCCATAGTCTAATTTCCACAAGTGTCGTTCTTTTGTCCAAACCCCAATTATGGTACAAAGCCCAATTACCCAATTTTAGTATTTAGCTCAACATCATGATTACTTCGTTTTAAATAAGCATAATAATAACTTAGCTACGAGACATTAAATTAAAAAGGTTGAACATAACTTACAATGATTAAAAATAGCGTAGCGTTACACGGACAGAATTTCGACTTACACCCTTACAACATTCGCTAACATACCCTTATTATTAGGATTTAAAATTAAAATTAAAATATAAATATAAATATATATATATATATATAAGTTTACGTATGAGTGAAGAGAAAAAGATGTGTAAAAATCGGCCGAATGCTCGGCCTTTTATAGGCCCACGTTTACTATTTGACCTTCGCGAGTGCGGTGGTTGTTGCCTTTATAAGCTCCGCGAGTGCAGAGCTGTGGATTCCAGCTCACACAAGCTTGGATCCTAGCTTGCCGACGGTTTTATAATATAATATAAAATAATATATATATTAATTTTAAGAATTAATTATATATTATATTATATTATATTCATGTGCATAGTTGACTTGTAATTTTTAGTCCGTTGCGTCGAGCGTTGAGAGTTGACTCTGGTCCCGGTTCCGGATTTTCGAACGTCCTTGCGTATAATTTAATATCTTGTACTTTGCGTTTCGCGTCTTGTACTCTTGTAATTTTGAGACATTTCTCATCAATAATTGGAACCACTTTGATTGTATTTTGTACTTTTGAGCTTTTTGGTTGTTTGCGTCTTCAATTCATCGAATCTGTCTTTTGTCTTCACCTTTTATTATTTAAACGAATATCACATGTAAATAGAACAATTGCAACTAAAAGCTTGTCTTTCTTGAGGGATAATGCTATGAAATATATGTTCATTTTTAGCATTATCAATGGTGATGGTTCAGTGGTAGGTTTTTGAGGCTCACGAAGAAATAAAAAGAAAGTAAAGAAGAGAAAAGAACAACGTAGTAGCAGTGGGTTTGTTACAGGCTTGGTGAAAATTTGGTGATGGGTGTTTGATGGCGGGTTATGGTTGTAGGGTGGTGTGTGGTGGAAATTGCAGTGGTGGTGGGAGGCGGCTTCACAATGGTGATGGTGGCTGAAGATTTTTCTTGTGAGGTGATGAACTATGTTGGTCGAACATACCATTTGCAGCATACCGGTTTTGATGGTTGTGGAAAGTGAACAAGGGTGATAATCGGTGGAGGAGTGGTGAACGATTGTGATGGTTAGGGTGGTAGGAAAGTACTTCGATGGAGCATGAAGGTGTGGGTGATGGTTTATATTGAATGGAAACATAAACAGATTGATTAGTAGATGATGATGTGGGTGTGGGTTGTGATAATTGTAGCGGTGTGTCATGATGGTAGTTTGCTACGGTGGTTGATCGAGGTGGGTAGTTGTAACGACCCGTCAAAATCGCTATTGACGCAGTACGTTATTCACTGGTTTCATTGCGAGGTATTGACCTCTATATGATATGTTTTGTAAACATTGCATTCTTTTGAAAAAGCACACCGTAAATGAATATCTAAATCCAAGGTTTTCGACATCTGTTGATTTCTACATATAGACAATCACCGTAAATAATAGTTTACAATAATACATCTATTGACAATGCAGTCAAAATAAGATACATGGTGATGATTTTGTGAATGCAAAGTTTTCTCTAATAAAGCATGTATGACTCCATGCACATATCTTGTATAACGTATAAGTAAACAACGGAAGACTTCTAGGGACCTGAGAATAAACATGCTAAAAGTGTTAACACAAAGGTTGGTGAGTTCATAGTTTTAATATTGCGCATAATCTGTATATAAAGGTGGATCACAAGATTTCAGTTGTTTCATCCGAAACGTTTATCAAAAGATTCTACGAAATTGAGCACCCTGGTAACTAAACTTAACGTATATATAATTTATACCCTTTGTATAATCATCTTAATAATACACGCAAACCAACGTGTACGCGTCTCAAATAGCATACATCCGTTAAAAGGCTAGCGCTCTAGCTCGGCCGGGGATATCAAGCCCTATGGATCCATATACAACTACTCGCGCCCACCAGTTCTTATAACCGGCAGTTACTAGTTACCAAACCTAAGGGATTTTCGGTTCAAACTCAGTGTAGAATTAAGTATGTACTTGTATCCATTGCGTATAAAATAAAGTGCATGTATTCTCAGCCCAAAAATATATATTGCAAAAGCAATTAAAAAGGGAGCAAATGAAACTCACCTGACAACTTCAGAAATAAATCACAGAGATGTGACCGAAAATCGGAATGCAAGTAATGTAACGACCCTGGATTTTCCAACGTTTTATTATTAATAATTTATTATTAATGCTTGCGTTTTGATAAACGTGTTCTTATACGTGTTAATTGTTACCGTATTTAACTTTTCATGGCCCGACTTGTCTTTGTGACACACGTACTTTTCGCGAATAATATTTTCAAATATTATTTACATTCATGATTAATTATTATTAGTCATTTTTAATTAACTAAGGTTACTAGTTAATTACTTGGGCTTTACTTGATTAATTGTTACATTTTTTTGGACTTGGGCCTTTTATTAATGAACATGGACTTTGAAGCCCACTCTACTTTCTTATTGGATTAATTAGCCCATATTTTATGCAAGTATTTCATTTAGATGAAACTAGATTAGTTAGTATTATGTGGAGGCTGGTTACAAGAATACCTACAACACTTTCCCATACCAATTTAACTTTAATACCATTTTAAGCTCACTCCATTCTCCAACACTTGAAAGCACCATTTGATTCCCCCATTTTTGTTTGAAAACCATCCACTTTGGTAGGAGGGAGGGAGTTCAATTTTTATTTTACTTGTTACTTATTTACTTGTTTCCAATCTCATTTTTCACACACACTTACTTGCATTCTTTTTCTCTCCTTTTTCTCTCAAATATTGTAAGTAACAAGGCTTCATTTTCTCTTCTTTTTCTTGTCTAAAACCGCCATCATCATCATCAAAGTTACTTGTCTTGTTTATTGATTACTTACTAGTTATTTGTTGTTGTTAAAGATCAAGTTTTCTAACTTGTATCTTCATGAAATCTTGTTACTTCCATCTTTATTTGATGAAGTCAAGAACAAGGAATCTAAACTTTCTAGTTTATGGTTCTATACTTAAATGTTTTCAAGATTTAAAGTTCATAAGTTTCATTATCATACTTGTGTTCATGTTTGTAGACTTAAATCCTAAGATTCAAACTTTGATTTGAATCTTCCTAAGTATGAAACAAAACATGAACATAATACTTGTACTTTAGTTTATTTCTTTCTTTTGTAAGTACTTTAAAGTTTGTGATGTTGTTATTTTGGTCAAGTGTTACTAGTTAATCTTGATCTCATTTTTCTTGAACCAAAGTTAACTTTATAAGTTCAAGAACATGGAAGTATAACTTTTTAGTTACAATTTCATATACCTATGTTGGATCTAAGTTTATATAACTTATGGTCTTCTAATTTTATTGTAAATAAGAGCTTACAAGCTTACATACATTTTTCAAGTTGAAAATCTAAGTTTCATAACTTATGGTTTCACTAAAGTGTAGATCCAAGTTTTGTAACTTAGGATCTAACTTAAGAACACTAGATCTAGACTTTCTAGTCTAGGATCTTTAAGATCTAGCTAAGATCTAAGTTCTACAACTTAGTATCTTGATTATTTAGTTCACTTTTAAGTTTGTAGCTTAATATTACTTTTGTAACTCATGTATGTGTCGGATCTAAGATCTTGATGTAACCTTGGTTCATCAAACTACATACAACTCTTAAGTGAGTTGTGCAACTTATCTTAGACCTACATAAGTGTTATGATGGTCAAAACTTGGCTAATATGATGCAAACCCATCAACGAGTTGTATACTTGAAGCTATACGCATCAAGGATGAGAACCGTGATGAGCATCAAGCACCAAGAACCCACCGGAACACCTTTATTACTGTTTTATGGAACTGATCAGACTACCTGGGCTACTGAAAAGTTTATTTTCGGTTATTTCGCTTCTAGTAGATGATTTTCCGTTTAGACCTTGTCTTAATCTGAGTTACGGTTTAGGATCTATGGCCTCCCGAAAGTCACTACACCCTATTAACGTTGTGCTGAAATTTCTGACCTACTCGCAATTAAACCATCACCACGGTCAAACGAAGACGAGTTTGGTTCTGGAAATTGGTCAGTACCTAGGGGACTCATTTACGGAGCCTTGTCCACTGGTCTCACCCCATTTCAGTTTGTATAGAGGTCGTGGCGACTGAACGAAGTCAGCCTTTATTTCAAACCATAGTCTTGACTTAAAACTTACTTTATGCTTTTTGTTTAATGATGAATGATGATGGTAATTAAGACCTAATTTACATACATTTAAACCTTTGGGAAAGATTTACTGACTTAGTAACTTTTGACTTAGGTTGAGGACCTTCAGGACCAACCATTTGCTTACTATTCCCGTGTATCGACTTTTACAACTTTCCACTGTGAGTTATAGCATCCCTTTTTACTTTAACTATTTTGGGAACTGAAAATACATGCGCATTTTACGTTTTACATACTAGGCATGAGTACTTAAACTTTATATATGTGAAGGTTATACAACGGTATAAACTTTCCCCTTAGCTCAGTAACGTTTAGTCATTGGTCTTTGAACCGGTGAACGCGAATCTTAGATATGGATCCATAGGGTTTGACATCCCCACTCGGGCTTGTAGCGCTAGCATTTAATGGGTGTTTAATACTTCGTAAACATACGCACTCGCCAAGTGTACTTTTAGGGGGTGATAAACGTTAAGTTAGTTACCAAGTGCCCACGGTTATACATATACTTTTCATACTGTTTTGAAACGCTATTTGAAGCACTGAAATCTCGTGGCCTACCTTACATTACTGTTATACTTAAACTATAGCTCACCAACCTTTGTGTTGACGTTTTTAAGCATGTCTTTCTCAGATGCTTAAGGTTTGCTTGCTTTCGCTGTTGTACTAGTCATGCCTTGTAGACTCCGCTGCGCGTTAATAGAGATGTCACCGCATGAAACATTTTATCTTGCATTCAAACTTTATTACTTTTGAACAATGATTTGTAACGATCATTGGGTCACGTACTATTATTACTTTCTTCCGTTCATAGAAGCATACTTTTGGTTGTAAAACATTTGATGTTGGTAAAGACATCACATTTTCGTATGAATGCAAACTCCTTTTAAAACATCATATAGTGTTTGACCTTGTAATGATCCTGTTGTTGATGGTCCGTACATGTTGATTTAGTACGGGGCGTCACATTTGGTATCAGAGCATTGGTTGTAGGAAATTAGGTTGCATTAGTGAGTCTGGACCGACCCGAGTAGGATTCACTAATAGGACTAATCTACAACTTGCTAGTTTACTTATTTCTGCAAAACTTACTGCATGCTGCTGCTTACTTTTGCTACTATATGCCGTATACTGCTACATGTTTACTCTACTGCATGCTACTATATGCTTCGATTGCATGATACTTCTGTACGATTTGTTATTATTACCATGCTACTTACTGCTATACATGATCTAGACTGTCGTAGTTACATTGCCTAATACGGGCTTGCTTTATGACTTACTGACATGGAAAAAGTTATTTTTCCCTGTTCAGATGTCGGATATTCCACCTGTTATCATTTTGGAGAGCGACTCGGACTCATCCGCCACCTCGCCTGCCATTGTTACTGATTCAAAGATCCCGTCGTCGACACCTTCCAGTGACTCCGGCACATCATCCTCCGAAGTCAGTAGCCATACACCCGGCCCAATGATCACCTATGACGGAGTCGAGGACCTACAGGGGATTCCAGCTCCACTTGCCCCAGGACCCTCGGAGCCACAGCACCATTCCGGTGGTGCTGTGATTCCCGCGAAACTTGGGGAAGGTCCGGTCCATAATGAGCATAACCATTGGTGCCGACGCCTTCCTGATGGACGTCTCATGCCGATCCCGCCTTTCAGATACCGACTGATGATGGCCGCCCTAGGAGATCCACCCGTGCAGCCACTCCCAGCCGATCTAGACGAACCATCATCCGTCGACTCATCATCTGACGACTCATCCTCTGACGACTCCAGTGACGAGGATTCCAATGAGGACCCTAATAAGGCACCCGTGCAGCCACCCTCTACCCCGCCGAAGAAGCGGTATCGTTTCGACGGTACTGTTATTCCTGGGGTTAACGGAGGGAGCTCATCCGTTAACGCACATGGACTGGGGACTAGAGTTACCGCCCGTAAGCGGCTTGTGCCGTATCCTGCTGATCCCATCATCCGTAAGCCTTACCACTATGCACCATCCACTTCTGGAGCCGGACCATCTGCACCACCAGTACCATCCGTACCGACTGCACCGCCTGCCCCACCATCTCCCTCTGTTGAGGAACTGACAAGGGAAGTGGAGACCCTCCGTGCTCGGGTAGCTGAGCTCGAGGACCAGATGTCCAACGTAATGGACATCCTACACCTACCAGCACCATAGGGCTTTTGTATTAGATTTCATTATGTAATCTCATTTGTAGTTTCATGTATTACTTATGTACTGTATGAACATATGCGGATGTATGCAACTTATTATTAATGAATGGAACTTTGTGTTGTTTAATTCTTGCACGGTGTTCTATTTACGTTACTATATGATGACTTCGTGGTATCTGTATCTAGTTGCATTACTTAATAAACATGTGATGTGTTGATTCCATGTTGGTTACCATATACTGTATTATTATGTATTGAATGCTGGATTTTGACTTGAGTCAAAATTTTTGTTTAGAACATCAATGGCCAACGGAAGATCAACACCCAATGCAGCCCAAATCGAGGAAATGATCAATGAACAAGTCATCGCAGCTTTAGCGGAAATGAACCCCCAAGCTCCACCGCCACCGGTTATCCAGCCCATTCGTAATGGGTGCACATACAAAGAGTTTCAAAGCTGCAAGCCCCACAACTTTAGTGGAACTGAGGGGCCAGTTGGTCTCACTAGGTGGTTTGAGAAATTAGAATCTGTGTTTCGAGTTAGTAACTGCTCAGAGGCGAACAAAACCAAGTATGCTTTATGTACGCTGTCAGATGGTGCACTAACTTGGTGGAACACTCTGGCTCAAGAAAAGGGTATTGATGAGGCGTATGCCACTCCATGGGAAGAGTTTAAGGGGGCCATGATTGAGGAGTATTGCCCTAGGATAGAGATCCAGAAAATGGAGATTGAGTTTATGGAGTTGAAGGTTATGGGAAACGATCTCGATGGTTACAACCGTAGGTATCTAGAATTAGCCCTGATGTGTCCTACCATGGTTACCCCGGAATTTTAAGCGTATGGAAAGGTACTTGTGGGGACTTCCTAAGTCCATTAAGGGATATGTCACCTCGTCTAAGCCACCCAATGTCCCGGAAGCAATGCGCATGACGCATACCTTAATGAACCAAATCATCATCGATGAACCGGAAAAGGCAAAATTCGAAGCGGGTAGTAGTGATAAGCGTAAGTGGGATAACAACAAGGGGAGAGCCTATGATCAAACCCTCGCTAAAAGGCACAACGATGGGAGGAACCCCAATCCGAACACCAACTCGAACCCTAACTACAAAGGCAGTCTGCCACAGTGCAAGAGGTGCTACAAGCACCATACTTGGTATTGTAACGTTGTTTGTGAAAAGTGCAAAAGGACCGGGCATATTGGTAGAGACTGCAAGATCACCACCATGACTGGGAAGCCAAACCCCAATGGACCGAGAAAGTGTTATGAATGCAGACATACGAGTCACTTCAGAAATGAGTGTCCCAACAAGCGAAAGGACGGTGGACCACCGCGTGGCAGATCTTTCAATGTAAATGCAAGGGATGCTCGTGAGAACCCCGACTTGGTGACATGTATATTCACTATCAATAATTTATTAGCTTCTGTCCTATTTGATACTGGTGCCGATAGAAGTTATGTACGTAGACACTTTTGCTCTAAGATAAATTGGTCATTAGTTCCTTTAAAGGAGAGTATGCTTGTAGAGGTAGCCAATGGGAAACTTGAGAAAGTTGACCAAATTAGCCGAGGAGCTACTATCAACATAGCTGGTGTGGATTTCGAGATTGACTTGACACACATTAAGTTGGGAAGCTTTGATGTTATTGGTGGTATGGACTGGTTGACCAAGATAAGGGCCGACATTATCTGTGGAGATAATGCTCTTCGTATACCGCACGGAAATGGTGAGCCACTGATTATTTACGGAGAGAGATGTAGCTCGAAACTAAATCTCATTAGCTGCATGAAAGTGCAAAAGATCATGAAGAAAGGACGTCTTGCTGTTCTAGCACTTGTGAAAACGTTAGAAACTGAGGTGAAGAGCGTGGAGGACATACGAATTGTGAACGAATTTTTCGATGTCTTTCTGAAAGAATTTCCTGGATTACCGCCACCGAGAGCAGTGGAGTTTCAGATCGATTTAGTGCCAGAAGATGCACCTGTAGCTCGCGCACCTTATCGACTCGCACCTTCCGAGATGCAAGAATTGCAGAGCCAACTACAAGAACTGCTAGACCGCGGATTTATCCAACCAAGTTTCTCGCCTTGGGGCACACATGTTTTATTTGTAAAGAAGAAGTACGGGTCATTCCGCATGTGTATCGACTACCGTGAACTCAACAAATTGACGATCAAGAATCGGTATCCTCTTCCCCAAATTGATGATCTTTTTGATCAACTACAAGGATCGAGCGTTTACTCTAAGATCGATTTGCGATCCGGTTATCACCAGTTGAGGGTGAAAGAGAGCGACGTGATGAAAACTGCATTCAGAACCCGTTATGGTCATTATGAGTTTCTCGTGATGCCATTCGGTTTAACCAATGCACCTGATGTATTTATGGATCTCATGAATCGTGTCTGCAAGCCATACCTGGATAAGTTCGTCATCGTCTTCATAGATGATATCCTCATCTACTCCAAAAGTGAATAAGAACATGAGCAACATCTTCGTCTAGTGTTGGAACTCTTGAGACAAGAGCAACTTTACGCCAAATTCTCCAAGTGTGAGTTTTGGTTGAAGGAAGTCCAATTTCTGGGTCATGTTGTGAGCGACCAGGGTATCAAAGTTGATCCCGCAAAGATCGAAGCCATCAGCAAGTGGGAAACCCCCACTACTTCAACTCTCATCCGCCAATTTCTAGGCCTCGCCGGTTACTACTGAAGATTTATTGAAGGTTTCTCTCTGATTGCTCGTCCTTTGACCGCACTGACTCACAAAGGGAAGAAGTTCATTTGGGAACCCGAATAAGAATCAGCATTTCAAACCTTGAAAAAGAAGTTAACCACCGCACCTATCTTATCACTTCCTGAGGGCAGTGATGATTTCGTCGTTTATTGCGATGCTTCGAAAAATGGTTTTGGATGTAAACTGATGCAACGCACAAAGGTTATCGCTTACGCCTCTCGTCAACTGAAGATTCATGAATAAAATTACACTACTCACGATCTCGAGCTTGGAGCCATTGTCTTTGCATTAAAACTGTGGAGACACTATCTTTATGGAACAAAGACCACTATTTTCACCGATCATAAAAGCCTCCAGCACATCTTTGATCAGAAGCAACTGAATATGAGATAGCGTCGATGGATCGAGACACTGAACGACTATGATTGTGAACTTCATTATCACCCTGACAAGGCCAATGTTGTAGCTGACGCTTTGAGCCGAAAGGAGAGGATGGCACCTCTTTGTGTTTGGGCACTGAACATCACCATTCATTCGAACCTCAATAGCCAGATCCGAGTAGCCCAAGATGAGGCTCTCAAGGAAGAGAATATATCTCATGAATACTTGAACATTCTCGTTTCTCGATTTGAAGTTAAGGAAACTGGACTCCGATGCTATGCTGGAAGAATTTGGGTACCTCGTTATGGAGATTTACGGAACCTTATACTAGATGAAGCCCACAAGTAGAGATATTCGATTCATCAAGGAGCCGGTAAAATGTACCACGATCTCAAGGAATAGTATTGGTGGCCTAATCTTAAGAAGGACGTTGCAACTTATGTTGGTAAGTGTTTGAATTGCTCAAAAGTTAAGGCCGAGCATCAAAGGCCTTATGGGTTACTTCAACAACCGGAAATCCCACAATGGAAGTGGGAAAGGATAACAATTGATTTCATTACGAAGCTACCAAAGACAGTGGGCGGATACGATACCATCTGGGTTATTGTTGACCGTCTTACCAAATCTGCACACTTTTTAGCCATGAAGGAAATGGATACGATGGAAAGACTCGCTCAACTATACATAAAAGAGGTTGTATCTCTTCATGGTGTGCCCTTATCGATCATCTCAGATCGCGATCCCCGTTTTGCTTCCAGATTTTGGCGTTCCGTGCAAGAAGCCTTGGGAACCCGTCTGGACATGAGTACTGCGTATCACCCACAGACCGACGAACAAAGTGAATGCACGATTCAGACTTTAGAAGACATGTTGCATGCATGTGTCATTGATTTTGGAAAGACTTGGGAAAGGCATTTACCGCTAGCCGAATTCTCTTACAACAACAGTTATCATTCGAGTATTAATTCCGCACCTTTTGAAGCATTGTATGGTCGCAAGTGCTGATCTCCTATTTGTTTGGCCGAAGTAGGCGAAACGCAAATCACCGGACCTGAGATAGTCCATGAAACAACTGAGAAGATTGTCCAAATTCAAGCGAGACTTAAGACGGCCCGTGATCGTCAAAAGAGTTATGTCGACCTTAAACGTAAGGACTTCGAATTCAACGTGGGTGACCGTGTAATGTTGAAGGTTGCGCCTTGGAAAGGTGTGATCCGTTTTGGAAAACCCGGAAAGTTAAACCCGCGATACATTGGTCCTTTTGAAATCTTGGAGCGTGTTGGACCCGTTGCTTACCGTTTGGATCTTCCAACTCAATTGAGCTCAGTTCATCCTACCTTTCATGTATCGAATTTGAAGAAGTGTCTTGCTGAACCGGAACATGTCATACCATTGGAGGAACTTACGATTGACGACAAACTCCACTTCGTGGAAGAGCCTGTTGAAATTATGGACCGTGAGGTCAAAACTTTGAAACAAAACAAGATCCCGATCGTCTGAGTACGGTGGAATACCAAACAAGGACCTGAGTTTACCTGGGAACGAGAGGATCAAATGATGCAGAAGTATCCTCACCTTTTCCCAACTCCTCCATCTACCTCAGCTTAAAATTTCGGGAAGAAATTTTCTTTAACAGGTGGGTAATGTAACGACCCTGGATTTTCCAACGTTTTATTATTAATAATTAATTATTAATGCTTGCATTTTGATAAACGTGTTCTTATACGTGTTAATTGTTACCGTATTTAACTTTTCATGGCCCGACTTGTCTTTGTGACACACGTACTTTTCGCGAATAATATTTTCGAATATTATTTACATTCATGATTAATTATTATTAGTCATTTTTAATTAACTAAGGTTACTAGTTAATTACTTGGGCTTTACTTGATTAATTGTTACATTTTTTTTGGACTTGGGCCTTTTATTAATGAACATGGACTTGGAAGCCCACCCTACTTTCTTATTGGATTAATTAGCCCATCTTTTATGCAAGTATTTCATTTAGATGGAACTAGATTAGTTAGTATCATGTGGAGGCTAGTTACAAGAATACTTACAACACTTTCCCATACCAATTTAACTTTAATACCATTTTAAGCTCACTCCATTCTCCAACACTTGAAATTACCATTTGATTCCCCCATTTTTGTTTGAAAACCGTCCACTTTGCTAGGAGGGAGGGAGTTCAATTTTTATTTTACTTCTTACTTATTTACTTGTATCCCATCTCATTTTTCACACACACTTACTTGCATTCTTTTTCTCTCCTTTTTCTCTCAAATATTGTAAGTAACAAGGCTTCATTTTCTCTTCTTTTTTTTTTGTCTAAAACTGCCATCATCATCATCAAAGTTACTTGTCTTGTTTGTTGATTACTTACTAGTTATTTGTTGTTGTTAAAGATCAAGTTTTCTAACTTGTAACTTCATGAAATCTTGTTACTTTCATCTTTATTTGATGAAGTCAAGAACAAGGAATCTAAACTTTCTAGTTTATGGTTCTACACTTAAATGTTTTCAAGATTTAAAGTTCATAAGTTTCATTATCATACTTGTGTTCATGTTTGTAGACTTAAATCCTAAGATTCAAACTTTGATTTGAATCTTCCTAAGTATGAAACAAAACATGAACATAATACTTGTACTTTAGTTTATTTCTTTCTTTTGTAAGTACTTTAAAGTTTGTGATGTTGTTATTTTGGTCAAGTGTTACTAGTTAATCTTGATCTCATTTTTCTTGAATCAAAGTTAACTTTATAAGTTCAAGAACATGGAAGTATAACTTTTTAGTTACAACTTCATATACCTATGTTGGATCTAAGTTTATATAACTTATGGTCTTCTAATTTTGTTGTAAATAAGAGCTTACAAGCTTACATACATTTTTCAAGTTGAAAATCTAAGTTTCATAACTTATGATTTCACTAAAGTGTAGATCCAAGTTTTGTAACTTAGGATCTAACTTAAGAACACTAAATCTATACTTTCTAGTCTAGGATATTTAAGATCTAGCTAAGATCTAATTTTTACAACTTAGAATCTTGATTATTTAGTTCACTTTCAAGTTTGTAGCTTAATATTACTTTTGTAACTCATGTATGTGTCGGATCTAAGATCTTGATGTAACCTTGGTTCATCAAACTACATATAACTCTTAAGTGAGTTGTGCAACTTATCTTAGACCTACAAAAGTGTTATGATGGTCAAAACTTTGCTAAGATGATGCAAACCCATCAACGAGTTGTACACTTGAAGCTATACGCATCAAGGATGAGAACTGTGATGAGCATCAAGCACTAAGAACCCACCGGAACACCTTTCTTACTGTTTTCTGAGTTGTACACTTGTGTACGTTGTTGTTTGATGAAATGAATCTGATATAGATAATATAGATAAGATAGAGTCACGGGTAAATATCTATCTCAATAATAGATATCACGGATATTAACTGTATAGTCACGGGTATAGATATATCATGGGTGTAATATTAAATAAACACGGGTTATAAATTTTTGTAGTCACGGGTTTAATAGTAAGAAATATAGATATAATATATAGTCAAGGGTAATTAACAATGGCATTTACGGGTATCCCAAAAATATATATATATATATATATATATATATATATATATATATATATATATATATGATATTTATTAGATTTTTATCTGTTATCTAAAACCCAATGTATTTTGCCTTAACATGTTTCTGTTATTGATAAATTTTATATTTATAAAAAAAAAATACATCTATGCATATTGTTCGAAATCTTTTATATTTAATTCCAATCAATTATTAAGATTATGTTTAAATATCACTATAATATTTAACTTATATAATAGAGTAATTATAATGTTTATAAGTCATGTGTTACGTAAATTATGGGAGTAGTTGGCAAGTGGGTTACGAATTTTTATATCCATTATATAATATAAAATATTATAATAATAAACTGAATTATTAGTTTGAATTATTAAACCGAATTATTAATTTGAATTATTAATTCATTTATTAGTTTGAATTATTAGTGTATAAAACTATATATCTAGAAACGTTCGTATAATATGCGTATAAATACTTGTTGAATAAAAATATAAGTATCATCATCCTACTTAATTAAAATGATTTTCAAAACTCAATTGTTATATAACCTAATTATTAAAATTAATAATCATACATTTTATTGTCTTAATATATATATATATATATATATATATATATATATATATATATATATATATATATTTTGTTTTCACTAACCGTAGTGTTTTCAAAAAAAAAAATGTAACCAATATTAATTGTAGTATATTATAAAAAAAAAATTACATATAAAATTGTAGATTTTAAGTAACGGTTGTTATGTTTTTAACGGAAAGTTAACGGAAAAAGTCGGGTTATTACAGTAGTGGTGATCAAAATGAAGGCGATGAAAGATGTAGCAAGAAATAGAACAAAAGGGAGGTTATGTAAAGTGATAGATATGAGTTTTATGCTCAAATGCAGTGTATGTGCGAAATGTATATATAGATATTAAGAGATATAGCCAAGAAACAAATAACATGTATAGTAAATTTTCAACTAATCTCAATACCTAATTCACGGATTCATTCTTATGTGACATATATAAATCATAAAGTAATAATATAATAATTAATAATAATAATTTAGTAAATAAAAAGAAACATGTGCAAAAGTCATAGCAGCCATCTACCGACACTTATTAGCTTCGGGTATTATTTCTGGTTCCATTGTTAATCCATGGCGGATAAAAGTCTTCGTGAAAATCCTAAATTTTTAGTTCAACTATATTTATTTATTTTGGTCATTATGATATAAAATTTGAGCATTAACTATTAAATAAAATTTACATTAATTATTCACTCCCAACCCCAAGTAAAATATGAAAAGTTTTAAAATTAAACAAATAGTTTCTAAATACATTTTTAATAAGCCTATAGTTTGTAAAACTCATTTTCGAATCACCGTTTATTTTAAAATCACATAAGTTCCTTTTTAACTCGTTTACTATACATTTAATATCAATTGAGTGTTACCATCGTTTACGAAATAAATTCGAAATCACAAAATATATATTTAATATACTTTATTTATATACATAATATAAATTTTCATAATATCATATTTTTGTTTTATTTTATATACTTAGCTTTAATAATAACAACATATAATATTTCAAATTATATTTCAAATTGTTATTATATATATATTCATATGTTTAAATATTTATGTATCTATTTACAAATAGTGGTTCGTGAATCGTCGAGAATGGTAAATGGTCAAATGCCTTCATGAAAATTGTTCCAAAGTTTTTGAGACTCAATATTACAGACTTTGCTTATTGTGTCGAAAACATTCAAAGATTAAGTTTAAATTTGGTCGGAAATCTCCGGGTCGTCACAACAGTAATATTAAATTTTCAAATATCAACTTTATCAATTAAGTTTTGCTCAGAACAAACCATATGTTGGTTTGCACCTGAATCAACAATCCAGTTATTAATATGTGTTAAAGGTTTATTTATGAGATTTGAACGAAAAAACCTTGAAATATTTTCATTAAAGTAGGTATTAAAGTTATAAAACCCACCAGCCATAGCAGTATTCACTTCATTTGCAGGTTCTTTGTCATTACTTATTAAGCTCATAATCTTTTAGATTTGTTCTTCAGAAAAAGGAAAGCTAGAACTTTCACTATTACTAACTCACTTATTTGACACAGAATTGTTATTGTTAGCAACAAACTTAGGAGCAAACTGATTAAAAGGTTTCCTCTTATACCCAGGAGGGTAACCAATGATCTCAAAACATCTCTCAATTGTATGCCCCATCATACCACACTTTGTATAATGCAAATTAGTGTTAGGACTGTGAAGACCCAGAAATTTCCGACTAAATTTAAACTTAATCTTTATATGTTTCTGACACGATAAGCAAAGTCTGTAATATTGAAATCTCAAAAACTTTGAACTGCGTTCATGTATTCATTTACCCTTCTATTGCTCTCGACGATTCACGAACAATTAATTGTAAATAGATACGTGTGTGTATATATATATACATGGTAATTAGAATTTAAAATTTGTAATATTACATGTTGTTATATATATATATATATATATATATATATATATATATATATATATATATATATATATATATATATATATATATATATATATATATATATATATATACGCATTAAATATTAAAAATTCAATATATTATATAATTGGTAAATAGTAATAAATTATAATATATTAAATCAAAATTTCAAATTTGAATATAATTATCATTACTTTCATTATTATTATTATTATCAATAGTAATATTTATATTAAAATCAGTATTATTATTATTATTATTTTCAATATACTACATATAGATATGAAATTAATATAAATAAATTATTATAATTACTATTATTATTATTATCATTAATAATATTAGTATTATTATAATTAATATTATTATTGTTATAAATTTTTATAGTTATTATTATCATTAATAATAATAATATTATTATTATTACTATTATATTATTATAAATTTTTATTATTATTATTTATGATATTAAGAGTATTATTATTAGTATCATAAATAATACGTAGTATTATTATTATCATTTTTATTATGATTACCAACATTATTAATTATCATCAAATTTATCTTTTATAATTATTATTAATATTATTATATCAGTATTTTTTTTTACTCTTAATTATTTGATATTATAATTATTAGTAATTTTATTTAACATATGTATAATTATTAGACAATAATTTAAATGAAAGAAGTATAGTGATTGGGAATCAGTAATAGGAAATTGTACGATTCAATTAGCTTTCATTATCTGATATATTCCTAATCTATAATTGGTATACTAGAAACCAAATTCAGTTTTCAATCAAGATCATCTTTTTATTTTTTTTCTCTGTACTCGTTTTTGTTTGAGAATAATATGTCGACTTTCAATCACAGATAATCTCAAAAATCTGTTGAACAACTTATGTACTTCTTGTCTGCCAAAATTATCAAACATCGATTTCACAAATCAATTAAGATCAAAATACTGTTAATTCATGAATGTACTTACATTATATACATCCATATCTACAATGGAGAAAAAAATAATAAAGAAACACTACCATTAGAAACCTCTTTGTGTTACGATCTATTTTATTTTCTGATGGAGAACAGCTTGCAACCCTCACAAACACATAATTGGAAACCCATATTACCTTGAATTCTTTGATAGGTGATAACCAAATCAAACCCTAAACCATATCACCACCTTCGGCTATCATAACCATTACACCACCATCTTTTTATTTTGAAACCCATTAACTACCGCCACCAACACTTCCTTGTTCCTGCTACTCGTGAACAACAACAACCATCGTGAAACTCATCACCATCCATCACCCTTACTCCAACTTTTCTCGTTTGGTACTGTTTCTTTCTCTTGTTACTATTTGGCCACAACGTACACTATTATCATTGTTTTCTTTTAACCGTTTACTCCTGAGGTATCACCAAAAATCCAACCTAAAGTTCATATGTGATAGTGCTCATTTCCTATTGTTGTTTCTTACTGCTACTAAACCCAAACCGTCACCCAAAGTGCTGCTGTATTGTCGTTCCTGCCCGCCCAAAACACAACCCTCGAAAACCATTGAAGAAGATGATGAATAATGACTGCACCTACTTAAATTTCTGTTTTCTTTTACTGCCATTCGAGCAATAGTTTTATGCTCATATGCTTCTATTATCATTATACGATACTGTTTTGTTTCATGAATCCATCACCCACATGTAATATTTTTTTTTCGATTGATTGTTCAACCAGAACCCTCGATGTATATATTTATAATATCAAAATAGCAGGCATCAATGAGTGCTCGTTCTTTTCCTTTCCAGCTATTATACATCGAATATAATAATGATAATGGATCGTGACATGGGGGTAAGGATGGGGACATGAATTGGAATCCAAAGCCAACGGGTTTCTTTTACAGCTTCTTATTCTATTTAATTGAGATCAAAACACTGACTTGGGCCATGATTTTCGGTTTGGTGTTGGACAGATTATTTATATAATTAGTTGGGCCGATGTATTTCTTTCTCCTTTGAGCTTTTACGGGCAATGAAAATGATATTGATAGATGAGGATTACGGAATAAGGTTAAGTATAAGAAGATGTCAAACTGATGATTAATGGTGATGAAATATTATGATGATGATTATCATGTCGATGTTGATGTGAAGAACATAATGATGGAGGTTTAATGATGATGGTGAGATGAAGCTTGATGGTGATTATGTTAATGTTATGATATTAGATGATGAGAGAATGATAATTATGATGATAGTAATGAAAATACATGATGACAGATGATTAAAATTCGCTGTTATGATCATTGATTTGAATTGGCCGATTGAATTTAGAAGAATAAATAGAAGACATGAGAAAGGGGTTATATAGCTTTGGTTTAGGATATTAATCAGAAAAAAATAGAAAACGGATCAGTGGTGTGGGTGTGTTTGTGTCGACCGAGAGGTCTCGGGTTCGAGCCCGGGCATAGGCATTATTTTTGGAACTTTTTCTTGAGGTAGTTTTACTTATTATTATTATTATTATTATTATTATTATTATTATTATTATTATTATTATTATTATTATTATTATTATTATTATTATTATTATTAATATGATTGTTATTGTTATTGATAATATTAATTAGTATTGTTAAAAATTATTATTACTAATATTATTATCATTACTTAGTATTATTGTTATTATTATTACTAATATTACATAGGTGTTATTGTTATTATAATTATGATTATTATTATTATTATTATTATTATTATTATTATTATTATTATTATTATTATTATCATTATTATGAACATAATACAATTTATCAATATAAATCTTATTATTAGTATCATTTTATAAATTGTTAGTATTATTATTGTTATTATCAACAAAAGTATTATTAATAAGAATCATTACTGACGTTATCATTATTTTCATTAATATTAGTATTAGTATCACTTTTGTAACTACTAGTATTATTATTATTATTATTATTATTATTATTATTATTATTATTATTATTATTATTATTATTATTATTATTATTATTATTATTATTATTATTAAACAAAAGTATCATTATTAACAATATCATTATTATTATTAATATTATCATTATTATTATTATTAGTAAATCATTAATATCTAAATTATCAATTTTTTAAACAAATAAATATTCTTGTACATAAAACATACTTAATATATATACTATAACTATATTCCATATAACTATATTAATCACTTTAAATACATATACAAGATAAGTACATAAAACATTTAATTTATGATATAACATCATGTATATGTTTTTAAATAAAATCTAGGATAAATCTTATATAACTATAAAATATATATAAATAATATACATTAATAAATGAAATTATGATATTTCTATCATATGTTTTAATAGAAATGCAATTAATATAGGTTTGTGAATTCGAGGCCAAACTACACTTGTTTCATGTCGTCATATGTATTTTTACTACAAAATACAGTATGGTGAGTTTCATTTGCCTTTTTACCCTTTATATTTTTTGGGCTGAGAATACATGCGCAAATTTTATAAATGTTTTACGAAATAGACACAAGTAATCGAAACTACATTATATGGTTGAATGATCGAAGCCGAATATGCCCCTTTTTGCTTGGTAGCCTAAGAATTAGGGAACATCACTAATTTTGAGAATTAGTGCACGCCTAATTGACGCGAATCCTAAAGATAGATCTATTGGGCCTAACGAACCCCATCCAAAGTATCGGATGCTTTAGTACTTCGAATTCATTTTTATCATGTCCGAAGGATTTCCCGGAATGATAGGGGATATTCTTATATGCATCTTGTTAATGTTGGTTACCAGGTGTTCACCATATGAATGATTTTTGTCTCTATGCATGGGATGTATATTTATGAGAACTGGAAATGAAATTCTTGTGATCTATTAAAATGATGAAAATAAATGATTATGATAAACTAATGAACTCACCAACCTTTTGGTTGACACTTTAAAGCATGTTTATTCTCAGGTATGAAAGAAATCTTCCGCTGCGCATTTGCTTATATTAGAGATATTACTTGGAGTCATTCATGACATATTTCAAAAGATGTTGCATTCGATTCGTCGAGTTCATCAATATTATTACTAAGTCAATTATAGTTGAATATATTATGATATGGTATGCATGTCGTCAACTTTCGATGTAATGAAAGTTTGTCTTTTAAAAACGAATGCAATGTTTGTAAAATGTACCATATAGAGGTCAAATACCTCACGATGTAATCATATATTTTTGTTTTCGTCCTTATGGATTAGGACGGGTCGCTTCATGTGGTATCAGAGCGGTGGTCTTAGCGAACCAGGTCTTGCATTAGTGTGTCTAACCGATAGTTGTTTAGATGCATTAGTGAGTCTGGACTTTGACCGTGTCTGCATATCAAAAGTTTTGCTTATCATTTAGTGTAGGAAATTACCTGCTAATCATCCTTAAAGTCTAGACACATCTTACTGCATTGATTGCATGAATAGTGTATAGAAAAAATTCATATCTTAGCGTATCTATTATTGTTACCTTTGCCTGACAGCTTCCGTAGATTCCTCCGTAACTTATGGGATTTTAGTATTATATATGCATATGTAAATTATGTATTGCAAGGTACTAATCTACATCCTATAATCTATTTCTTATCAAAAATCCTTCATCTGATCGTTAGAGATGAATCCCTCAACCAGTTCGAGTCCCTCAGATTCCGATAGCTATTCCGATATGGATTTCCACTCGAGCTCCGAAAGCAGTGTAACTGGAATGGATCAACCAATCAGTCATCACCAATTCTAGATGAATTAGGGATGGGTTCGTAGCCTACTTAATCATTGGAGACAAAAAGAAGATGATCCTTTCCATCAACCGAAATCACCTCTTGGTGAAGAACCTGAAGCACTTACCGACGAACCTATTTGTAATACCATTTTCTCTCATTTCCGGAGTATCTCGCCAAGACTATATTACAAGCCAGATTCTAAACCTTATTCATTCGCTCGATCCTACCGACAATCATTCCGGAGTAGTAGCCTTGGAAAATATGGTGCAAAACGTACCAGCTTCAGCAACATCAATACCAGTATCACCAATAACCCAAGTTTCAGCATCACACGTCTCAACATCTCATTCTGTACCTCGAGCATAATCATCGTTCTACATGACGTTCTACATTATATAACTTCGTTCGACATGGCAATTATGTAATCTCTAATGTTTTAGAGATTATATATTCTTGTTCTAACGGTAAATCAAATGAGTTTAATATCATATTGACTCATTAAATCCATGATTACATCTGAAGAAAATATATATGTATATATATTTTCATAAAGATTGTAATTAAAAATTCTTTTGTAACAAACTGTTAATGATGAAAATATTTTAACGGGTAGGTAATACCCGAGGAATATTTAAATTTCACATTAATAAATTACACCGTACATTCTTTGAAGCTGATTCAACAGCCATTTACTATCCTACTTACATCTATAAATATACGTATCAGTTCACCGCAGAATAACCATTTTCTTTCAATTTTGTATTTGAATTTTGACCTATCAGAATCCAACAAGTGGCATAATGAAGAAAAATTGGACAAAAATAAAATTTGTTAGAAACAAACAAATTAACTATGAGAAATTTTATTAAGAATCCACGCTAACTGTTCCTAGCGAACTGATTACATTTTATTTATCGCAATTTAATTATCGCAATTTTAATTCTCGCAATTTTATTTATCGTCATTTAATTTCTGTTATTTATCTTACGCACTTTATTTATCGTCATTTAAATACTGTTATTTACGCATTTAAATGTCGAGACACGTATACAAGGTTTTGACATACCATATCGACGCATCTATATATATTATTTGGAATAACCATAGACACTCTATATGCAGTAATGCTGGAGTTAGCTATACAGGGTTGAGGTTGATTCTACAATAATATATATATTTAAGTTGTGATCGAGTCTGAGATATGTACACGGGTCACGACACGTATTAATTAATTCGAATATTATATATTAAACTATATATGAATTATTAGACTGTTACTGTGGACTATCGACTGTGGACTAATAACATTGGACAATTAAAATGCATTAAAATATTAATCATAACATATGAAACTAAACATTTCTTCAAGTTTGCCACTTGATCTCATCTTAAACCTCATTTGTATCTTGATGATTACAATCTGCGTTCACACCTTTCATAATTCTTGAAAACACCTTAATCTAGAGGATGAACCAACCGTAATTTATCTACGAAAGAAAAGATTGATGCATATAGTTATGCACCTGAAAATACTCAGAACTTGAGTAAACGTTAACACGTATTTGTGCGAGCTCCTTTGGCGTTGTTATTACCGAAAATAACTTTACAATCCCTTTCTAAAGTAGTCAATTTTGTCACAGCTTCAGCAAATCAATTTTGACCTTTCATTCAGATTAGTTTTATTATAACTTTGATATATAAGATTGCCTTTCGTCATTGTTACTGAAGAACTCTTTATATCTCATCACATTACCAGTAAACTTACCGACAACTTCAGTGATCTTTGACTTTCCGAAAAATCATTATATTCATTAAAACCCTATCGTATCATCATCAGCATCTTGTAACGATAATTGTCATACCAAATGTCAGGAGGCATCAATCGATAATCTCGAATTTCTTAGTAATTCTACGACAACAATTATATATATATATATATATATATATATATATATATATATATATATATATATATATATATATATATATATATATATATATATATATATATATATATATATATATATATATAACTTCTATCTCCTGGATTTACAAACTTCAATTCTGAATTTCTAAAAAACACTTTAGCCTATGAATCAGCTTTTTGAGTTTTGAAAAAGCTGATGAAGCAGTGAAAACTTAAGACTGCCTTAACAGTCAAAAGTTTAATGATAAAGAATGGAGTGTTGGAAACACTCAATGGAAAATTTGTACCGGAAAAATGGATTGAGCAAACCATGAAGGGGACTCTGAACAAATCACAAGGATTAAACTTGTACATAAAGAATCCTGATGATTCTATTTCTGATGAAATCTTTAGCAATTACCTTGCTCCTTAATCGCTCTAAATCATCGTGAATGAATTTCTTCATCATAATTTGATTCTAAAATCCTAAGATATTATCGTATCTTTCATTATGAATATCCTCAATATTTCTAAAAATATCTTCATAAATATTCTCGTCCGATAATAATTATCTCTCCGCGCTATCTGTGTTATTTCATAAAAGGAAACTGTTTTAGTTTCTATATTCTGTAAATCTTCAAATTTAAAATATGAATGTTTTAAAGTAGTGTTGGAAATTGATGCATGAGTTAGTATAATATAATGACACTTGATCAACGTGATTATATTACAGTAAGTCATGCAGAGTTTCTAATGAAACGTGATGATTCACAGATCATAACGTCATCATGTGCCATGTTACACGACTCTTACATTTTATCTAATCTACAAACATATCAAGAACATATTTTCTTGATAGTCCTATCTTTTTCCTTGAATTCTGGTAATTTAACCAATCAAGAATCGTGCTATTACAATTTCTTTCTTGGAACATTAACTCTGTTCATTCTGAAATTCATATCTACGAATTCTGGACCATTTTTTTCGCTTGACTTAAAGTCAGGAAGAGAAAACAACAACACGGAGCTTCGAAATATAAAGGATAATATAAAGCCCGATAACAACACATAAATTACAAACCGTGGATATCAATGTTTATCGCAACATAAAGACACGGGAGAATTAAAAACACTATAATCCCAAGGGCGAAGTAGAAGTAAACAGATTCCTCCGGTGGAAGTTGAAAAAGGAGAATGATTGTGGCGATAGTCAGGGTAAGGACAAGGATTAGAATCGGATTAAGCATTTTCACAATCTTTTGAATTTGGGAATTTGAGTATAGGAATGGTAAAAGTAATGGAATAGAAGAAGTTAATTTATAGTGAAATATCTGATAAAGAAATCAAGGCAGATCTCCGCATTTAATTAGAGAGATCCTAATTTCCTGACTTACTGAAGAATCAAAACTTATATGGATTTGAAGATTATCTTTAAATCCCCTGAATTTTGGAATTCAACAGTGACGACATCAATAGTTAAGACAAATCTTTATTTCCTCATTTCACTATTTAGTGATAGCTTCACTCGTACGCTTCACATAATCGAATCACTTTATCTACATTACTCTATAATGATAAAACTCTATTCGCCAACCAAAATTCGCCATAAAAACATGTTTATTGTTAGCCATGATGACCTCACTCAAATTTTGGGACGAAATTTCTTTAACGGGTAGGTACTGTGACGACCCGGAAATTTCCGACTAAATTTAAACTTAATCTTTATATGTTTTCGACACGATAAGCAAAGTCTGTAATATTGAAATCTCAAAAACTTTGAACTGTGTTCATGTATTCATTTACCCTTCGATTGCTCTCGACGATTCACGAACAATTAATTGTAAATAGATACGTGTGTATATATACGTGTGTGTATATATATATACATGGTAATTAGAATTTAAAATTTGTAATATTATATGTTGTAATATATATATATATATATATATATATATATATATATATATATATATATATATATATATATATATATATACGCATTAAATATTAAAAATTCAATATATTATATAATTGGTAAATAGTAATAAATTATAATATATTAAATCAAAATTTCAAATTTTAATATAATTATCATTACTTTCATTATTATTATTATTATCAATAATAATAGTAATATTAATATTAAAATCAGTATTATTAATATTATTATTTTCAATATACTACATATAGATTTGAAATTAATATAAATAAATTGTTATAATTACTATTATTATTATTATCATTAATAACATTAGTATTATTATAATTAATATTATTATTGTTATAAATTTTTAATATTATATGTTGTAATATATTAAATAAATTGTTATAATTACTATTATTATTATTATCATTAATAATATTAGTATTATTATAATTAATATTATTATTCTTATAAATTTTTAATATTATATGTTGTAATATATATATATATATATATATACGCATTAAATATTAAAAATTCAATATATTATATAATTGGTAAATAGTAATAAATTATAATATATTAAATCAAAATTTCAAATTTTAATATAATTATCATTACTTTCATTATTATTATTATTATTATCAATAATAATAGTAATATTAATATTAAAATCAATATTATTAATATTATTATTTTCAATATACTACATATAGATTAGAAATTAATATAAATAAAATGTTATAATTACTATTATTATTATTTTCATTAATAATGTTAGTATTATTATAATTAATATTATTATTGTTATAAATTTTTATAGTTATTATTATCATTAATAATAATATTATTATTATTACTATTATATTATTATAAATTTTTATTATTATTATTTATGATATTAAGAGTATTATTATAAGTATCATAAATAATATTATTATTATCATTTTTATTATGATTACCAACATTATTAATTATCATCAAATTTATCTTTTATAATTATTATTAATATTATTATATCAGTATTTTTTTATTACTCTTAATTATTTGATATTATAATTATTAGTAATTTTATTTAACATATGTATAATTATTAGACAATAATTCAAATGAAAGAAGTATAGTGATTAGGAATCAGTAATAGGAAATTGTACGATTCAATTAGCTTTCATTTTCTGATATATATTCCTTATCTATAATTGGTATACTAGAAACCAAATTCAGTTTTCAATCAAGATCATCTTTTTATTTTTCTTTCTCTGTACTCGTTTTTGTTTGAGAATAATATGTCGACTTTCAATCACAGATAATCCCAAAAATCTGTTGAACAACTTATGTACTTCTTGTCTGCCAAAATTATCAAACATGGATTTCACAAATCAATTAAGATCAAAATACTGTTAATTCATGAATGTACTTACATTATATACATCCATATCTATAATGGAGAAAGAAAAAAAAAAGAAACACTACCATTAGAAACCTATTTGTGTTACGATCTATTTTATTTTCTGATGGAGAACAGCTTGCAACCCTCACAAACACATAATTGGAAACCCATATTACCTTGAATTCTTTGATAGGTGATAACCAAATCAAACCCTAAACCATATCACCACCTTCGGCTATCATAACCATTACACCACCATCTTTTTATTTTGAAACCCATTAACTATCGCCACCAACACTTCCTTGTTCCTGCTACTCGTGAACAACAACAACCATCGTGAAACTCATCACCATCCATCACCCTTACTCGAACTTTTCTCGTTTGGTACTGTTTTTTCTCTTGTTACTGTTTGGCCACAACGTACACTATTATCATTGTTTTCTTTTAATCGTTTACTCCTGAGGTATCACCAAAAATCCAACCTAAAATCATATGTGATAGTGCTCATTTCCTATTGCTGTTTCTTACTGCTAGTAAACCCAAACCATCACCCAAAGTGCTGCTGTATTGTTGTTCCTGCTCGCCCAAAACACAACCCTCGAAAACCATTGAAGAAGATGATGAATAATGACTGCACCTACTTAAATTTCTGTTTTCTTTTCCTGCCATTTGAGCAACAATTTTATGCTCATATGCTTCTATTATCATTATACGATACTGTTTCGTTTCATGAATCCATCACCCACATGTAATTTTTTTTTTTCGATTGATTATTCAACCAGAACCCTCGATGTATATATTTATAATATCAAAATAGCAGGCAGCAATGAGTGCTCGTTCTTTTCCTTTCCAGCTGTTATACATCGAATATAATAATGATAATAGATCGTGACTTGGGGGTAAGGATGGGGACGTGAATTGGAATCCAAAGCCAACGGGTTTCTTTTACAGCTTCTTATTCTATTTAATTGAGATCAACACACTGACTTGGGTCATGATTTTCGGTTTGGTGTTGGACAGATTATTTAGATAGTTAGTTGGGCCGATGTATTTCTTTCTCCTTTGGGCTTTTACGGGTAATGAAAATGATATTGATAGATGAGGATTACGGAATAAGGTTAAGTATAAGATGATGTCAAACTGATGATTAATGGTGATGAAATATTATGATGATGATTATCATGTCGATGATGATGTGAAGAACATAATGATGGAGGTTTGATGATGATAAGGATTAATATGATGATGGTGAGATGAAGCTTGATGGTGATTATGTTAATGTTATGATATTAGATGATGAGAGGATGATAATTATGATGATAGCAAGGAAAATACATGATGATAGATGATTAAAATTCGCTGTTATGATCATTGATTTGAATTGGCCGATTAAATTTAGAAGAAGAAATAGAAGACATGAGAAAGGGGTTATATAGTTTTAGTGTAGGATATTAATCAGAAAAAATAGAAAACGGATCAGTGGTGTGAGTGTGTTTGTATTGACCGAGAGGTCTCGGGTTCGAGCCCGGGCATAGGCATTATTTTTGTAACTTTTTCTTGAGGTAGTTTTACTTATTATTATTATATTTTTATTATTATTATTATTATTATTATTATTATTATTATTATTATTATTATTATTATTATTATTATTATTATTATTATTATTATTAATAATAATATGATTGTTATTGTTATTGATAATATTAATTAGTATTGTTAAAAATTATTATTACTAATATTATTATCATTACTTAGTATTATTGTTATTATTATTACTAATATTACATAGGTGTTACTGTTATTATAATTATGATCATTATTATTATTATTATTATCATTATTATGAACATAATACAATTTATCAATATAAATCTTATTATTAGTATCATTTTATAAATTGTTAGTATTATTATTGTTATTATCAACAAAAGTATTATTAATAAGAATCATTACTGACGTTATCATTATTTTCATTAATATTAGTATTAGTATCACTTTTGTAACTACTAGTATTATTTTTATTATTATTATTATTATTATTATTATTATTATTATTATTATTATTATTATTATTATTATTATTATTATTATTATTAAAAAAGTATCATTATTAACAATATCATTATTATTATTAATATTATCATTATTATTATTATTAGTAAATCATTAATATCCAAATTATCAATTTTTTAAACAAATAAATATTCTTGTACATAAAACATACTTAATACATATACTACAACTATATTCCATATAACTATATTAATCACTTTAAATACATATACAAGATAAGTACATAAAGCATTTAATTTATGATATAACATAAAGTATATGTTTTTAAATTAAATCTAGGATAAATCTTATATAACTATAAAATATATATAAATAATATACATTAATAAATGAAATTATGATATTTCTATCATATGTTTTAATAGAAATGCAATTAATATAGATTCGTGAATCCGAGGCCAAACCACACGTGTTTCATGTCGTCATATGTATTTTTACTACAAAATACAGTATGGTGAGTTTCATTTGCCTTTTTACCCTTTATATTTTTTTGGGCTGAGAATACATGCGCAAATTTTATAAATGTTTTACGAAATAGACACAAGTAATCGAAACTACATTATATGGTTAAATGATCGAAGCTGAATATGCCCCTTTTTGCTTGGTAGCCTAAGAATTAGGGAACATCACTAATTTTGAGAATTAGTGCACGCCTAATTGACGCGAATCCTAAAGATAGATCTATTGGGCCTAACGAACCCTATCCAAAGTACCGGATGCTTTAGTACTTCGAATTCATTTTTATCATGTCCGAAGGATTTTGTGATGACCCGGAAAATTTTGACTTATTTAACCCAACTCTCTATACGATTTATTATTTTGACACGTTAAACAAAGTCTGTTAGATTGAGTCTCAAAATTTTAGAACTGTTTCATATATATACAATTACCTTTGACTACTCTCGATGATTCATGAACAATTATATGTATGTATATATATATATATATATATATATATATATGTACAAGTAAAAAATGACTTTCCTACAGTAAAACACTATTTGCTACAGTAAAAATGACTTTGCTACAGTAAAACACTATTTGCTACAGTAAAACACTATTTGCTACAGTGAAACCGTATTTTGCTACAGTGCTACAGTGATAAGTGCAACAAGAAAGGACATGTGGCGAAAGATTGTTATGCCACCGTTTCTGAAGTAAAGACAAAACCGACCGATGTCAAGAAATGTTTTGGATGCAGAAAGTCTGGTTACTTTATAAATCAATGCCCTGATAAGGAGAAGAACAAAGAACCCGCATGTGGGAGGGCATTTAATTATAGTACCAGTGAAGCACATGAGGATCCTAATCTTGTCACGGTACGTTTACCGTTAATAATCAACTAGCTTCTATTATGTTTGATACGGGTGCTGATAGAAGTTATATGTGTAAAGACTTTAGTTCTAAACTAAAATGTGCATCATTGCCTCTAGACGATAAACATACTATTGAATTAGCTAATGGTAAACTGATAAAAGCCGATAAAATTTGTCATGGTTGCGAAATAAATCTCGCTGATGAAACCTTCAAAATTGATTTGATACCCGTAGAATTAGGAAGTTTTGACGTAATCGTTGGCATGGACTGGATGTCCAAAACAAGAGCGGAAGTTGTTTGCACTGAGAAAGCAATCCGCATCCCTCGTAAGGATGAAACGTCATTAATGATTTATGGGGAGAAGAGCAACTCGAAGCTGAACCTTATCAGCTGTATGAAGGCCCAGAAACTTATAAGAAAAGGTTGTTATGCTATTCTGGCACACGTAAAGAAGATCGATACTGAAGAAAGAAGCATTAATGACATGCCGATTGTAAGAGAATATCCCGGAGTATTTCCAGAAGAATTACCGGGGCTACCTCCACACAGATGTGTAGAATTCCAGATTGATCTCATACCAGGAGCTGCACCTGTAGCCCGATCTCCATATAGACTTGCACCTTCAGAAATGCAAGAATTACAAGACCAGTTGCAAGAATTATCGGACCGTGGATTTATTCGTCCCAGTTTTTCACCTTGGGGTGCTCTTATTCTGTTCGTCAAGAAGAAGGATGGATCTATGAGAATGTGCATAGATTACCGAGAATTAAACAAATTAACGATCAAGAATCGGTACCCATTTCCGAGGATTGATGATTTGTTTGATCAATTGCAAGGATTAAGTGTTTATTCTAAGATTGATCTACGCTCCGGATATCATCAGCTGAGAGTGAAGGAAGAAGATGTTCCTAAAACCGCGTTCAGAACCCGTTACGGTCACTATGAATTTTTAGTCATGCCTTTTGGATTGACTAATGCTCCAGCAGTATTCATGGATCTAATGAATCGCATCTGTAGACTGTATTTAGACAAATTTGTCATTGTTTTATCGATGACATATTGATTTACTCGAAGAACAAGGAAGAACATGAGCAACACTTAAGACTAGTACTAGAGATACTCAAGAAAGAAGAATTGTACGCAAAATTTTTGAAGTGTGATTTCTGGTTACAAGAAGTACAATTTTTGGGCCATGTTGTCAGTAAACATGGAATTAAAGTTGACCCCGCCAAGATCGAAGCCATTAGAAAATGGAAAACACCGAAGACTCCAACACAAATCCGCCAATTCTTAGGTCTTGCTGGTTACTACCGAAGATTCATTCAAGATTTCTCTACAATCGCCAAACCCTTAACTGCATTGACTCAAAAGGGAAAGAAGTATGATTGGTCCACGGAACAGGAATCCTCATTCCAGTTATTAAAGAAGAAGTTAACGTCTGCACCCATTTTGTCATTACCAGAAGGAAATGATGATTTCGTGATCTATTGTGACGCTTCGCGCCAAGGTTTAGGATGTGTATTAATGCAACGCACAAAAGTTATCGCATATGCCTCACGAGAACTAAAAATTCATGAAAAGAACTATACGACGCACGATTTGGAACTTGGAGCAGTAGTTTTTGCACTCAAAATATGGAGACACTATCTATATGGCACCAAGTGTACAGTGTACACCGACCATAAGAGTCTTCAGCATATTTTTGATCAAAAACAACTCAATATGAGGCAACGTCGCTGGGTAGAGTTGTTAAACGATTACGATTGTGAAATCCGTTACCACCCCGGAAAGGCTAACTGTAGTGACCCGAACTTTTCCATGTTTATATATATTAATTGAGATTGATATTTACATGATTAAATGTTTCCAACATGTTAAGCAATCAAACTTGTTAAGACTTGATTAATTGAAATATGTTTCATATAGACAATTGACCACCCAAGTTGACCGGTGATTCACGAACGTTAAAACTTGTAAAAACTATATGATGACATATATATGGATATATATATATAGTTAACATGATACTATGATAAGTAAACATATCATTAAGTATATTAACAATGAACTACATATGTAAAAACAAGACTACTAACTTAATGATTTTTAAACGAGACATATATGTAACGATTATCGTTGTAAAGACATTTAATGTATATATATATATCATAATAAGAGATATTCATACATGATAATATCATAATAATATAATAATTTAAAATCTCATTTGATATTATAAACATTGGGTTAACAACATTTAACAAGATCGTTAACCTAAAGGTTTCAAAACAACACTTACATGTAACGACTAACGATGACTTAACGACTCAGTTAAAATGTATATACATGTAGTGTTTTAATATGTATTTATACACTTTTGAAATACTTCAATACACTTATCAAAATACTTCTACTTAACAAAAATTCTTACAATTACATCCTCATTCAGTTTCATCAACAATTCTACTCGTATGCACCCGTATTCGTACTCGTACAATACACAGCTTTTAGATGTATGTACTATTGGTATATACACTCCAATGATCAGCTCTTAGCAGCCCATATGAGTCACCTAACACATGTGGGAACCATCATTTGGCAACTAGCATGAAATATCTCATAAAATTACAAAAATATGAGTAATCATTCATGACTTATTTACATGAAAACAAAATTACATATCCTTTATATCTAATCCATACACCAACGACCAAAAGCACCTACAAACACTTTCATTCTTCAATTTTATTCATCTAATTGATCTCTCTCAAGTTCTATCTTCAAGTTCTAAGTGTTCTTCATAAATTCTACAAGTTCTAGTTACATAAAATCAAGAATACTTTCAAGTTTGCTAGCTCACTTCCAATCTTGTAAGGTGATCATCCAACCTCAAAAAATCTTTGTTTCTTACAGTAGGTTATCATTCTAATATAAGGTAATAATCATATTTAAACTTTGGTTCATTTTCTATAACTATAACAATCTTATTTCAAGTGATGATCTTACTTGAACTTGTTTTCGTGTCATGATTCTGCTTCAAGAACTTCGAGCCATCCAAGGATCCGTTGAAACTAGATCCATTTTTCTCTTTTCCAGTAGGTTTATCCAAGGAACTTAAGGTAGTAATGATGTTCATAACATCATTCGATTCATACATATAAAGCTATCTTATTCGAAGGTTTAAACTTGTAATCACTAGAACATAGTTTAGTTAATTCTAAACTTGTTCGCAAACAAAAGTTATTCCTTCTAACTTGACTTTTAAAATTAACTAAACACATGTTCTATATCTATATGATATGCTAACTTAATGATTTAAAACCTGAAAACACGAAAAACACCGTAAAACCAGATTTACGCCGTCGTAGTAACACCGCGGGCTGTTTTGGGTTAGTTAATTAAAAACTATGATAAACTTTGATTTAAAAGTTGTTATTCTGAGAAAATAATTTTTATTATGAACATGAAACTATATCCAAAAATTATGGTTAAACTCAAAGTGGAAGTATGTTTTCTAAAATGGTCATCTAGACGTCGTTCTTTTGACTGAAATGACTACCTTTACAAAAACGACTTGTAACTTATTTTTCCGACTATAAACCTATACTTTTTCTATTTAGATTCATAAAATAGAGTTCAATATGAAACCATAGCAATTTGATTCACTCAAAACAGTTTTAAAATGAAGAAGTTATGGGTAAAACAAGATTGGATAATTTTTCTCATTTTAGCTACGTGAAAATTGGTAACAAATCTATTCCAACCATAACTTAATCAACTTGTATTATATATTATGTAATCTTGAGATACCATAGACACGTATACAATGTTTCGACCTATCATGTCGACACATCTATATATATTTTGGAACAACCATAGACACTCTATATGTGAATGTTGGAGTTAGCTATACAGGGTTGAGGTTGATTCCAAAATATATATAGTTTGAGTTGTGATCAATACTGAGATACGTATACACTGGGTTGTGGATTGATTCAAGATAATATTTATCGATTTATTTCTGTACATCTAACTGTGGACAACTAGTTGTAGGTTACTAACGAGGACAGTTGACTTAATAAACTTAAAACATCAAAATATATTAAAAGTGTTGTAAATATATTTTGAACATACTTTGATATATATGTATATATTGTTATAGGTTCCTGAATCAACCAGTGGCCAAGTCTTACTTCCCGACGAAGTAAAAATCTGTGAAAGTGAGTTATAGTCCCACTTTTAAAATCTAATATTTTTGGGATGAGAATACATGCAGGTTTTATAAATGATTTACAAAATAGACACAAGTACGTGAAACTACATTCTATGGTTAAATTATCGAAATCGAATATGCCCTTTTTTATTAAGTCTGGTAATCTAAGAATTAGGGAACAGACACCCTAATTGACGCGAATCCTGAAGATATATCTATTGGGCTTAACAAACCCCATCCAAAGTACCGGATGCTTTAGTACTTCAAAATTTATATCATATCCGAAGGGTGTCCCGAAATGATGGGGATATTCTTATATATGCATCTTGTTAATGTCGGTTACCAGGTGTTCACCATATGAATGATTTTTATCTCTATGTATGGGATGTGTATTGAAATATGAAATCTTGTGGTCTATTATTATGATTTGATATATATAGGTTAAACCTATAACTCACCAACATTTTTGTTGACGTTTTAAGCATGTTTATTCTCAGGTGATTATTAAGAGCTTCCGCTATCGCATACTTAAATAAGGACGAGATTTGGAGTCCATGCTTGTATGATATTGTGTAAAAACTGCATTCAAGAAACTTATTTTGTTGTAACATATTTGTATTGTAAACCATTATGTAATGGTCGTGTGTAAACAGGATATTTTAGATTATCATTATTTGATAATCTACGTAAAGCTTTTTAAACCTTTATTGATGAAATAAAGGTTATGGTTTATTTTAAAATGAATGCAGTCTTTGAAAAACGTCTTATATAGAGGTCAAAACCTCGCAACGAAATCAATTAATATGGAACGTTTTTAATCAATAAGAACGAGACATTTCAGTTGGTATCCGAGCATTGGTCTTAGAGAACCAGAATTTTGAATTAGTGTGTCTTATCGAGTTTATTAGGATGCATTAGTGAGTCTGGACTTCAACCGTGTTTACTTGAAAAATAATTGCTTAACAAATTTTGTTGGAAACTATATATTTTTAACATGTGAATATTATGTGATATATTAATCTCTTAACGCGTTTGATATTATGTGATAGATGTCTACCTCTAGAACAAGTCCCATTGACTCACCTAATAATAATGAAGAGTCAAATGTAAATTGGAATGATTCGTGGACTGATTCACAAGTTCCCGAAGAGGAACCGGAAGAAGAGTCGGAACCGGAAGAAGAATCGGAACCGGAAGAAGAATCGGAACCGGATGAAGAAATAGAACCGGTGGGGGAAATAATAAAACGGTTAAGTAAAAGAAAATCCTCAACCAACCGACCAAGGTTAATTATGGTCAATGGTGTTTCCGCCAAGGAAGCAAAATATTGGGAGGATTACCAATTCTCCGATGAATCGGATTCCGACGAGAATTCCGATGATGTTATAGAAATTACCCCAACTGAATTTAAAAAGGCAAAAGAAAATAATAAGGGAAAGGGCATGAAAATAGAGAAATCTAATTCCAACCCCGATGAACTTTATATGTATCGTCAACCCCCGAAGTCCTTAAGTTGTAACAATGACCCGGGAACCTCTAAACCACCAGGTTTTTCTAAACCAATGTGGAAAACAACGGCTCGTATTAGGGGAACATCATATATTCCTAGAAACTTGGCAAAACGAACCAAAACCGAAGAAGAAGAAACAAGCGAGTCGGAATAAGATAGTTGTATTCGTGTGGTGTAATATATGTAATATAGTGTGCTTATGCTTTATGATATATGTAAAAATTGCTTGTATTAATAAGTATTTTTTTTTATGAATCTAACTCTTGTCTATTTTACAGTATAAAAACACAAAATGGATAGACAACCCAATATTTTAAAAGACCTACCAGGAGACATGATTGATGAAATCTTGTCTAGAGTCGGTCAGAATTCTTCGGCACAACTATTTAAGGCGAGATCAGTTTGTAAGACATTCGAAGAACGCTCCAAGAATGCCTTGGTTTATAAAAGGCTTTCGTTCGAAAGATGGGGGATATCACATTGGGAAATCCATAAATTACGATGTGTTTACTTTGACGCATATATTGCGGGGAACCCAAATGCTATTTTACGCAATGGGTTAAGAAATTATTTCGACTCAATATATTCGAATATTGGACTTTGTGATTTAGAAAAAGCGGCTAACATGCAACATAAAGAAGCATGTTATACTTACGGATTAGTAATGTTCGCTTCTCACCAAAGTGAGAACAAGAACATCGGGCTACAACTATTAAACAAAACGTTCCCACAAGTGACGGAGTCGGTAATTGGGGTAAGAAATGAGGTTTTTAGATTGTTGCGGGATTGTTGGAAATTACGTAACCCTCGTCCCTTTAACGACGTTACAACACGATGTCTTATCAACGGCCATAACGGTTATGTTCCGCAAGACCAAGGATGGGAAGTAATCCTAGTAAAACCAGAATGCATGACTTGTTTCTGGACGTATGAATTACGTGTCTTTATTGCCTCTGCTGAACGACTTGTGTACTAGCTAGAATTATCTTCACAACCATCTTGTATCAAATTTATTGTGTGCTATATTTCATTCTATATGTAAAATAAGCGGGATTGTAAGTTTGTAAAATATTGTGTAAAAGTTTGAACGCGAAATATTATTATAATCAGTTTTTCATATAGAATTATAGTAGTTGAATTGTATATTAGCTACTAAGTATGAACTTAACGGGTAGGTACTACCCGAATTTAAACTTATAAAATGCTAATATGAAGAAAAAGCTTTTATAAATGAGTTCATATTATGCTACGAAATACTATTAACTACTCTTAATATTCTGTATGATTAACTTGTTCCATTTGACTATTTTGAAGGAAATGGCACCGACTACTCGACACACCGTGAATATGAATGAAGAGGAATTCTGTACTTTTCTAGCTTCAAACATAGCCGCAGTACAGGCTGCGCTACATACCAACAATAACCTTGGATCTAGCAGTACAGGAAATCGTGTAGGATGCACCTACAAAGAATTCACTGCCTGCAAACCTTTGGAATTTGATGGAACCGAAGGACCGATCGGATTGAAACAGTGGACCGAGAAGGTCGAATCGGTGTTTGCCATAAGTAAGTGTACTGAAGAAGACAAAGTGAAGTACGCTACGCATACCTTCACAGGTTCTGCGTTAACATGGTGGAATACCTATCTAGAGCAAGTGGGACAAGACGATGCGTACGCACTACCGTGGTCAGCATTCAAGCACTTGATGAACGAGAAGTACCGTCCCAGAACAGAGGTCAATAATCTCAAGACAGAACTTATAGGGTTACGAACCCAAGGATTTGATATTACCATGTACGAAAGACGATTCACAGAATTGTGCCTATTGTGTCCGGGAGCATTCGAAGATGAGGAAGAGAAGATCGACGCGTTTCTGAAAGGATTACCGGAAAGAATCCAAGAAGATATAAGTTCACACGAGCCCGCCTCCATACAACAGGCATGTAGAATGGCTCACAAACTAGTGAACCAGATTGAAGAAAGAATTAAAGAACAGACTGCTGAAGAGGCCAATGTGAAGCAAGTCAAAAGAAAGTGGGAGGAAAACGGTGATAAGAATCACCAATACAACAACAACAGCAATTACAACAATAATCGCAACAATTATCCCAACAATCGCAACATCAATCGCAACTACAACAAACGGCCCAACAACAACAACAACAACAACAACAACAACAACAACAACAACAACAACAACAACAAAAACAACAACAGCAACTACAACAATCATCCCAACAACAATAATAACCGCAACAACAACAACAATCAGAAGCAGCTATGCCAAAGGTGTGAAAAGTATCACTCGGGGTTCTGCACCAAATTTTGCAACAAGTGTAAAAGAAATGGTCATAGCGCGGCGAAGTGTGAGGTCTACGGACCAGGGGTTAATAGAACGAAAGGAACAAATGGTGTCGGAACGAGTAATGGCGGAGCAAGTAGTGTCGGAGCAAGTTATGCCAATGTAGTTTGTTATAAATGTGGAAAACCGGGCCACATTATTAGAAATTGCCCGAACTAGGAGAACACGAATGGACAAGGTCGTGGAAGAGTATTCAATATTAATGCGGCAGAGGCACAGGAAGACCCAGAGCTTGTTACGGGTACGTTTCTTATTGACAATAAATCTGCTTACGTTTTATTTGATTCGGGTGCGGATAGAAGCTATATGAGTAGAGATTTTTGTGCTAAATTAAGTTGTCCATTGACGCCTTTGGATAGTAAATTTTTACTCGAATTAGCAAATGGTAAATTAATTTCAGCAGATAATATATGTCGGAATCGAGAAATTAAACTGGTTAGCGAAACATTTAAGATTGATTTGATACCAGTAGAGTTAGGGAGTTTTGATGTGATAATCGGTATGGACTGGTTGAAAGAAGTGAAAGCAAAGATCGTTTGTTACAAAAATGCAATTCGCATTATACGAGAAAAAGGAAAACCCTTAATGGTGTACGGAGAAAAGGGCAACACGAAGCTACATCTTATTAGTAATTTGAAGGCACAAAAACTAATAAGAAAAGGTTGCTATGCTGTTCTAGCACACGTCGAGAAAGTACAAACTGAAGAAAAGAGCATCAATGATGTTCCCATTGTAAAAGAATTTCCCGATGTATTTCCGAAAGAATTACCGGGATTACCCCCACATCGATCCGTTAAATTTCAAATAGATCTTGTACCAGGAGCTGCACCAATAGCTCGTGCTCCTTACAGACTCGCACCCAGCGAGATGAAAGAACTGCAAAGCCAATTACAAGAACTTTTAGAGCGTGGTTTCATTCGACCAAGCACATCACCGTGGGGAGCTCCTGTTTTGTTTGTCAAAAAGAAAGATGGTACATTTAGGTTGTGTATCGACTACCGAGAGTTGAACAAACTTACCATCAAGAACCGCTACCCACTACCGAGAATCGACGACTTATTTGATCAACTACAAGGCTCGTCTGTTTATTCAAAGATTGACTTACGTTCCAGGTATCATCAAATGCGGGTGAAAGAAGATGATATTCCAAAGACTGCTTTCAGAACACGTTACGGTCATTACGAGTTTATGGTCATGCCGTTTGGTTTAACTAATGCACCAGCTGTGTTCATGGACCTTATGAACCGAGTGTGTGGACCATACCTTGACAAGTTTGTCATTGTTTTCATTGATGACATACTTATTTACTCAAAGAATGACCAAGAACACGGTGAACATTTGAGAAAGGTGTTAGAAGTATTGAGGAAGGAAGAATTGTACGCTAAGTTTTCAAAGTGTGCATTTTGGTTGGAAGAAGTTCAATTCCTCGGTCACATAGTGAACAAAGAAGGTATTAAGGTGGATCCGGCAAAGATAGAAACTGTTGAAAAGTGGGAAATCCCGAAAACTCCGAAACACATACGCCAGTTTTTAGGACTAGCTGGTTACTACAGAAGGTTCATCCAAGACTTTTCCAGAATAGCAAAACCCTTGACTGCATTAACGCATAAAGGGAAGAAATTTGAATGGAAGGATGAACAAGAGAAAGCGTTTCAGTTATTGAAGAAAAAACTAACTACGGCACCTATATTGTCATTGCCTGAAGGGAATGATGATTTTGTGATTTATTGTGATGCATTAAAGCAAGGTCTCGGTTGTGTATTAATGCAACGAACGAATGTGATTGCTTATGCGTCTAGACAATTGAAGATTCACGAACAAAATTATACGACGCATGATTTGGAATTAGGCGCGGTTGTTTTTGCATTAAAGACTTGGAGGCACTACTTATATGGGGTCAAAAGTATTATATATACCGACCACAAAAGTCTTCAACACATATTTAATCAGAAACAACTGAATATGAGGCAGCGTAGGTGGATTGAATTATTGAATGATTACGACTTTGAGATTCGTTACCACCTGGGGAAGGCAAATGTGGTAGCCGATGCCTTGAGCAGGAAGGACAGAGAACCCATTCGAGTAAAATCTATGAATATAATGATTCATAATAACCTTACTACTCAAATAAAGGAGGCGCAACAAGGAGTTTTAAAAGAGGGAAATTTAAAGGATGAAATACCCAAAGGATTGGAGAAGCATCTTAATATTCGGGAAGATGGAACCCGGTATAGGGCTGAAAGGATTTGGGTACCAAAATTTGGAGATATGAGAGAAATGGTACTTAGAGAAGCTCATAAAACCAGATACTCAATACATCCTGGAACGGGGAAGATGTACAAGGATCTCAAGAAACATTTTTGGTGGCCGGGTATGAAAGCCGATGTTGCTAAATACGTAGGAGAATGTTTGACGTGTTCTAAGGTCAAAGCTGAGCATCAGAAACCATCAGGTCTACTTCAACAACCCGAAATCCCGGAATGGAAATGGGAAAACATTACCATGGATTTCATCACTAAATTGCCAAGGACTGCAAGTGGTTTTGATACTATTTGGGTAATAGTTGATCGTCTCACCAAATCAGCACACTTCCTGCCAATAAGAGAAGATGACAAGATGGAGAAGTTAGCACGACTGTATTTGAAGGAAGTCGTCTCCAGACATGGAATACCAATCTCTATTATCTCTGATAGGGATGGCAGATTTATTTCAAGATTCTGGCAGACATTACAGCAAGCATTAGGAACTCGTCTAGACACGAGTACTGCCTATCATCCACAAACTGATGGGCAGAGCAAAAGGATGATACAAACGCTTGAAGACATGCTACGAGCATGTGTTATTGATTTCGGACACAGTTGGGATCGACATCCACCGTTAGTAGATTTTCCTACAACAACAGCTACCATTCAAGCATTGAGATGGCGCCGTTTGAAGTACTTTATGGTAGAAAGTGCAGGTCTCCGATTTTTTGGAGTGAAGTGGGGGATAGACAGATTACGGGTCTGGAGATTATACAAGAAACTACCGAGAAGATCATCCAAATTCAACAACGGTTGAAAACCGCCCAAAGTCGACAAAAGAGCTACGCTGACATTAAAAGAAAAGATATAGAATTTGAAATTGGAGAGATGGTCATGCTTAAAGTTGTACCTTGGAAAGGCGTTGTCCGATTTGGAAAACGAGGGAAATTAAATCCAAGGTATATTGGACCATTCAAGATTATTGATCGTGTCGGACCAGTAGCTTACCGACTTGAGTTACCTCAACAACTCGCGGTTGTACATAACACTTTTCACGTCTCGAATTTGAAGAAATGTTTTGCTAAAGAAGATCTCACTATTCCGTTAGATGAAATCCAAATCAACGAAAAACTTCAATTCATCGAAGAACCCGTCGAAATAATGGATCGTGAGGTTAAAAGACTTAAGCAAAACAAGATACCAATTGTTAAGGTTCGATGGAATGCTCGTAGGGGACCCGAGTTCACCTGGGAGCGTGAAGATCAGATGAAGAAGAAATACCCGCATCTATTTCCAGAAGATTCGTCAACACCTTCATCAGCTTAAAATTTCGGGACGAAATTTATTTAACGGGTAGGTACTGTAGTGACCCGAACTTTTCCATGATTAAATTTTTCCAACATGTTAAGCAATCAAACTTATTAAGACTTGATTAATTGAAATATGTTTCATATAGACAATTGACCACCCAAGTTGACCGGTGATTCACGAACGTTAAAACTTGTAAAAACTATATGATGACATATATATGGATATATATATATATATATAGTTAACATGATACTATGATAAGTAAACATATCATTAAGTATATTAACAATGAACTACATATGTAAAAACAAGACTACTAACTTAATGATTTTTAAACGAGACATATATGTAACGATTATCGTTGTAAAGACATTTAATGTATATATATATATATATATATATATATATATATATATATATATATATATCATATTAAGAGATATTCATACATGATAATATCATGATAATATAATAATTTAAAATCTCATTTGATATTATAAACATTGGGTTAACAACATTTAACAAGATCGTTAACCTAAAGGTTTCAAAACAACACTTACATGTAACGACTAACGATGACTTAACGACTCAGTTAAAATGTATATACATGTAGTGTTTTAATATGTATTTATACACTTTTGAAAGACTTCAATACACTTATCAAAATACTTCTACTTAACAAAAATTCTTACAATTACATCCTCGTTCAGTTTCATCAACAATTCTACTCGTATGCACCCGTATTCGTACTCGTACAATACACAGCTTTTAGATGTATGTACTATTGGTATATACACTCCAATGATCAGCTCTTAGCAGCCCATGTGAGTCACCTAACACATGTGGGAACCATCATTTGGCAACTAGCATGAAATATCTCATAAAATTACAAAAATATGAGTAATCATTCATGACTTATTTACATGAAAACAAAATTACATATCCTTTTATCTAATCCATACACCAATGACCAAAAACATCTACAAACACTTTCATTCTTCAATTTTCTTCATCTAATTGATCTCTCTCAAGTTCTATCTTCAAGTTCTAAGTGTTCTTCATAAATTCTACAAGTTCTAGTTACATAAAATCAAGAATACTTTCAAGTTTGCTAGCTCACTTCCAATCTTGTAAGGTGATCATCCAACCTCAAGAAATCTTTGTTTCTTACAGTAGGTTATCATTCTAATACAAGATAATAATCATATTTAAACTTTGTTTCATTTTCTATAACTATAACAATCTTATTTCAAGTGATGATCTTACTTAAACTTGTTTTCGTGTCATGATTCTGCTTCAAGAACTTCGAGCCATCCAAGGATCCGTTGAAACTAGATCCATTTTTATATTTTCCAGTAGGTTTATCCAAGGAACTTAAGGTAGTAATGATGTTCATAACATCATTCGATTCATACATATAAAGCTATCTTATTCGAAGGTTTAAACTTGTAATCACTAGAACATAGTTTAGTTAATTCTAAACTTGTTCGCAAACAAAAGTTAATCCTTCTAAATTGACATTTAAAATCAACTAAACACATGTTCTATATCTATATGATATGCTAACTTAATGATTTAAAACCTGGAAACACGAAAAACACCGTAAAACCGGATTTACGCCGTCGTAGTAACACCGCGGGCTGTTTTGGGTTAGTTAATTAAAAACTATGATAAACTTTGATTTAAAAGTTGTTATTCTGAGAAAATGATTTTTATTATGAACATGAAACTATATCCAAAAATTATGGTTAAACTCAAAGTGGAAGTATGTTTTCTAAAATGGTCATCTAGACGTCGTTCTTTCGACTGAAATGACTACCTTTACAAAAACGACTTGTAACTTATTTTTCCGACTATAAACCTATACTTTTTCTATTTAGTTTCATAAAATAGAGTTCAATATGAAACCATAGCAATTTGATTCACTCAAAACGGATTTAAAATGAAGAAGTTATGGGTAAAACAAGATTGGATAATTTTTCTCATTTTAGCTACGTGAAAATTGGTAACAAATCTATTCCAACCATAACTTAATCAACTTGTATTGTATATTATGTAATCTTGAGATACCATATACACGTATACAATGTTTCGACCTATCATGTCGACACATCTATATATATTTCAGAACAACCATAGACACTCTATATGTGAATGTTGGAGTTAGCTATACAGGGTTGAGGTTGATTCCAAAATATATATAGTTTGAGTTGTGATCAATACTGAGATACGTATACACTGGGTCGTGGATTGATTCAAGATAATATTTATCGATTTATTTCTGTACATCTAACTGTGGACAACTAGTTGTAGGTTACTAACGAGGACAGCTGACTTAATAAACTTAAAACATCAAAATATATTAAAAGTGTTGTAAATATATTTTGAACATACTTTGATATATATGTATATATTGTTATAGGTTCGTGAATCAACCAGTGGCCAAGTCTTACTTCCCGACGAAGTAAAAATCTGTGAAAGTGAGTTATAGTCCCACTTTTAAAATCTAATATTTTTGGGATGAGAATACATGCAGGTTTTATAAATGATTTACAAAATAGACACAAGTACGTGAAACTACATTCTATGGTTGAATTATCGAAATCGAATATGCCCTTTTTTATTAAGTCTGGTAATCTAAGAATTAGGGAACAGACACCCTAATTGACGCGAATCCTAAAGATAGATCTATTGGGCTTAACAAACCCCATCCAAAGTACCGGATGCTTTAGTACTTCGAAATTTATATCATATCCGAAGGGTGTCCCAGAATGATGGGGATATTCTTATATATGCATCTTGTTAATGTCGGTTACCAGGTGTTCACCATATGAATGATTTTTATCTCTATGTATGGGATGTGTATTGAAATATGAAATCTTGTGGTCTATTATTATGATTTGATATATATAGGTTAAACCTATAACTCACCAACATTTTTGTTGACGTTTTAAGCATGTTTATTCTCAGGTGATTATTAAGAGCTTCCGCTGTCGCATACTTAAATAAGAACGAGATTTGGAGTCCATGCTTGTATGATATTGTGTAAAAACTGCATTCAAGAAACTTATTTTGTTGTAACATATTTGTATTGTAAACCATTATGTAATGGTCGTGTGTAAACAGGATATTTTAGATTATCATTATTTGATAATCTACGTAAAGCTTTTTAAACCTTTATTGATGAAATAAAGGTTATGGTTTGTTTTAAAATGAATGCAGTCTTTGAAAAACGTCTCATATAGAGGTCAAAACCTCGCAACGAAATCAATTAATATGGAGCGTTTTTAATCAATAAGAACGGGACATTTCACTAATGTTGTAGCTGATGCCCTAAGTCGGAAAGAAAGAGTAAAACCTCTTAGGGTTCGAGCTTTGAATATTACAATTCGTACTGATCTCACAAAGCAAATTCAAGCAGCACAGTTAGAGGCTTTAAAAGAAGAAAATGAAAAAGGCGAAATGAGCAGAGGGTTAGAAAAACAGCTTGAAGTAAAAGCCGATGGAACCCTGTATTTTGCTGATAGGATATGGGTACCAAAACATGGTAATCTAAGGCAACTAGTACTGGATGAAGCACACAAAACGAGGTACTCAATTCACCCAGAAAATGGGAAAATGTACCACGATCTCAAGAAGTTTTATTGGTGGCCTAATATGAAGACAGAAATTGCTACTTATGTAAGCAAATGTTTGATGTGTGCAAAGGTCAAAGCTGAGCACCAAAAGCCGTCAGGATTACTGCAACAACAAGAAATTCCGCAGTGGAAATGGGAAAGAATAACCATGGATTTCATTACGAAATTGCCAAGGACTACAAGTAGTCATGATACTATTTGGGTGATAGTTGATCGTCTAACTAAATTAGCTCACTTTCTACCAATAAAGGAGACAGACAGTATGGAGAAATTAGCACGCCTATATTTGAAGGAAGTATTTTCCAGGCATGGTGTACCTATCTCCATCATATCTGATCGCGACACCCGATTCACATCACGTTTCTGGCAGTCATTACAAAAAGCATTGGGAACTCGATTAGATATGAGCACCGCTTATCACCCACAGACAGATGGTCAAAGTGAAAGAACAATACAAACATTGGAAGACATGTTACGGGCATGCGTGATTGACTTTGGAACCAGTTGGGATCGACACTTACCGTTGGCAGAATTTTCATACAATAACAGCTATCATACGAGCATCAACGCAGCGCCATTTGAAGCACTTTACGGTAGAAAGTGCAGATCTCCTATCTGTTAGAGTGAAGTAGGAGAAAGACAACTTACTGGACCAGAAATTATTCATGAAACCACCGACAAGATCATTCAAATACAACAGCGATTGAAAACGGCCATGAGTCACCAAAAAAGTTATGCTGATGTAAGAAGAAAACCGCTAGAATTTCAAGTAGATGACAAAGTCATATTGAAAGTGTCACCCTGGAAAGGCATTGTACGATTCGGTAAACGAGGAAAGCTAAGTCCTAGGTACGTAGGACCCTTTGAAATCACCGAAAGAATTGGAGCAGTTGCTTATCGATTAAAGTTACCACATGAACTTAGTAGTGTTCATGACACATTTCACGTGTCAAATTTAAAGAAATGTTTAGCTGAAGAGGATATCGTAATTTCTCTTGACAAAATACGAATTAATGATAAACTCCATTTTGTCGAAGAACCTGTTGAAATCATGGACCGTGAGGTCAAACAATTAAAACAAAGCAAAATACCGATAGTTGGGGTTCATTGGAACGCAAGATGAGGACCCGAGTTTACTTGGGAACGTGAAGATCAAATGAAGCAAAAGTATCCACATTTGTTCACTGATATCGCTCATGAAACAGGTACTACTCAAAATTTCGGGACGAAATTTTCTTTAACGGTGAGGTACTGTGATGACCCGGAAAATTTTGACTTATTTAACCCAACTCTCAATACGATTTATTATTTTGACACTTTAAACAAAGTCTGTTAGATTGAGTCTCAAAATTTTAGAACTGTTTCATATATATACAATTACCTTTGACTACTCTCGACGATTCATGAACAATTATATGTATATATATATATATATATATATATATATATATATATGTACAAGTAAAAAATGACTTTCCTACAGTAAAACACTATTTGCTACAGTAAAAATGACTTTGCTACAGTAAAACACTATTTGCTACAGTGAAACCATATTTTGCTACAGTGCTACAGTGAAAACGACTTGCTATAGTGATTTGCTACATTAAACACTATTTGCTACAGTAAACACTATTGCTACAGTACACTATTTGATGTCGACGAACTAGCAAACAAAAACGGAAAAGGCGGCCATGCGATCGCATGGCAAAAACACTGAAAACTCATGCGATCGCATGAGCTACAGTAAATGCAAAAGTATTATAAAAGGTCAGTTTGCTCGAACGAAGTATCACACTTTTATCTCTCTGATTCTTTTATATATATAATTTTAATTATAATTTTAATTTTAAGTTTAATAATAATAAAGTATATTCGAGGGTATTTTTAATTCGGGTTTCAAACCGTTTTAAGCTAAGGAAATATTGGGTATTGTTCGGGGTATTGTTCTTGAATCCAAGGTCAACCATACATTCGTCTACCATCATTACGTTTATGCAATTTGCCTATAATATTGAGTCTCAATATTGAACTGTGAGTTTATAGTCTCCCTTTTTAAATACTTTAAATATTTTTGGGCTAAGAATACATGCAATTTATTTTAAACGCGATAAGACACAAGTACATACTAAATTATACACTGAGTTAAACCGAAAATCCCTTAGCTTTGGTAACTAGTAGCTGCCAGTACATAGGATATGGACTGGTGGGCGCGAATAATTGTATATGGATCCATAGGGCTTGACATCCCCGTCCGAGCTAGAGCGCTAGCCTTTTAACGGACGTATGCTATTTGAATTTAAGACACGTTGGTTTGCATGTATTAAAACGAATGGGGTAATTATCACTATAACGTTAAGTTTAGTTACCAGGGTGCTCTGTTACGTAGAATCTATTGATAAACTTTTGATGAAATCTTGTGGTCTATCTTTATATATGTTTATGACTCGAGCAATTAAACCTATAACTCACCAACATTCGTGTTGACTTTTTAGCATGTTTTATTCTCAGGTCCTTAGAATGCTTCCGCTGTGATGTGCTTGTTGCCTGTATGGAGTCTCTCATGCTTTGTACAAAGTTTATTGCATTCAAAATAAAACTGCGTTGTGTAATAAATAATTGGACTGTGATGTCAACCTGTAAATTAAAGACTTATGTATTTTGGGGTTTTGCTTATACCTAAGCACTCGCCCACATGTTTATAACTTTCTATGTTTAGAAAGTCACTTATTTTAATGAATGCAATATTTTATCAAAACGTATCATATAGAGGTCAAAACCTCACTGTGGAAACAATGATTAACGTGCCGCGTCAATAGCGATTTTGACGGGTCGTTACAGATTTCCCGGAATGATAGAGGATATTCTTATATGCATCTTGTTAATGTCGGTTACCAGGTGTTCACCATATGAATAATTTTTGTCTCTATGCATGGGACGTATATTTATGAGAACTGGAAATGAAATTCTTGTGGTCTATTAAAATGATGAAGATAAATGATTATGATAAACTAATGAACTCACCAACCTTTTGGTTGACACTTTAAAGCATGTTTATTCTCAGGTATGAAAGAAATCTTCCGCTGCGCATTTGCTCATATTAGAGATATTACTTGGAGTCATTCATGACATATTTCAAAAGACGTTGCATTCGAGTCGTCGAGTTCATCAAGATTATTACTAAGTCAATTATAGTTGAATATATTATGAAATGGTATGCATGCCGTCAACTTTCGATGTAATGAAAGTTTGTCTTTTAAAAACGAATGCAATGTTTGTAAAATGTATCATATAGAGGTCAAATACCTAGCGATGTAATCATATGTTTTTGTATTCGTCCTTATGGATTAGTACGGGTCACTTCAAGGACCTCTTGATCCTCTTTTAAAACCAGAATTATTGTTATTTGTCTTAGCCAAAAAAGTAGAAGGTTGAACAGAATTATTGTTATTACTGGTCTTAGCAAAGAAAGTTGAAGTTTGAACAACTTTTGACACATCATTAGTAATAATTCCTCTATGAGATTCTTCCCTAGATAAGATTGCATAAGCAGTCTTAACATTAGGAAGAGGATCTCTTGTCAGAATGTTACTTCTGATTGGTTGATACACATCATTTAGACCCATTAGAAACTGCATTAATTTCATTAGTTGATTATGATCTTGAAACTCTTTGTTTGCTTTGCATGTACATGTTGGTAGTTTGATGAGGGCATCAAACTGTTTCCATAAGCAATTTAACTTGTGATAATATTCAGACAAACTGCTTTGTCCTTGTGTAAGTGAATTGATTTTATGATGCAGATTAAATGTAATAGAACCATCAATCTTATCATATGTCTCCTTTAATTCTTGCCACACAACAGCTGCATTATCAGAAAAAATTTGTCCTAAATATAACTCATCAGAAACAGAAGTTAAAATCCATGTTAAAACTACAGCATTGCACCTATCCTACTATTGAGCAAGAACATCATCTTCCTGATATGTAGCTCTTTCACAAGTTCCATCAACAAAACCTTTTTTATTTTTAGTATTTAAAGCCAAAATCAAAGCCCTACTCTAAACATTATAATTTTCTGTTCCTTTTAGTTTAATTGAAATCAATGAAGTACCAGAAGTATCACTTGCATGAAGATACAAGGGATCTCCAAAATCTAGTTTATTGATTAAAGTAGAAGATGTAGTATCATCCCCAGATATTTTGACAGAAAAAAATAAATTTGATGAACCTTGTGAAAGAAATCAGACAAACAGAACAAATAAAAAATATCCAGATAAACAAGAATACCAAGTATGCACACAATCAAATATGCAAGTAAACACAGAATACCAAACTTAACAGTGCAAGAATAACAAATTATGTAAGAATGCCTACAAACAAAGAAATAATAAACACCTAAAGGAATGACCAGTGCTTGATCAGGTTTCCATTGGTTTCAAGAACCAAGGTCAAGAGTTGGGCACTGGATTCCTCTCTTCTACACAGAAAACAATAAGCATAGACAAGATAAAGAATGAAACAATAATGAAACAATCAATCAAATGCAAAAGAGGCCTTGGCTATGGTCCAAGTATGAAACACAGAGGGCAGAGTATCTTTCTGTAACATCCCGCATTTTTCAGTTAAATTTATTTTTAACACTGTCTTTTTTTTAAATAATATCTTCCGTTATTTAAATTCGTATTTTCTGTTGGCTAACGTTCATAATATTTCCGTTATTTAATTATAACATCACTCGTTTACTTGATCGTTTTTAAAATATTCGTTTGGTTAATTCTCGCACCCGCTTTGAAACTCGAGGGACCAAAGTTGCAAAGGGGCCTAACTAGTTGACTAGGTCAACTAGTCAAACCCCACCATCACCACTCATTCACTTCACCTCTCTTCTCCCTTTTTTCTCTAGCTCAAGAATACTCTTTTTCTCTCAATCAATTCAATCATCATCTAAATCCGATTGGAGAAGCAAACATCAAAACAAATTACATATTTGAAATCCTCTCTTCATCCTCTACATTTTGGTACCAATTTCATCAAGTTTGGGTAACATTTCTAAAACTCTAGATTTCTCTAAATTCGTATTTTTGACTTGAAATGGTGTTAGTTAGTGTCTATGGCTCGTGTATAACATGAATATATGTTTTGTTTGCTCAATTCGTTGTTTTGAGTAACTAGTTTGAACATTTGAAATGAGTTTGCTTAATCTTTGATTTTAGATGAGTTAATGTTGTTAAATTGTTAAAGTTCATGTTTTAATTGTGTTACTAGTATCACTAGCTTCATTTTGATTCGTAGGTTGAGTAAGAAAACTTCAAACACATGATTATTGATTTTTTGTGAATTTTGGTTAGGGTTTGATAGACTTAAAACGAACTTTTGATGTTTTGAAGGTCATGAAATGTTATTAATAAGTGTTTAGTTGTAATGTATGTTTCATTACCTTCAAAACGGCATATCATATGTGTGAATTGGATTCTCGAATCTTAAAATGCATTTTGTGAACTTGAAACTTTGATTTTTAACGTTTAATGATCATTTGATGAGGTTTTCATTGTTGTTAGTGATGGATTTGATTTATGAAATGTATTTAGTTGTATTCCTTGTCAAAATACCTTTCCAACGATATAAGATACGTGTTTTGAATGTTTACGGTTCACAAGTTATGATTGTTTGAAGTTAGATTCGTGCTTGAGTGTGAAAACTGCCAGACTTGCTGAACAGTTAAATGGAGCGGCGCGCCATAAATGGAGCGGCGCGCCATTTTGGTCTGTCCCAAATTCTTTTGATTTTCACGTTTTCACCCCCGCTTACTCGTAACTCTGATTAATATGAAACTTGGCCAACATGCTTATATATACTTTCTCATCATGGAAAAATTGTCGGATACCCGACCCGACCCCGTTGACTTTGACTTTGACTTTGACCAAGTTTGACTTTTAGTCAAACTTAACCAAACACTTATGAAATCGTTTTAATCGTATTTTATACTTGATTCTTGCATGAAACTTGACAACCTGGTTCACATGCTATATAATCGAGTCGTAACGAGCCATAGGACTAATCGAACACATTTCGCCCGACCTTGTGTCATAACCGGTTAATTGATACAACTTACTTGTTTAGATCAAGGCTAAGCAACTTTCATGCACACGTTTACTTTGTGAAGTACATTTATACTCGTGCACTCGAGGTAAGATCATAGTCCCACCTTTTCAACAACTTTTTATACTTTTAAATTGTGGGCTGAGAAACATATACTTTGTTACATTTTGTACTACTTACTTTTATACTTTGAACACAAGTACGATGAAACAAACATTCCACAGCGAGTTAGAACAAAAATCCTCAATTCGATTATCATTAGTTACACTTGCAGGGTGTAAGCGAGAACTTATATTGTGTGGCCATACGGGTTTGACAAACCCTCATTTTAGACGGTTCGCTACCGTCTATGGATGAAATATATTTTCGAGAAACAGTGTATGTTCTAACACTATTGTGATGGGGTTCTATGGAAGGAAACGTTAAGTCTTGATAATTGGGTGCTCGCGAACAATACTTTTGGAATGCAAACGATTTTGATAATCAACGTTATGGGAATACTAAATCTTGTGGTTCAAAAACAACGTTTATTACAAACACCTATGATTTCACCAACGTTTTTCGTTGACAGTTTTCTATATGTTTCTGAGGTTCATACTTGGCTATTTTATACATGCTTCCGCGTACACTCATACTTGCTTGGGGTCAAGCATACTTGCATACACTCTGATTTCTTGCTTGAGGTCAAGCATACATACATACATACATACATACATACATACATACGCTAGTGATAGCACCTTTGGATTCAAACTTTTGTCTACATACATACGCTATTTATAGCAACCGTGATTTTAAACTTATTATGTTGCAAGTTATTTCATTTATACTTTTTACTTTTGTAAACTTAAACTTGTTGGCGAACCGTTTGGTAAACTAAACTTTGCAAATCTTGTGCGATTCAAATGAATGCGACATAATTTTGGTCAAACGAGTCTCATATAGGGACTACGACCACGTAACGGGACCTAAGTTAGCGGCGCCGTCAATGACGATTTTGTCGGGTCGCTACACTTTCTTAAGCAAGAAAGACTCTCTGGTCAGGTACTTGCCACAACACAAGTAGGTTTAGAGTGTACCAACACAATCCACGCTCGGCTAGCCAAGAGCAACACCAACAGATACCAGCGGAAGCACAAACAAGATCCAAAGAAAGCAGATCTTAAAGAACAATAGCAAATTCGTAACCCTAATTGCTTTGAATCAGAAATTAGAGCAAAACACCAGATCTTATTGAATGAAGACCTAGAAAACACCCACAGTCTTTGTCGAACCCAATAGAACACCAATCAATCAGAAGATTGAATCGAAACCCTAGAATTTCACCAAAAAACCCTAGAACAACCAAATCACGAAGAACGGCCTGATTAACACCAAATCAGAGACACCTACGCTCTGATACCATGTGGAAATTCATAAAACTGAATCTAATTGCAACAAATACAGAACACAATCCAAGATCACAAAATGCTTCAATAGAAAATAACCGGGCAAAGCCCAAAAGGTTTACAAGAATAAAAGCACACACAGCTTCCAATTACACAGAAAAACACTCAATGATTCATCATCAACAGATGATGATCATTCACACACCAAATATGACAAACCCTAGATAAGTCGGGTGCCAGAAAGAAAAGAGAAAAAGAAAGATAAGAAAACCCTAACTGCATTATATATATATATATATATATATATATATATATATATATATATATATATATATATATATATATATATATATATATATATATAAAACTTTAGTTTGTTGTCATATTTGGCCCTCACAAAATATAAATAAAACTTCTGCCACTAATCTTCACATTAATATTAAATGAGGGCCTGCAATCACACCACAAACAAAAACAAGCACAAAATAATATTCTAAGTAAGATTGAAACTTATGTTATACCTTTTGAACATAGCTGTTGAGCTCGTCCATCGCCAACGAGGCGAGCATTTTATCGCTTAAAAGTACCATCAGAGCGTTTCTTGTGAAGAAAAATCCACATAGAATGAATAATATACATGTTCGGTTTTTGGGGCACAAGTTGTCACATTTTATTATCAATCAAAGCTTGGTATTCATCATTATGATCAGAAAGAGCTTGTTTAGGGTTAGATGGTATAGGAGAGAGAGAAGTAGTAGCGGATAGATTAAAGGGAACTTTTTGGTTTAAAAATACCGGACATTGAACGGGTGGTCATGGAGCGATGTGGGAGATTAGGAGTAGTAATTGCAAAATCAAGTAAAACTAAGTGATCATCATCCATTTTGTACCCAACGTTAATGTAATGACCCGGAATTTTTCGACCAAATTATACTTATGAGATTAATATTTACATAAATTAAACCATACCAACATGATAAGCAATCCAAATTGTTGAGACTTGTGTTTTTGAAAAGAGTTTTACACAACGTTTGACCGTCCAATATGACCGATGATATCACGAACTATATAACATACGATAATTATACGTTTGTGTATATATATGTATTTATATATATTTAACATGATCTAAGGATGGTTTAACATCTCATTGTGTACTAATGACAATGAGTTATAAGTATATTTTGAAACTACTAACTTAAGTTTTCAAAACGATAACTATACGTAACATTCTTTGATATATATACTTATAATCTATAATGCTTATACATGTATCGTATATATAATGTATTTAATCACTATTTAAGGACTTAAATACATAAAACAATATAAGTATATTCACAAAAGATAGCTATATTTGAATTCTCGTTCCGTTTCCTCAAGATTTCTATACGTATATCTAGGGTATATGTACCCGTATCATACCCAGCTTCTATACGTATTTACTATTGGTATATACACATCAAATCAACATCCTAATCAACATTATTACTACCCTAGATATGAGGTAACTAGGATTTGTCAAGTAGTATGAATTATTAGTAAGAAAACAAAATTAGGAATCCTTTTCTTTCTTTATAAACTAAAAACGTTTTTATAAATGAACACCATTTCTTCACTCCATTTTCTCATACCTACACCCTCATTTCTCTCTTAAAATACTCCTAACTTCATACTTGATCATCTTCAAGCATTTTCCCCATCATTTAGCTTCAATTACAAGCTTTAAACACCATAAGAAAACTCTTTCAAGAACATATCAAAATAACCACCCATTTGAAGAAGTTTACTTCCAACCTTTTGATCTAACTCCACCACTCTTTGATTCCAAGATTATTTCTTATCTTTTGCAGTAACTTTTTCCAAGTAACTTGAGGTAGTAACCTTGTTCATAATCTTATTCAATTCATATTCATATAGCTATCTTATTTTGTGGTATAAAATTTTAACAACAAGAACATAGTTTGAATGATTTCAAACTTGTTCGCAAACTAAATAGATCCTTCTAACTTGACTTTTAAAACACTTCAATACCTGTAATATATCATAATTATATGCTAACCTAACAAGATATAACTTGGTTTTACAAAGAACATCTTAAAAACTGAATCTACGTCGTCGGAGTGCAACCGGGGGCTGTTTTGGGTTGGATAATTAAAAACCATCTTGAACTTTGAATTGGAAGTTCATGTTCTGGAAAAATAAAATTTCTTATGAATATGTTAACACATAAAAATTTCATGGTTTAACTCAAAGTGTAAGTATTTTTAGAAAAATGATCATTAAATGTTGTTTTTATGATGGAAATGATCACTTTCATAAGTTTCACCAAAGTTTGACCTATATCCTATGATTTCGAATACAAACTAAGGTATTTTCAGTTCATATTCTTAAAATTTGACTCGATCCAAGGAAGTGGCAAGTTGAACCAACAAAAACGGAGTTGTAATGAAGAAACTACGACTAAAACAAGATTGGGTATCCGAAGCTAGTTTAGCTACGAAAATATTTGGAGAAAAAGTAAATTAATCATATCTTTTCTAATTAATATGATATTTTATATATAATTACTTATGATTTGATTTTATATATTTCAGGACCACCCGTAAACAACACGAGAAGATTAATCATAAGACCTCATGATTGTACGCAACACGTCATTTGACAACACGGTACTTTATGTACGCAACACGTCATTTGACAACATGGTACCATGGGTCGAGATTAATTCTGATCAATACGAATACGATGGGATCTTTATTTATTTTATTTAAGCAACTAATTGTGGACCACTAACATCGGACTGCTAACTACGGACTAAGAAAATATTAAAAGTATTAAAAGTATATATATATGTAACGATTACTTAAAAAGAAAATATGTTGATATGTTATATATATGGTTAGGTTCGTGATATCTATCGGAGACCAAGTCGAATTAAATACCTTCAACGCAAAAGTGAGTTTCATTTGCTCCCTTTTTAATTGCTTTTGCAATGTATATTTTTGGTCTGAGAATACATGCGCTGCTTTTATAAATGTTTACGAAATAGACACAAGTACTTAAAAATATATTCTACGTTGAGTTGTACCACTGGCATACTTCCCTGTAGCTTGGTAACTACTATTTACATGGGTATTGTAAACGCAAATCCTGTTGATAGATCTATCGGGCCTGACAACCCCAACCGGACTGGACGACCAGTATTCAACGGTTGCACAGTACTTCGTTTTGTAGGCTACACTTGGTACGGTGTAGTGAGATTATATAATAAAGGGAATATACGACGTTGATTAATAGTTAAGTATGGTTACCAAGTGCTCAACCACTTAGAATGCTTTACATACACTTGCGAGTGTATTATGTTTATGATTATGAAATCTTGTGGTCTATTAACATATTGAAATGATTGTTATGATAAACCTATGAACTCACCAACCTTTTGGTTGACACTTTAAAATATGTTTATTCTCAGGTACGAATTAAGTCTTCCGCTGTGCATTTGCTCAATATAAGGACATTACTTGGAGCCGATCATCGCAATGGGACCAAATGTTGATGACTTCGTCCAGGTGGATTAGGACGGGTCCTTTCAGTTGGTATCAGAGCAGTGGTCGTAGCGAACCAGGTCTTGCATTAGTGTGTCTAACTAGTAGTTGTTAGGATGCATTAATGAGTCTGGACTTCGACCGTGTCTACATGTCAAAAGTTTTTCTTATCATTTCTAGTCGGAAATCATCTGCTTATCATCCTTAGGAAATTACCTGCTTATCATTCATAAGTCTAGACACGTTTTACTGCATTTACTGCATTGATAGTGTATAGACGAATTCTTATCTTAGCATATCTGTTATTGCGAACTTTGACTGATATCTTTTCAAAGATTCTCCGTAATTTACGGGATTTTGGTATTATATATACATATGTAAATTATGTATTGAAGAGTACCAAATCTAACTCCTATAATCTATTCCATATCAAAAATTCATTTCCCCATTATACAAGATGGATTCCGCATCTAGTTCGAATTCTTCAGATTCCGACAGTTATGCCGATATGGATTTCCATTCGGGCTCCGAAAGCAGCGTCACCGGAATGGATCAACCAATTTCCCATCATCTATTCTGGATGAATTGGGGATGGGTTCGTAATATACTAAATCACTGGAGACAAGAAGAAGGTGATCTATTCCATCCACCAAATTGCCCTCTTGGCGATGAACCTGAAGCACTTACCGATGAACCTATTCGAAACACCATTTTCTCTCTCATTTCTAGAGTATCTCGTCACGATTATATACTATCCTATATTAAAAATCTTGTTCATTCGCTCGCTCCAACCGCCAATCATCCCGGTGTACTAGCAAAAGTTAACGAACTTCGCGCTCGCGTGACGGCTTTGGAGAACATGGTGCGAAGGTTGCAAACACCAGCAGCAGCACCAGCAGCATAATCAGCACCACCATCAATAATATCAACAATACCATCATCAGCACTAACAAACAACATCCGCATCACACGTCTCGACATCATAATATGTCCCACAAACATCAACATCATACGCACCATAGATACCAAGGAGTACCAACAATAATGAACGATGAAGTATTGATCCATAACTTCATTGATATTCTGCGAAGAATATGTGGTTTCAAAAAGTTTTAGAGATTTCTTATTCTAGCTCAAACCGAAAAGCAAATGAGATTAATATCATATTAACTTAATAAATTCATGATTTCATCTGAAGAAAATATATATGTATATATGTTTTCATAAAGATTGTAATTAAAAGTTCTTTTGTACAAAATATTAATGGTGAAATTTTTTTTTAACGGGTAGGTAATACCCGAGGAATAATTAGATTTCATCTTAATAAGTTACATTGTACATTCGTCGAAGCTGATTCAACAGTCATTTACTATCCTACTTACAACCACCGATATACGTATCCATTCATCGCAGAATAACCATTTTCATTCAATTTCATATTTGGATTTTGACTTCCCAGAATCCAACAAGTGGCATATGAAGAAAACATATGACAAAATAAAATCTGTTAGAAACAAACAAATTAACTATGAAAAATTTTGTTAAGAATCCACGCTAACTGTTCCAGCTAACTGTTCCTAGCTAACTGATTACATTTTATTTATCGCAGTTTATTTATCGCAATTTAATTATCGCACTTTTATTTATCGTCATTTAATTTCTGTAATTATTTTACGCACTTTAAATATCGGGACACGTATACAATGTTTTGACATATCATATCGACGCATCTATATATATTATTTGGAATCACCATAGACACTCTATATGCAGTAATGATTGAGTTCTCTATACAGGGTTGAGGTTGATTCTACAATAATATATATAGTTTGAGTTGTGATCGAGTCTGAGACATATACGAGTCACGACACGTATTAATTAATTCGTATATTATATATTAAACTATATATGAATTATTTGACTGTTACTGTGGACTATCGACTGTGGACTAATGACATTGGACAATTAAAATGAATTAAAATATTGATTATAACATATGAAACTAAACATTTCTTCAAGATTTCCACTTGATTTCATCTTAAACCTCATTGTATCTTGACGATTACAATCAGCGTTCAAATCTATCATGATTCTTAAAAACACCTCAATCAAAAGGATAAATCAACCGCACTTCATCTACGGAAGAAAAGATTGATGCATATAGTTATGCACCTGAAAAACCCTCAGAAACAGAGTAAACGTTTGACACGTATCTGTTCTAGTTCCTTTGACATTGTTATTACCGAAGATCGTTTTGCAATCCCTTTCCAAAGTAGCTAATTTTGTCACAGCTCCAGTAAGTCAACTCTGACTTTTCATCCGAAACAACTTTATTATAACCGCGATATATATGCGTACTCTTTATTGTTACTGGGGAACCTTTTATATTCCACAATATTACCATCAACGATTAATCATTCTAAAAACACAATTCTCCTGAAACTACCTCGGTTTGATAATCGATGACCCAGATCAGTTAACTTTGAAAATACTGACGAAGTAGCATGTTGTAGATGATCTTAATGGCCAAAAGTTTGATGATAAATAAAGGAGTGTTAGGAACGCTCGATAGAAAATTTAGTACCGAAAAGCGGATTATGTGAAACTATGAAGAAATCCGTGGACAAATCACAAAGAATAAGTTTGCCTTCAAAGAATCCAAATGATTCTGTGCCTGCTGAAATCGTTAGCAAACATCTTATTTCTCATTCTAAACCTTCACAGACAAATCTTCTTCATCATCCATTGATATTAGAAATTCTAAGATATTCTCGTATGTTCTATTATAAATATCCTCCATATTTCTGGCGATATTTTCACAACTATTCTTATCTGAGATCATTTATCTCTCCGTAATATCTGCAACATAAAAGAAACTGTGTTAGTTTCTAAATTCTGAAACCTTCGAGTTTAAAATATGAATGTTTTGAAGTAGTGTTGGGAACTGAAGCATGGATTAGTATAATATAATGACACTTGATCAACGTCATTATATTACAGTAAGTCATGCTAAGTTTCTAATGAAGCATGATGATTCACAGTACCATCATCATGTGCCATTTACACGACTCTTACATTCTATCTAATCTCTAAACATATCAAGAGAATATTTTTCTGGATGACTCGGTCTTCTCCAGGGTATTCTGGTAATTTAACAAATCAAAATCATTCTATTACCATTTTCTTCTTAGAGCATTAGCTATGTTCATTCTGAATTTCATATCTACGAATTCCGGACCATTAGTCGCTTGACTCGAAGTCGGGAAGAGAAAACGAACGCATGAAGCTTCGAAAAATAATGAAGAATATAAACTCCGATAATAACCCCGAAATTACAAACCGTGTATATCGATGCAGATAGCAATATAGAGACACGGGAGAATTAGAAACACTATAAACACAAGAGTATAGTAGAAGTAAATAGATTCTTCTGGTGGTAGATGAAAAAGAAGAATGACAGATATAAAAGTTAGGAGTATATCAAGAATTAGGACTGAATGGAGCATATTGATGAATGCTTTAAAGTAAGAATCAAGGGAGAAAGAATAGAAGGTGTGAGTCGTGGAAAATAAGGAAACGAATGGGTGAATTTATAGTGAAATATCCGACATAGCAATCGAAACAGATTATTGCATATAATCAAAGAAGATCCTGATTTCCTTAATCACCAAAGAACCAAATTTTATTACGTAAGATTCTCTTTAAATCCCTTAAATCCCGGAAATCAATCATAACTACGTCATCGGTTAAGACGAATATATTTTACTCATCTCACTCTTTTACGATAGTCTCATTTATATTCTTCGCATAATCGAATCGTTTTATCTACACTACTCAATGATGATAAAACTCCATTATCACCTTATATTTGTCATGAAAACCTTCTTATTGTTATCCATAACAACCTCTATCAAATTTCGGGTACGAAATTTCTTTAACGGGTAGGTACTGTTGATGTGTGTCGCGAGGGGTACGAAATAGTGTTTTTTTTAATACAAAATACTACAAAATATGACACAAGTTTTATTAATTTACGGATGGGATATACCTAAACCTTGCTACAACACTATAGGCAGTGTACCTAATCGTAGAGTAGTGTAGTTTTTAGTAAGTCCGGTTCGTTCCACAGGGAGCTGGTGATACTTACTATATTTTTAACTATATTTATATAAAATATATATAATTATATAAGTAGTAATATTATTATAAAAGGGGGGTTTTACCGTTTAATGACCGGTTTGTCGATTCTATATTTTAAGCGTAAAGATAAATGACGATAATTAAAGTGCGTAAAATAATGACAATAAATAAAATGACAGTAAATAAAATTGCGAGTAATAAAATGACAGTAAATAAAGATACGATGAGAAATATAATAAAAGAATTATGCTTATTTAAACTTCCGTAATCATGATGTTTGACGTGTTGATTTTAATTTATTACCATGGGTTAATTGTCCTTTGTCCTGGTTTATTTGATACGTCTATCTGGTTTTTGTCCATAATAGTCCATCGGTCATAAATATAAAGTGCGAGTATCCTCGTCAAATTACCCTTATACCCGAAGTCAAATATTCCAACTGATTAAGGATTTAAACTGTGACGCAGTTATCACTTCTGTCAACAATTACACCAGTTATCACTGTATGTAATCCACCCCTGTTTTAATTAGTTTATGAATATTAATTCATCCACTTGATCAGAATGAATAATCAATTACCCAACCCAATTAATTAATTAAATGATTATAACAGATTCCATATGAACATCACTAAATAGGACAACCATAATCATTATTAATTATTAGGTTAATTAATTTGAAGATAGGTTCGACAGACTCCAATGAGTTGTCACTCAATTAGACAATACCCCCCATCTATTAATAGTTAATAGTCCAATTTCCACAAGTGTCGGTCTTTTGCCCAAACCTTAATTATGGTACAAAGCCCAATTACCCAATTTTAGTAATTAGCCCAACATCATGATTACTTCGTTTTAAATAAGCATAATAATAACTTAGCTACGAGACATTAATATAAAAAGGTTGAACATAACTTACAATGATTAAAAATAGCGTAGCGTTACACGGACAGAATTTCGACTTACACACTCAAACGATCTCTATCATAAATCTTATTATTATCATAATTTAAAATTAAAATTAAGATTATTGTTATATCTTATTAAGTTAACATTATGATAGAGATATAGAATATAGATATTGATATTTGATATTAAGGGGAAAGATATAGAAATAGAAAGATAGATTTAGGATCGAAAAATGTGTCTTTAATTTTACGTAATACATAGCCTTTTATAGGCGAAATTAGAATTGAAATTTTCATTTACGACCCCTGAACTATGCTCAATTAACAACTTTTTATTATTTAATATTATTCTTATTATGAATTATTTAAATATTATATTTTATTCTTGTGCATAGTTGACTCATAATTTTTACACCGTTGCGTCGAGCGTTGAGAGTTGACTCATGTCCCGGTTCCGGATTTTCGAACGTCCTTGCGTACAATTTTATATTTTGTACTTTGCGTTTTGTAACTTGTACTCTTGTCATTTTTAGACGTTCCTCATCAATAATTTGAACCTTTTTGATTGTATCTTGTACTTTTGAGCTTTTTGGACCTTTTTGTCTTCAACTCGTCGTTTTCGCCTTTTGTCTTCGCACTTATTTAAAATAAACGAATATTACTTGAAAATGGAACAATTGCAACTAAAATCTTGTCTTTCTTGGGGGATTTTGCTATGAAATATATGTTCCTTTTTAGCCTTATCAATATTCCCACACTTGAGCGTTGCTTGTCCTCAAGCAATACAGTCTTGAAATAATATAATACATCACACGAATCACTTCTTTATTCTTCACACTTTGTACATCAGTGATTTTGATAGAGCGGTATAAACAATGATAGTAACGATATGGTTAAAGGTGGGTGTGTCATCCACAGTTGCCTTGGGTTTAGGACAACGACACTTGCAATCAAATAGCCGATTTACTTTCGGTTTCCAAAGCAAAGTGCACATTTGAAAGGCGGTTTACAGTCCCACATGACTATAAAAATTTAGATCCTTTAAGGAAATTGGATCTTTATGAAAACATTTGATCTTTTGAAAATTCAAGCTAGATTTTACCCTAGACAAGTTTTCTGATTTGATCCATCATCGGTGTTGCAAAATATATTTGTGGATCAATATTTTGGCTAAAACTTTTAGGTTCGTGTAATCCACTGCTATCCCGGTATCGGAAAGTACACATCCAGTTTACTTGTTCCGTATATTATCTTTCGGTAAACTACCGTCCGGTTGTAAAGGAAAGCGATGAACAAGAAACTGTTAAGGCAATGTCCCGTGACATGCAGATGATTATGGTCTTTTAACGTGTCGGATGCTAGAACTATCCTTGGTAGGAGCGATAGTAAAGATCATCCTATGATTTTTCGGTCTGGCACAAGGTCCTGTCTCCGACCATGCTATGCAACCACCGTTCTTACGGTTGACACCCGATTTGGTTCAGGTGACCTAATGAATTCCAGGTGAATTCCTAGGATTTTACGTTCAATGGTAATGAACGCATTGAAAATGGGTTTTCAGAAAACAAATCGGTTTGTATTTTTGATCAAAATATTTTCTCGTTCAAGCTCGAGTTTAGATATCATTGAATTCCATGAGTTTGAATTCTCAATCTTTAAGGTCAATCTCAAGGATTGAGTAATATCAGTCTTAAAAGCTGATTTTTAATCTTTAAGGAGATTATCCTTTCTGGGGATCTGATTCATTAGTCTTATCAAGCTAATTTGCACGGTGCCTCCCCATTGTACGAGATAAATCCTTCTCATGGTTAGGATAAATCTGACCACTTGGCGACCCTGTTTGATGCTGAGGTCCGTGGATTTCCTGCTGATTTTAGAGATGACTTTTCTAGATTTTTCGTCAACCTACAGCTGGTCTGGACGACAACTTCTTGACCTAAATCAAGAAGCGCGTGTCTTTTTCGGAAGACTTTACTTCCTTTTAATGATGGAATTGATTCATCGTGTAGATCCATCTTTCTTTCAATAAATCGGGTAAAACAGTTAATTTAGTCCAAAACAAAAACACCTGCAATAACTTTACAGAAACATGTGATAGATAGTTTTTAATTGAATAACTTGGTACATTCTCCCCACACTTAGTTTCTTTCTTTGCCTTTTTATTCTCCTTTATTCCATTTTAAATGAATTCAAGCGTTTTAGGTTGTTTCTCAATTTATGCCCTTTCCGAGGTAACGATAATTTCGGTATTAACACCTAGTTTTCACCGTTCATAAATATGTATAAACATAATTTTGACTTCATTTAATTGAAAATTTTTCAAATTTTCACAAAATTTGGCAAATAAACCAAGTGCAAACCCGAAAGAATTTATAACCCTTCCCCACACTTGAGATCTTGCAATGCCCTCATTTGCAAGAAATCAGTAAAAATTTAAATTCATGAGGGTGATTAGTGTATAAAAATGATTAAAAATACCGAGTTTGCAAACATATTGTTGTTATTTCACATTTGATATTTTGTTTCTTGTCGTCAAAATTAGTACCTTTTTCTGAACTTAATGACAGTCTTTGAAAGTGCGTTATTTTACCCTGTTTTGTATATAACATAAAATACAAACATACATACATATTTTTGAAGTTTGGTATATAACCCCTACGTTCAAAAATTTATAATATATAATATTTTTGGCATCCTTTAGATCAATAAAATTAAAAATAATGATAACAAAATTTGTCGCCCCGCCCTCGGGTAAAGCAATTTTGGCTCAACGACCTAGTCTTTAACTCACGACGAATTTTAGAAATCATTTTTTAAACTTAATGAATTAAAGTAAATTTTGTTTTTAAAAACTTAAATTAAAATGCATATTAATTTCATAAAAAAAACCTACAAAACAAAAATTCAGAATGGAGGGAGAAAACTAGTTCTTTAGTGTCTGCTAGCGGAAAAGACCAATCGAATTCCATTCTCGGAACTACACGAGAACAGAACAACTAACTCCAAACAGCATTTTCTTTTTAGAATATTTGAATCTCCTCACACTTAGGTAGATGTGGTGTCGAAATTGTGATTAACTTCATCGTCAATTTCTCTTGGACCATAATCAACTTGCATATCTGTGACTTTTGCTTTAAGCCAGTGACCAGCTTTTTCCGTAATATCCACAAATTCAACTAGCTTCGCCTTTTATTTAGGCGACAGATTGGATACTAACCGGTTATATAACCTAAAGTTTCCCTTACTTTTAGCATCAATAACCCGTTTAAAAAGTTTCTTCATTGAACTGTTAATAACGGGGTTATTTAATTTCGTATCAACTATGGGGTTCTTTATTATCAAGTCATCATTAGGTGTTACTTCATTTTCCCCACACTTAGGCGTTCTATTATTGTTAAGCATTACCGTTGGAGTTGGTAAAACAACATGGTTCTTACCAATCGTTTTTGTCGGTTCAACGGTTTTGGTTTGTGGATATTTAGACTTTCGAATCATAAAGGTGATCGATTTCTCATCATTACTAAGTGTCATTCTACCCTTTCTTACATCAAATAACGCCCCGGTGGACGCTAAGAATGGTCGACCTAAAATTAGAGGAACGTTTGAGTCCTCTTCTATGTCAATGACAATGAATTCGACTAGAAAGGTTAAATTACCTACTTGAACGGGTAGGTTGTCAGCAATTCCAACTGGGTGCTTAATGGTTTGATCAAGGAGTCGAACACTCATATCCGTTGGAGTTAACTCACCTACACCTAATCTCTTATATAATGAAAGAGGCATAACACTCACACTTGAACCTAAATCTGCTAGTGCATCATACATGACACAGTCACTAAGTAGACAAGGAACAATAAATTCACCCGGATCACCTACCCTAGGTGGAGGATTTGGTGGAACTGTCTTCACCGGGTTTACTTCTACTGTTTTTGTTTCTTGCACTTTTTTATTCTTCTTCTTCTTCTTTCCAGAGGTATCACAAACTTTATTACCTATTACTTGCTCATACTCAACTCCTTTTCTTGGAAACGGGATGGGTGGTCTGTATGGTGCCACCACTGGCTTTACATACTCGGGTGGTGGTGGTGGTGTAACTTCTTCATTGTTACTTACATCTAAAACTTTCCCATCTTCTGGTATTGGTTTTTCAGAATTTGTTGATATCATGTTAACATTTTCATTCCGAGGATTTACTTCATTATTACTCGTTAGCTTTCCTTGTTCCCTTTCACTCATCAATCTAACAAGAGTACCTACTTGTTTTTCTAGATTCAAAATGGAAGCTTGTTGAGTTCTAAATGACTGCTCAAACCTCTCATTCGTTTGGGTTTGAGTTTCAATAAATTGTGTTTGAGATTCAACTAGCTTAAATACCACTTCTTCCAGATTTGACTTCTTCTCGTCGGTTTGTTGTGGTGGTTTATACAAGCCAAGTCTTTGTTGATTGAAAGTGTTGTTTTGAGTTGGTTGGTTATTCGGACCTTGTTGGTTATACGAGTTATTGTCGGGTCCTTTTGGATTGTAAAGAATGTTTTGATTTCGATTGAAGTTTGGCCTTGGCGGTTGATAATTATTCTGATAACTATTTTCCAGCCTTTGGTTCATGTAGACAACATTCTCACGTTGTTCCATCGTTTGTTCAATGTGACAGTCTTTCATTAAGTGTGGTCCACCGCATTGCTCACAACTGATTCGTATTGCGTGAATATCTTTATTCATCTTTTCCATTCGTCTTTCGAAAGCATCTATTTTTGCGGAAACGGAATCAAAGTCATGGCTAGAATCGGCTCTAGCCGCTTTAGATGAACGAAAAATATCTTTTTCTTGATGCCACTCATGAGAGTGGGAGGCTGTGTTATCAATAATTTTGTAAGCTTCAGTTGCGGTTTTCTTCATAATGGAACCACCAGCGGTTATGTCGATGTCTTTTCGTGTGGCGATGTCTACGCCTTTATAGAAGATTTGTACTATTTGAAAAGTATCTAATCCGTGTTGAGGACATCCTCTCAACATCCTTCCGAATCTTGTCCACGCCTCATATAATGTTTCATTTGGATTTTGCGCGAACGTAACAATTTCTCCTTGAAGTCTTACGGCTTTGGATGCCGGAAAGAATTGTTTAAGAAATTTTTCAACTAAATCATCCCATGTAGTAATCGCCCCTTCAGGTAACGATTCTAACCAATCTTTGGCTTCTCCCTTTAAAGTCCAGGGAAATAACATGAGATAGATTTGTTCGTCTTCCACTTCTCGGATTTTGAATAGTGTACAAATTCTATTAAACGTACGAAGATGTTCGTTTGGGTCTTCATTCGGCGCACCACTGAATTGGCATTGATTAGTCACCATGTGTAGAATTTGTCCTTTGATTTCATAATCTGGAGCGTTAACTTCTGGTTTAATAATGGCATGACCTTGGCCCGTGCGTGTAGCTCTCATTCGGTCTTCCATACTTAGAGGTTCCGTTACTTCCATAATTGAATTTGTTGAATACGAATCACTAGAGGATTCTGATTTAATGGTTTTTGGCTCAGGAGGAATAATTAGTGGTTCAGGATCTTGGAATTGTCCTTGAATATGCTCCGGGTTCTTAATTGTGAAGTCGGGTTCAAAAGATGGATTATCGGAAATTTGAGTTGGAGTTCTTGTTCGACTAGATGACGATTCTAAAGAAAAATCAACGGCGACAATATTTGCTAGATGTCTTGATCGAGTTACAGGTGGTGAACGTATGAAAGGTGGTGAACGTTTTGCTCGGTGCATTCACAGAATATCCTATTAGTTATAAAAATAAGAAAAACTTATATAAGTTGTCCAATCAATAGACTTTTCTGATTTTGCCCACGTTTCGAATAGCCAAAAGATGCAGCAGAGGGGCAGGATTCGTTTGGTCTCAATATAATTGAGTACTGTTTGGCTCCAATAACCCGGTCCACGTACAAATCCAACTATTACTACGAACCAGAAACTTTTGATGTCTATCAATTTAACCACTTAAAATAAATTTTCGTAATTTTAAGAAATTTAGAGAAGAAGTAGAAAAAAATCTAAGTCCTAAAAACTAGAATGGCGAGAAATAAGAAAGAAAAAGATTGCGCGTCGAAAAAGGTCGAAAAATAAAAAGGTCGAAAAATAAAAATAAGAAAGTAGTGCGAAATACGGCGTCGTAAAATTCTAAAGCACCTAAAACTTAATCTAAGGAATAAGCACTTAAGGGATTTTACGACAAAGCCTAAAAATTCTAGAAGTAAAAATAACTATGGCAAAACTAAACTTAATACTAAAAGTTGCGACTATAGTCTAAAAATCTAAAGGTAATAAAACTAAAAAAAACAATTTTTTTTTTTTATAGACAAAATCTTAAAAAATATATATTTTTTTTTTTAATAAATTTTTTTTTTTTTTACGTTTTTTTTTTTTTTTTTTTACGTTTTTGTTTTTTTTTACGTTTTTTTTTTTTAAGTTTTTTTTTTTTTTTTTTACGTTTTTTTTTTTAAAACGAATTTTTTTTCTAAAAAAAAAACGTTTTTTTTTACAATTTTTTTTTCTTTTTTTTTTTTTTTAAAAAATGATTTTTTTTACAAATTAATACTTTTTTTTATAATTATTATTTTTTTTTCAAAACTTTTTTTTTAATTCATTTACTATTTATGAATAGTAAATGAAAAGAAATTAATTAATTTACTATTTACATGAAAGCGACATGATAGAAATTATTAATTACAATTTACATAATATACCCCTGAAGTATTTAATAAATACGACTTTTTAAAACTTTTACGATTCAAAATATATTCTAAAATATTATTATATTATTATATTCTATTTCAATATTATTATATTATTATATTCTATTTCAATATTATTATATTATTATATTTTATTTCAATATTATTATAATTAAAAATATAGTGTTTTAGCGCTCCCCGGCAGCGGCGCCAAAAACTTGATGTGTGTCGCGAGGGGTACGAAATAGTGTTTTTTTTAATACAAAATACTACAAAATATGACACAAGTTTTATTAATTTACGGATGGGATATACCTAAACCTTGCTACAACACTATAGGCAGTGTACCTAATCGTAGAGTAGTGTAGTTTTTAGTAAGTCCGGTTCGTTCCACAGGGAGCTGGTGATACTTACTATATTTTTAACTATATTTATATAAAATATATATAATTATATAAGTAGTAATATTATTATAAAAGGGGGGTTTTACCGTTTAATGACCGGTTTGTCGATTCTATATTTTAAGCGTAAAGATAAATGACGATAATTAAAGTGCGTAAAATAATGACAATAAATAAAATGACAGTAAATAAAATTGCGAGTAATAAAATGACAGTAAATAAAGATACGATGAGAAATATAATAAAAGAATTATGCTTATTTAAACTTCCGTAATCATGATGTTTGACGTGTTGATTTTAATTTATTACCATGGGTTAATTGTCCTTTGTCCTGGTTTATTTGATACGTCTATCTGGTTTTTGTCCATAATAGTCCATCGGTCATAAATATAAAGTGCGAGTATCCTCGTCAAATTACCCTTATACCCGAAGTCAAATATTCCAACTGATTAAGGATTTAAACTGTGACGCAGTTATCACTTCTGTCAACAATTACACCAGTTATCACTGTATGTAATCCACCCCTGTTTTAATTAGTTTATGAATATTAATTTATCCACTTGATCAGAATGAATAATCAATTACCCAACCCAATTAATTAATTAAATGATTATAACAGATTCCATATGAACATCACTAAATAGGACAACCATAATCATTATTAATTATTAGGTTAATTAATTTGAAGATAGGTTCGACAGACTCCAATGAGTTGTCACTCAATTAGACAATACCCCCCATCTATTAATAGTTAATAGTCCAATTTCCACAAGTGTCGGTCTTTTGCCCAAACCTTAATTATGGTACAAAGCCCAATTACCCAATTTTAGTAATTAGCCCAACATCATGATTACTTCGTTTTAAATAAGCATAATAATAACTTAGCTACGAGACATTAATATAAAAAGGTTGAACATAACTTACAATGATTAAAAATAGCGTAGCGTTACACGGACAGAATTTCGACTTACACACTCAAACGATCTCTATCATAAATCTTATTATTATCATAATTTAAAATTAAAATTAAGATTATTTTTATATCTTATTAAGTTAACATTATGATAGAGATATAGAATATAGATATTGATATTTGATATTAAGGGGAAAGATATAGAAATAGAAAGATAGATTTAGGATCGAAAAATGTGTCTTTAATTTTACGTAATACATAGCCTTTTATAGGCGAAATTAGAATTGAAATTTTCATTTACGACCCCTGAACTATGCTCAATTAACAACTTTTTATTATTTAATATTATTCTTATTATGAATTATTTAAATATTATATTTTATTCTTGTGCATAGTTGACTCATAATTTTTACACCGTTGCGTCGAGTGTTGAGAGTTGACTCATGTCCCGGTTCCGGATTTTCGAACGTCCTTGCGTACAATTTTATATTTTGTACTTTGCGTTTTGTAACTTGTACTCTTGTCATTTTTAGACGTTCCTCATCAATAATTTGAACCTTTTTGATTGTATCTTGTACTTTTGAGCTTTTTGGACCTTTGTGTCTTCAATTCGTCGTTTTCGCCTTTTGTCTTCGCACTTATTTAAAATAAACGAATATTACTTGAAAATGGAACAATTGCAACTAAAATCTTGTCTTTCTTGGGGGATTTTGCTATGAAATATATGTTCCTTTTTAGCCTTATCAACTGTAATGACCCGGAATTTTTCGACCAAATTATACTTATGAGATTAATATTTACATAAATTAAACCATACCAACATGATAAGCAATCCAAATTGTTGAGACTTGTGTTTTTGAAAAGAGTTTTACACAACGTTTGACCGTCCAATATGACCGATGATATCACGAACTATATAACATAGGATAATTATACGTTTGTGTATATATATGTATTTATATATATTTAACATGATCTAAGGATGGTTTAACATCTCATTGTGTACTAATGACAATGAGTTATAAGTATATTTTGAAACTACTAACTTAAGTTTTCAAAACGATAACTATACGTAACATTCTTTGATATATATACTTATAATCTATAATGCTTATACATGTATCGTATATATAATGTATTTAATCACTATTTAAGGACTTAAATACATAAAACAATATAAGTATATTCACAAAATATAGCTATATTTGAATTCTCGTTCCGTTTCCTCAAGATTTCTATACGTATATCTAGGGTATATGTACCCGTATCATACCCAGCTTCTATACGTATTTACTATTAGTATATACACATCAAATCAACATCCTAATCAACATTATTACTGCCCTAGATATGAGGTAACTAGGATTTGTCAAGTAGTATGAATTATTAGTAAGAAAACAAAATTAGGAATCCTTTTCTTTCTTTATAAACTAAAAACGTTTTTATAAATGAACACCATTTCTTCACTCCATTTTCTCATACCTACACCCTCATTTCTCTCTCAAAATACTCCTAACTTCATACTTGATCATCTTCAAGCATTTTCCCCATCATTTAGCTTCAATTACAAGCTTTAAACACCATAAGAAAACTCTTTCAAGAACATATCAAAATAACCACCCATTTGAAGAAGTTTACTTCCAACCTTTTGATCTAACTCCACCACTCTTTGATTCCAAGATTATTTCTTATCTTTTGCAGTAACTTTGTTCAAGTAACTTGAGGTAGTAACCTTGTTCATAATCTTATTCAATTCATATTCATATAGCTATCTTATTTTGTGGTATAAAATTTTAACAACAAGAACATAGTTTGAATGATTTCAAACTTGTTCGCAAACTAAATAGATCCTTCTAACTTGACTTTTAAAACAATTCAAGACCTGTAATATATCATAATGATATGCTAACCTAACAAGATATAACTTGGTTTTACAAAGAACATCTTAAAAACTGAATCTACGTCGTCGGAGTGCAACCGGGGGCTGTTTTGGGTTGGATAATTAAAAACCATCTTGAACTTTGAATTGGAAGTTCATGTTCTGGAAAAATAAAATTTCTTATGAATATGTTAACACATAAAAATTTCATGGTTTAACTCAAAGTGTAAGTATTTTTAGAAAAATGATCATTAAATGTTGTTTTTATGATGAAAAATGATCACTTTCATAAGTTTCACCAAAGTTTGACCTATAACCTATGATTTCGAATACAAACTAAGGTATTTTCAGTTCATATTCTTAAAATTTGACTCGATCCAAGGAAGTGGCAAGTTGAACCAACAAAAACGGAGTTGTAATGAAGAAACTACGACTAAAACAAGATTGGGTATCCGAAGCTAGTTTAGCTACGAAAATATTTGGAGAAAAAGTAAATTAATCATATCTTTTCTAATTAATATGATATTTTATATATAATTACTTATGATTTGATTTTATATATTTCAGGACCACCCGTAAACAACACGAGAAGATTAATCATAAGACCTCATGATTGTACGCAACACGTCATTTGACAACACGGTACTTTATGTACGCAACACGTCATTTGACAACATGGTACCATGGGTCGAGATTAATTCTGATCAATACGAATACGATGGGGTCTTTATTTATTTTATTTAAGCAACTAATTGTGGACCACTAACATCGGACTGCTAACTACGGACTAAGAAAATATTAAAAGTATTAAAAGTATATATATATGTAACGATTACTTAAAAAGAAAATATGTTGATATGTTATATATATGGTTAGGTTCGTGATATCTATCGGAGACCAAGTCGAATTAAATACCTTCAAGGCAAAAGTGAGTTTCATTTGCTCCCTTTTTAATTGCTTTTGCAATGTATATTTTTGGTCTGAGAATACATGCGCTGCTTTTATAAATGTTTACGAAATAGACACAAGTACTTAAAAATATATTCTACGTTGAGTTGTACCACTGGCATACTTCCCTGTAGCTTGGTAACTACTATTTACATGGGTATTGTAAACGCGAATCCTGTTGATAGATCTAACGGGCCTGACAACCCCAACCGGACTGGACGACCAGTATTCAACGGTTGCACAGTACTTCGTTTTGTAGGCTACACTTGGTACGGTGTAGTGAGATTATATAATAAAGGGAATATGCGACGTTGATTAATAGTTAAGTATGGTTACCAAGTGCTCAACCACTTAGAATGCTTTACATACACTTGCGAGTGTATTATGTTTATGATTATGAAATCTTGTGGTCTATTAACATATTGAAATGATTGTTATGATAAACCTATGAACTCATCAACCTTTTGGTTGACACTTTAAAACATGTTTATTCTCAGGTACGAATTAAGTCTTCCGCTGTGCATTTGCTCAATATAAGGACATTACTTGGAGCCGATCATCGCAATGGGACCAAATGTTGATGACTTCGTCCAGGTGGATTAGGACGGGTCCTTTCAGTTAATTAATTGATCGGATATATTCTTGAGTTCTTGACAGTAGGATGAAACATTAGGAAAACTGTCCAGCTTGAGATTTGAAAATTGTTGTTGAAGTTGCACCATTCTGGAACGTTCATTACCATGAAACAGACCTTTCAATCGTTCCCACACTTGTTGGGCATTTGAAACAGGTTTCAAAACAGTTTCCATTACAGAACTATAGAATCTAAACGTTTCCAGGTTTCAGAAGATGGTGGAGTTGGTGTTGCGTTAGTGATGGTTTCAGTGGAAGATGATGATGAAGAATCAGTGGTAGGAATGATGTGTTGAATTACTTGGTAGGCTCGATAATGGATTTTGAAAAGCTCGAACCAAGAACCTTATTTGCTGTTCTCCATGTCCAGAATGATTGGGATTGAGTTTTTAATGTTACTGACTGTTAGTGCAGGGTGGAATTTGGAGGTATCTGCCATTGTTAAAAAGAAAAGAGGAGATGGAAAATGAAGATAGTAAGCGAGTTTTTGGGAGAGAAGGAAGACTAGTCTGATACGGGAAAATTGTTTAAAAATGTATCGAACTTTTATCAAATTCCTATTGTATGCATCCAACTTTCAGATTTCCTATTGTATGCATTCAGCTTTTATATCTCTACTATTGTATGCGTTGAATTACTTATAGCTAAGGTAGCAGGTCAATATGTAGAAAACATTACACAATTGGTCCCTCCACTTAACGCTCGTTAATTTTTACATTAAGTCTTATTTGATCCTACCATTCTCTTCATCATTTTCAATAATTTCAGGCCAGATTCATCACCATCAATATAATCTTACTTGTAAACTACAATTTTTGTGATCATAGAGGTCAACTTATTGATACTTACTTTTAGTCCAAATTTGTCAAATTCATTTCGTATTAGTTTCTTTACCTAGCATCATCATCATTGAAGTTCCTTAATTGTGTTACGCATCAACCAACAATAATGGGAAGAATTTAAAATACCACCAAAAATCCAGTAACCAAAGTAACTAAAAAAATTAAGATTAGACCCATGTGTGAATAAAGAAATGGAAATTTACAGAGTCTCCAAAATGAAGTTACAATATACATCCCTTCTCCGTATCTCAGATCTACTTCAACCAATTAATCAGATCTACTCCGACCAACTGATCTAAGCAACGATTTATACAACAAGCGTCAGAGAAGGTGGTTGGTGTTGCAGGTGACGATGAAGACTGTTGCAGGTGGTGGCGACGATTTGGGTTTTTTAACTGATGGTGATAGTAGATCAAGAAATGGAGAGCTGAGTTTAAATGGTGGTGGTAGTGTGCTTTAAGATTCTAATTCTAATTTCATTTATAAAGAAATGGAGAGATGAAGAAATAAAAGAAGATGAGTTTTCAAAGAGAGTAAAAAAGATGTTTTTGGATTTAAAGGGAAAGGTGAAAAAAGAGGGACTAATGATGTTAAAAATAAGCATAAATGACTACTATGTAATATTTGAAAAATATGAAGGACCAATAATGTAATTTTGTCTAGTATGTGACTTCAAGTTTATCTGTTATAACAAGTTAAGCACATACAATAGAACACTTTAAATAATTAAATGCATATAATAGGAGATCCGAAAGTTGAATACATACCATAGGAATTTAGTAAAAGTTCAATGTATTTTCAAACAATATTCCCGTCTGATACCATAAAGGAGTAATATCCCTGATTGATTTGCATTCACAACTCACCTTACATATATACAGGATTACATGTTATTTTAGGATAATATAACAAACCTTCAAACATATTAGGAAGTGATATGTATGACAACTATGATCTGCTAATATATTTGACATATATATACACGTTGACTATTGAAAACAAACATATAGATTCAACAAAAAGGTCGCGGATGCTAAAAAGTAGAAGCGTAAAACATACTTTCTCTTGTACTACGAACAAGAAATTTTACTACCGGTATGCTGTCATTACTTCCTTGTGATACAGCTACAACCATACCTAAAAAAAAAAAAAAGGGGGAACTTCATTAGAAGATTAACCATTACAAGTAATCTAGTGATTGAGGCCCTGATATCGCTCCAAGAGGTCTCCGGTTCGAATTTTGCGATTACAAGATAACCTAGTGATTGAGACCCTAATATCACTCTAAGAGGTCTCTGGTTCGAATTTTGCGGTGACCAAGGAAGGTTTGAAAAGGAGATAGTGTTATAGTATGAGGTTAGATTACTCTCCCTACCGGTAACATTAAAAAAAAACCTTATAACTATTTACTCTTCATTAGAAGATTGAACAAAAGGACATAATCAAGTATATCATTCCTTATATTTATCATCTTTGTTAAGGTCAGTGATCAATCTAACAATATAAATATATGTGTGTGCTTAATCAATAAATGTTTATGTATGAGTGCAAGACCTCTTTTACAACCTACTTTATCATGTGTTTCAATGTTATTTAAGTTAACAATCTTGTAAATTTGATTTTGAAAGTTCTAACCGAAACTGGATCGAATTCTAAATCGGATTTCGGTTTGGTTTGGTTTTAAAATCTGAATTCGGTTTCTTTTCGGTTTTGCTCCCAAAATTTTCAAAATCAAAACGAATAAAGCAATAAAAACAAAATCTGAACCGGTAACGTAAGGGGATGTAAAACATCACAAAATGAAAGAGTAGTGTAAGACTGAAAACAATGAAAACGAAGATCTGAATTTTTTTTCCCAGTAAATTAAAAAAACTGGTCACTGTATTTAACATATATTGATCATCAATCGGCCCAGATAACTGTATCCATCTCAGACTGGGCAACTCGATATAGTTCCAGCCTCTTTTCTATGTTTTGACGCCTTTCTGTTATTGCAGGATCTTCGTCCAACAGTTTACCCAAATATCTTCCCTGCAAAAAAAGTTATAATAATAAGAAATAAGAAATATAATTATGATATAACTATAAACACACAGACTCATATACTTATATTATGCTTTCCTTGGCCAATATAGAAAAAGGATAACCATGAATAATGTTCAGTTGTGATCGAAACTTACCTCCTTCGATCCCAGCTCAGTAAAGAAAAGATCGAGTAAGCTACGTTTGGCCTCACGTACTTGACAATACACAACGGATTTGGGGATAGAGTGCCTCAAAGTTTCAACCACCATTTGGACATAAGACAACACAACTGATCCTGTTTATAATATACAAAAAGCCAAGGACTAATTAGAACATTTCCGATATACATGTTTGATGGGAATTTGATACTGTTAATATTAGAAATGATCTTGTTATTGATACGTACCAACTCTGCGAAGATAAGCTTCGTTATATCTATCAAATGTTGATTGTGTTGGATTTCTACCCTTGTCAACATCTTGCGGAAGCTTCCTGAAATAGTCAACTGTCAAGTAACTGCACTCCATGTCGACTAATTGTAAAGTAGCTCTTTTACTTTCATGCCTCATCCTGTCTAATGATTCAAAAGCTGCATTCATCACTTCCACCTTAAGAGATGGATATTGCTTCAGCTCCTAAACATTCAAAACAATTTATAATCATTTTTAAAGATAATCAACATGAAACATACATCTTTTAATCAAAACCTTAAATATTCAAACAAATTTATTTTTTTTGGAATGTCCCATAAAATTCCAACATTCTTTTCTTGGTGATTTTGCACAAAAAATAAATTGACTGACCGAGGTTTCATTAATCGACTTGCGAACTAAATCCTTCAGTATACCATGAACCTGAAACCAATAAGGAATACCACAACGGATTGCAGCGCTGTGAGTATTTTTCTAACAGACAGAACTGCACAACTAAATTAAAGACTACGCGACATATTGACATTATCTGAAAACTATTTGCAAAAAAAAAATCATTATATGTTTGCGTACATACCGCATCAACAACAGCCTCAGCAGGAGCTTTAATAGTAACTAAGCTAGATTCAATAAGACGGCGATAACCTTGTTCGGGAGCTATCAAGTGAGGTTGATATCCATCGGCTTCAGTAATTAGCTTTCTCACATTCTCCATCGAAAGTAGCCTGTCAAACTGTAACCTTTTTAAAGCAGCAGGAAGCTGTATATCAAATACACCGTACACTTTTTCACCACCCGCTCGTCTGCACAGAAAATTACATTTTTTTGAACATAACTCAAATACGCATTATCCAACAATTTCCAAAATATATGTAAAGTAGAAGCAACAAATGCGTAAGGTACTGTGGAAAGAGACTATCTCCATTTAAGACATACATGCCATCAAGATGTTCTTTGAATATCTGATCAAAAGCACGGCTTATCTCCATGATCATATATAATTTTCCCTGCAAAACAAAAAAAAAAGACCGTTTAATCGAGCTAACATGTGATAAAAACAATAAAAAAAAGGATAAGCAAGTAGTGAAGTAGATAAAGCATATGCTTACTCCGGCATCAGCAGCGATGGGCTTCCCAAGACGACTTAATTCGGTTTCAAGGTCAATGATTGTTCTGCTGATGAGAGACTGAAGACCAGGGATCTTAGACTTGATGACAGATTCCAAATGCTGAAACGATAAACCATCTCATGAGCAAATTTTAAATCATTAAACAATGATTTTAGACGTTACGGAAAGCTCTAAAATGAGAGACGATGCATTAACAAGATAACCCAACTTAAGCGTAGACACTGAAAACGTAAACGCTCATGAAGAAGATTAACTTACCCTTGAAAGCACTTTCCCTAGATACTCAGAGCCCAATCTGTTAGTAAGATGTCTGTACTCGAGAGAATTTGCAAAATACTCACGCTCTCTCCTTCGAGCGGCAATCATATCGATATTTTTATTAATATCAGCTTGAGATCGGTTAACGACACCAATCCAAGGGAATTTTAGCCTATGTGATCTTCCTTCCAAAATCTGCAAAACCTAAACTTTGTGAGAATGATGGACCCTGAATATTTGAAGTAAAAAATTAAAATTATCATACAGCCTTAAAAGTTTAGTTTCCAGCTTCATCCACATCATTTTATTTCAGTATAGCACTAACGTGCATAATTAATAAGGTCAACATACAATTATCTTTGAGTCGACAAATTTTATCAGTAGACTCGTCAGTGGTAACTTACATCAACTGCATCAGTACCCCGGTCCATGAGATCAATCTTTGTCAAAACTCCAAAAGTTCTCTCCCCTGTGTATTCAAATTTGATAATTCGAGACAGAAAGATTGAAGAGCAAATAAAATTAAGGAAATATATGCATAAACAAATTAACTACACGTTCAACAAAAAGAACAGGATATGTACAAGTATCAAGAATGTGAACTGATCAAACTCAAACAAATAGATAATTTAGTGTATGTCTGTATTGAAGATGGTATATTACCTCTTGGATCCACTTCACGAGAAATTTTGATCGCGTCGGACGTTGCAAGATCTTGGTTGGCAGGAGAAATTGCCAGAATAATGCAGTTAGGCTGCAAGGTGTAGGAATACAGATAGAGTTCAATATATGGTAACCCCGGTACACAAAATTTCAGGTATCAAAGTATTGTTGGGTCACAAGAAGTCAAGAACTACACTTTTTGAAAAAGGAAAAAATACAATGAAATGTAACTGTACTTGCAAACAGGTAGGCGTATTTGAAAACAAAATACCTTCTCAACATAGGAGCGCACCAGGTTTTCAATATCTTGCACAATGCTATCAGACTGACCCTCTACAAAGATCACATATGGTAATATAAGAATTAATCAGATCCAACTTACCTAAAATCAAAAAATGCATGATGTTAACTCACCAACAGCAACTTTTGTCAGCCCAGGAAGATCAATCAGAGTTAGGTTTACCACTGTCAAAAATCAGATATAAATTAGCAATATTTTTATGACCTGAGCTACAAAAAAGCATTAAGGGTTGAATAACATATACGCACTAGTAGCAGGTACATCAGCACAAGCTTCAGTATGCTCTTAACTTATTAAAAACTAATGACTCCTTCGTGTAAATTTGTAATCAAAATATGAACTACTTGTAAGAGAAAGCAAGGATACCGTTAGGAGAATATATGCTAAGGTATATAGGAACAGATGAAATTTTCGTACGACCAGTCTCTCGCTCAGTCTCATCAGCAATTTCTTTCCTCACAGCAACTACATAAGATATTAAAGTGAGTTAAGAACTAAGAAACTGACAGATAACTTTTAGAGAAGATAAAAAAAGCACATAAAATTGAAAAATACTCTGTAATTCATACCAAAATCACTGAACGGTTTTCTTGGAAGGTGAGCAAACTCTGCATATTCTTTTCCTTCCTCGATCCTATAAAGTTGCAAAACAAGAGGACGCCTTGTAACAATCCCTGTATAAACACGTTGCCACTACAATACTTAATCACATTTAACATGTGAATCCTTAGAAAAATGGTAATATGATATTTGTCTAAAAGAAATGAATCAGTAACAAATAATTTATTACCAGAGCCACGAGGTAAAAAATCCTTTCCGACAATACTCTCCAGTACAGATGATTTTCCGGAGCTCTAAGAACAATTTATTGTAATTAGAAAGAGAAACAAACTATTAGGAGTTTAATTACTTGCAAAAGTATATAACAACGTAACTTACCATAATCAAATTGGAAAATGTATAGTTAATTCATGAATCAAGCAAATCTCAATAACTTAGTTATGCAGTTACCAAAATCTACCAATCTCTTAAAACTATTACCTAAATGATCATATCTGTGACTAACATACCGTGGGCTAATTACTATAGCACTGGCAGTGCCTTTAAAAAAAAAAAAAAAAAAAAACTATAGCACTGGCGGTGTTAGGAAGAGGGGATCGCCTGGACGTTGGGAGATACAAATTTGAGAGAAAAACAACTCTATTACTCACAAGAATAGATTTACAGAGTATTACAAAACTCTTACAAAAAAACTCTCAAACTCACACACACTATCTAGGTTGTGATTACACTTTTCTGAGTGATTTGAGATAATTTACAATGAAAGTTTGCATCTCTATTTATAGCAAAAATTCTATGGCGGTGAATGGTGTGAACGAAGAAGGTTGGCGGAAGTTGGCGGCCGTCATCGTGTTCAAGTTTGCTACTTCCGTATGAGTTGTTCAAAGCTGGAAACGTTGAACATCTAGATGGCAGCTGGAACAGAGCCATCTAGATGACGGCTGGAAACCACTGGAAACCATCAATTCTCCCCCTCCAGCCGAATCCACGAACATTCCAGTTATGTCTCTGCATAACTTCAACTTTTCTCGAGTCACCACCTTTGTTAACATATCCGCAGGATTCTCCTTTGTATGGATCTTCACTAGTCTCAACAGTTGTCGATTAATTACCTCGCGTATCCAATGATAGCGAATATCAATATGTTTTGTACGAGAATGGTACATGGAGTTCTTGCTCAAATCTATAGCACTTTGACTGTCACAATATACCTTGTACTCCTTTTGCTTGATTCCAAATTCTTGGAGATAACGCTTTAACCACAGCATTTCTTTTCCAGCTTCTGCGGCATCAATATACTCTGCTTCAGTTGTGGATAATGCAACACACCTCTGTAGTCTTGACTGCCAAGAAACAGCTCCCCCTGCAAAAGTGTAAATGAATCCTGAAGTAGATTTCCTACTATCAGGATCTCCGGCCATATCCGCATCTGTATAGCCTTCCAAGATTGGATCAGCTCCCCCGTAATAAAGACATAGATTCTTTGTACCTTTAAGATATCTGAGAGATCCATTTTACTGCATCCCAATGCTCTTTCCCGGGGTTCGAGAGAAAACGACTCACCGTTCCCACTGCATGAGCAATATCGGGCCTTGTACACACCATCGCATACATCAAACTTCCAACTGCTGAGGAATATGGTACTGACGACATCTCCCCGATCTCTTCCTTGGATGAGGGACAAGAACTCTTGCTTAACTTGAAATGGTTAGCTAATGGAATGCTAACAGGTTTGGCATTGTTCATATTGAACGTGAAAACACTCGTTCAATATACTTCTCCTGAGATAGCCATAACCTTTTATTCTTCCTATCTCGGGTTATCTGCATTCCCAAAATCTGTTGAGCCTGTCCTAAGTCTTTCATGTCAAAAGACTTGGAGAGTTCCTTCTTCAGCTGGTTGATCTTCGTTACGTCTTTCCCTACGATCAAAATATCGTCTACATAAAGTAGAAGAGCAACGAAATTTCCTTCAGAAAACTTCTGAATGTAGACACACTCATCTGCTGCAGTTTTCTTGTACCCGTGACTCACCATGCACGAGTCAAACTTCTTGTACCACTTCCTAGGTGCCTGCTTTAAACCGTACAAACTTTTCTTCAGCTTGCATACGAGATTATCTCCTGAAACATCAAAAAATTCTGGCTGCTCCATGTAAATTTCTTCATGTAAATCTCCATGAAGAAAAGCTGTCTTTACATCCATCTGTTCAAGCTCCAAGTTCATACTTGCGACCAATCCAAGTATGACTCTAATTGAAGTCATCTTGACTACTGGTGAAAATATCTCGTCAAAATCAATCCCTTTCTTCTGTTGGAATCCTTTGACTACAAGTCGTGCATTGTATTTCACCACTTTTCCACTACCATCCTTTTTCAGCTTGAACACCCATTTATTTTTCATTGCCTTCTTCCCGCGTGGAAGTTCTACAATCTCATAAGTTTGATTTTTCTGCAGAGAATCCATCTCATCCTGCATTGCGAGCAACCATTTTTCTTTATCCTTATGAGTTACTGCTTCATGAAAACTCTCCGGTTCTCCATCTTCAGTAAGTAGAAGGTACTCGGATTCTGGATATCTACTCGATGGAATCCGACCTCGTTCAGATCTATGAACTTCTGGAACATTCTGAGGAGATCCACCATCATCTTGACCTTGTGATGGTGCTGGAACGTCTGGCAGATGGGGTTGTGGCTCCCCCTGCTCAGCACCGTCATTTTCCTCATTATCTTCTACTTCTGGCATTTCTTCTTGCACTGAAAATTCATTTCTCATGAATGATTCCGCTGTTGCCTCTGGCACCTGAGCAGCAACATTTGACTTCTGAGATATTGTGGGCTTTTCAATATCTTCTATTGTCTGGCTTTCATGGAACACCACGTCCCTACTTCTGATCACCTTTTTCTCCTTTGGATCCCATAATCTGTATCCAAATTCTTCATCTCCATAGCCTAAGAATATGCATGGAGTGGTCCTTGCATCCACCTTCTACCTGAGCTCCTTGGATACATGTGCGTACGCCAAACATCCAAATACTCTTAAGTGAGAGTATGATGGATCCTTTCCAGACCAAAGTTTCTCCGGAACTTCAAAATTCAGTGGTACTGATGGAGATCGGTTGATCAAATAACAAGCGGCTCTGACTGCTTCTCCCCAGAATGGCTTTGGCAGCTTAGCCATACTGAGCATGCTCCGAACACGTTCCATGATTGTTCGGTTCATTCTTTCTGCTATACCATTATGTTGAGGGGTACGTGGGACCGTCTTCTCGTGTCGGATGCCATATGATCTGCAATAGGCATCGAACTGTCTGGAAGAGTATTCACCGCCGTTGTCGGATCGAAGACACTTTAACTTCTTTCCTGTCTCACGTTCTACCATGACATGGAACTGTTTGAAGTAATTGAACACCTGGTCCTTCGTCCGCAAGAAATATACCCACACCTTTCGAGAAGTATCATCGATAAACGTCAGAAAGTATCGATTGCCGCCAATTGATTCAACCTCTAAGGGACCGCAAACATCAGAGTGTACCAGACTTAGTAACTCTGATCTTCTCGTTGAAGAGGAATTAAACGAGACTCTATGCTGCTTACCAAACAAACAATGATTGCAAGGATCTAGCGCAGCATCCTTGTCTACATTGATAAGCTTCTTCTTTATTAGGGTAGACAACCCTTTCTCACTCATGTGACCGAGTCTCTGGTGCCATAAATTTTGTGAAGCCTCCTTTTCTGCAACATTAATACTGTCTGTGCAGATCTTCACATGAGTCTTGTAAAGTGTGCCACAAATGTGTCCCCGAGCGAATATCATAGCGCCTCTTGACAATTTCCATGTGCCTCTACTGAAATGACTATCATAGCCCTGTTTATCGAGAGCTACTCCGGAAAGTAAATTCAGCCGAAGATCTGGCACATGGCGGACATCCTTCAAAGTGATTGTGCTCCCGGAACTTGTCTTTATCTTGACATCACCAATTCCGACAATCTCAGCGGAACTGGAATTTCCCATCTTCACAGCTCCAAAGTCTCCAGCTTTGTATGTTGTGAAGTATTCCTTGTATGGAGTCACGTGGTAGGAAGCTGCAGTATCTACCACCCATTCTGTGTCTTCTCGTGAGACGTGAAGGCATGTCTCATCATGGGTTGAACAATAAGCTACATCACCAGGGATAGTCACTAATGTTTCTCCACCCTTATTCTTCGGCTGTGAACTACTTTGACCTTGTTCCTCTTTTAATCTATAGCAGTTCTTCTTCATATGTTCCTCTAATCCACAATGATGGCATTTATATGTTTGTTTTCTGCCATCAGCTGACCTGCCCCTGCTCTTGCTTCTGCCTCTCCATTTATTTTTGCTACTCATTCGTTGTCTCCCCCGATTCTCTGTGACAAAGGCATGGGTTTGATCTGTGCCCATGTCCTTTCTCCTTGCCTCTTCACTGAATAGGGTATCCTTGACCATTGACATGGTAAGTTTGCCATTCGGGGCTGAGTTGCTGAGTGTTACTACCAGCGTTTCCCAACTATCGGGAAGGGAACTAAGTAGCAGTAGCGCCTGAACTTCATCGCCAAGCGGCATCTCTACAGAAGATAACTGGTTGACCAAGCTCTGGAACTCACTGGTATGCTCGGCAACTGAAGTTCCACTTTTGAGCTTCATGTTGACTAAACGCCTCATCAGCAGGGCTTTATTCCGAGCAGTCTTGGCCTGATACATGTCCTCCAACTTTTTCCAGAGGACATATGCGTCTGTCTCTTGTGCAACATGGTGGAAGACACTATGATCAATCCATTGACGGATCTGACCAATAGTTTTTCGGTTTGATCTCTTCCACTCTTTCTCTTTGGCAGAATCAGGGTTTATACCCTTCAATTCAATAGGATCGAACAAATCTTTATAGCTGAGGAGATCTTCCATCCGAGGTTTCCACAGCGTGTAGTTTGTGGCTGTGAGCATAATCATAGCTCCGGAAGATGATGTTGACTCTTCTGTGGACATTATCACCTTACAAATAATTTTTCAACACAAACGGGGTTGAATTGTAGAAAACAGAGATCACCGTTACGTCCGGAACAGTTGAAAATGGTGGAATAGACACTTCGCGGCTTAAATTCCACTTACGGGGCAAAATTATAATTTTTATAAACTTCAGGGACCAAGAATGAAATTCTGAAAATTTCAGGGACCAAATTGTAAAATTTCAGAATTGCTACAGTACCGCTACAGTACCGCTACAGTACTGCTACAGTGACTTGCTACAGTGCCGCCGGCTGCTACAGCGAATTGCTACAGTGATCGTCTTCTCCGGCAAAAATTCCGGCACCGGTCGTCTTCTCCGGCGAGATTCCGGCGAGTTGACCAAATTTTGACCGCGTTTTCTGGGCTCGTTATAACTCCGTTTAAGTCGCCGTTTTTTGTGTTGGACTCGGTTCAACGAGACGAATCCAATGGTACACTCAAAATTGAATTTTGAGAAAACTTCTGAAAATCCAAAAACTCAACCAACGTCTCTAACCTGGCTCTGATACCACTTGTTAGGAAGAGGGGATCGCCTGGACGTTGGGAGATACAAATTTGAGAGAAAAACAACTCTATTACTCACAAGAATAGATTTACAGAGTATTACAAAACTCTTACAAAAAAACTCTCAAACTCACACACACTATCTAGGTTGTGATTACACTTTTCTGAGTGATTTGGGATAATTTACAATGAAAGTTTGCATCTCTATTTATAGCAAAAATTCTATGGCGGTGAATGGTGTGAACGAAGAAGGTTGGCGGAAGTTGGCGGCCGTCATCGTGTTCAAGTTTGCTACTTCCGTATGAGTTGTTCAAAGCTGGAAACGTTGAACATCTAGATAGCAGCTGGAACAGAGCCATCTAGATGACGGCTGGAAACCACTGGAAACCATCAGGCAGTTCCATAAAAAAAGGAAGCAACAACAAAACGATCGAGTCGTTTAGTGAAAATAAAAAGAAACTGTTATTTAGTTACACAATAATACAAATAATTGCTGAAAATATCTCTTCCCAGTTAATTAATGACCTCACCTGTACATTCACTTTAAAATTATCAAGTCAAATTTATCTACTGCTAAATTTGAATTTGATCAACTTTTTGGCTATTCAGTTAAAAGAGGAAAACCAGTTAACTATTACTATTATACATATTCTGATCATAGCTAGCTCAAATATTAATCACATAAACTTTTTGGGTGTTGATTCGTACACCGCCTGTTTTTAGCCGTACACCACCAAATGTGCTTTACAGTGTTGTACAGTACAACACTATAAAGCACCTTTAGTGGTGTACGGCTAAAAACAGGCGGTGTACGAATCACTCCCCAAACTTTTTAGCTTACACAGTAAACAATATGGAGCACTAGTTATAAAACCTACAGTATTTTATATTTACACTAATAATTATACCATACAATCAATTCCTCTTTAACATCAATTTCTTTAGGATCACGACGTAAAATCAAGTCACATCATTAATCACAACCTATATTCCCATTATTTACTAATATCATTCTTCAATCACTTTTTGACTTCCAGTTTATTTAAAATTAAGAAGAGCTACATAGTAGATATACATATATAAATTACGACCAAGAGGTTGTAGATTTAAGTCCAGAATATGACATCATGTATATATTCATTGAAAAACTCGTATGAGTGTGTGAAATTGACTTAAAAGAAATAGATTATAGATATGGAAACAATATAATTAAGTTTTAATTTACTTCCTATACTTTCAGTTAATTACGCTAATACATACATGCTAGCATAATCCCATTATTAACAGGTACAACAGAAAGTTTAGCCCTAAGTTAAAGTTATCAGATGAAATGAGCATAATGATCAAAATTATACGGTGAACAGTTGCGCTAGGATGCATGTTACATACACAATTTCATACGATTTCGAATCAATTACATCAGTACATGTTCTCAATACCACTTATTAACCTACAACGTAACGGATACAATTTAGCCCTACAATAAACAATATCGAAGATCAAACACAGCATATATAGTAACAAATATTCAAAATCACACGATTTAATCATAGAAATAAAAAACGGCATTGACAACGGCGATCGACGGAGTACCTGACCGCCGACGACAGCGATTGACGGAAGCGAGTCCCAAAGAGTAGGAAGAGATGAATGTTCTTCACCGAAATCACCTAGGGCTGTGCATGTTTTTTGTAATTTGTTAATGGAATCAATTGAACTGATGTTCATTTCTTTTTTTCTTTTTTTTTTTAATTTTTACGATGATTACGATCGGAAAAATTGATTGAATAGAAGCTAGATACAGATGAAAAGATGAATTAGGGCTTAAAACGAGAGAAAATAACGGAAACGAGTGAAATTTGGAATGCTGATTTGATTTGATTCGAAGTTGGGTATGCATGTTCACGTAAATAGGCGCGTGCGTTTTGGTAGATGTGTTTAACAACTTTCTTAATTTTACAATTTTAACCCTAAGCTTTTGAGACTGACAAAAAATTAAACCAACTTCGTGTGTCCAAAATGGTAAACTGGTAATACCTTCTCCTTCAGCCATACCAATTCACAAATGACTAGAGTACTAGACTATTCGGTTTGTACCCTCTCCCGTGTCTTGATCAGTATCTGTCTTTAAAGTATTAATACATCCATTGACCCTTTTTGTCCACGATATTTCGTGGCGAAGTTGGGCGTCCCCGTATCGAGTTACTTGCGTTTGTTGATTTAAATATTTTTCAACTCTATGTCTTCAATTCGAGGATTTTTCACCATTATCGATTTTTAGGGTTTGGTTACACGGATAACTAGTTTTTAGGGCTTCTTGAGGACCTTCGAATGCGTTCTGTTTTCTTCGGACTGTTTCAGTTTCACACTACCAATGATAGTCGTTGATATAACAAAAATTAAAACACTTACATCCACCATAAGTGTCAACTATTTTCGTTTCAACTTTGTCTGTAAATATTTTTATTTATGTTATATGAAATTTGATGAAAATTAAATAAATGAGTTGAGTTTTAAATGTGTTTTCATTCATATAATTTTCATCAATATTATATCACACAAATGAAAATATTTACAGTCAAAGTTAACAATCAAACGATTTTGAAAAGTCAATAGTGGACACTATAACAAGGGTGTTTTTTAATAACCTACAAACATAATAATAAGATGAAAATTTTATAATGAAAATGATAAATGATAGATGCTAAATGAAATTTGTCCTAAAACGACTATTTCCGATACTTTGTTGGCTCGCTACAAAAGAAGACACAAGGTTTGATGGCTTTAATGAAAATTTATTTAGTAGTTGTGTAATGTTAACAATGTTGTTTACTGTCTACTTTCGTTCAATTGGAGGGGCGTATTACTTGTAGATATAGATAGTTGGATCATTCTAACCAGACTTTTAGAGTCTACATCAATTTTAATTGATGTGATCCATTCAATTTTATTTAATGTATTTTCAAAATAAAAAAAATAAAAAAATAAAAAAATAAAAAAATAAAATAAAATAAACGAGTTCTAGAGCAGTAGAATTATGTCACATTGAGGCCTGGGCACGAAGCTGCTGCCAATTTACATGGGCCCATTCTATTATTTATGGGCCTTCAAGCAAGGAGGTGTATTCTGTGTCGAACCATCTTTCACGTTTGATTAAACGAAGAAATCCATCCATCGATACAAATACAAATATACAAATACATATATAAAAAAGAAAAATCAAACTTGCCATTGATATATCCACACATGTTAATGTTAATGTATATTTTATGGTGGATATATGTCAAAAATGATGGTGGTATATCACTACTATTTTTATTTTTTATTTTTTATTTGTATTATTATTTTTATTTTTTGCGAAGTAGTTGTTTGTTGAGGCAATTTTACAAAACTAGTAAACCGAAAAATATTATAAGACTAGTAAAACCGCAAGCCGGTTTCTTTCATTTTGTGTACAATCAGCATAAAAATCCACTTGTTCAAACGTCAGATATCCAGTCATCAAAACCAGCATTGGCAACACCGGTTTCGGTACTTGTTGTTTCTGAAACCGACCTTCCCAAGGCGCGTTTTATTTCAATTATTTCTCTGAAAATCTAGATATGATCAACTTTTACTATTATCTTTTACTGTTATTTATTCCATCTTCAAGATAATCCATCTTCAACAACACATCAAATTATCATAAACAAATACAACCGCATTTCAAACACATCAAATTGAGGTTTATATATCAACCAAATCAATACATTTTAACTCGCATCCACTCGTACCTAGTTGATGAAGATGAAGAACAAGAAGAACATGAAGATTCCGGTGACGATATATCAACGACAACTGACGTTACAGTTGAGCACTTCATTGTTGAAGAAAATGTTTCAGATGACTCTGAAAGAGAAGAGGAAGTGCAAAACAATCCTCAACCTCAAAATGCCCCTGTTTCACGTTTTGGGTTTCTTAATGAAGTAGGTGCGACTAATAATGCAGTTCAATGGGATGATGAGGAGGACGGAGAAGCATGGGCTTGTTGGCGTACAGAATCTAGTGAAATAAGAAAAGACATGATCTTTAGAGACAAAGCCAAACTTATATATATTGTTCGGTTATGGAATATAAAAAAATCGAGAAATCATCGTGCAAGATAGTAGAATGGTTATTGGAAGGCAAAATGCTACAAAACTAGTGAACATTGCAACAGTCACCCGCAAACAAGGGGTTTGTTTGTGGAGCGTATCTAGTTCGATTAGCAATAAACACAAAGTTTGGCGTATTTCTAAGTTTAGTGAAGAACATAATTGTTATGGAGGCGTTCCGGAAAACAACAATCGTTCTTTAAGCTCTAGCTTAATTGCTAGTGTCATTATCCATCAAGTGGATAAAGACATTGCTTTTTTGGTTAAACACATTCAAGCATACGTTAAACAAGTATTAAGTGTAGATGTCTCTTATGTTAAGGCTTGGTATTCTAGGCGTATTGCAATCGAATGTTTGTATGGAACTTGGGAAAGTAACTTTGCTGATCTACCAAAGTATTTAAATGAATTGCTTTATACCAATCCTGATACAATTGTTCGTTTCCTACCCGAACCTCGAACTGAGAACTATGTCGACACATTCAATCATGTGTTTTGGGGTTATGGTCCAGGTATTAAAGCATATCAAATGTGTATTTCGATCATTTGTATCGACAACTCCCATTTGAAAGGTAGTTATAATGGTAAGATGCTTATGGCCGTTGCAAAAAATGCTAACGAGCAAATACTACCTGTTGCTTTCGCAATAGCTAGAAAATAAAACAAAACAATAGTTGGAGTTGGTTTTTGGAGATGTTCCAAGAAAATGTCCATTCTCATACTAATAGAGAGTTGTGTGTTATATCCGATCGACATCAAGGTATACTATATGCGATGGAGGCAAACGCATATGGTTGCCATCATCGATATTGTTTACGCCACATTCGTAGAAACTTACTGAAGCATTTTTAAAAAACCTTCCAGCTCTCAAAAAATTGTGTTAGAGAGCCGGTTCGACAACAAAACAATACATCTACCTCAATGCCATTCGAGCAATTAAAGCCCTTAAGCCAGAGACTTAGCAGTATTTGAAAGAATCGGATCCAAGATTGTGGAGTGTGTTTAGGGACTAAAAGGACGTCGTTGGGTAACACAACGACAAACATAGCTGAATCCCTCAACAATGTATTCAGTCATGCCCAAATGATGCCGATAAAAGCGTGTATTGAATACACATTTGACTACACCAGAAACCACTTCATCGACTAAGAAAAAGAGGCATATTTTTGGGAATCACCATTGTCCAAGAAAATGTGGAAGATCTATCACGATCGTGAAAATAGGGCACAAACATACACAAAAACATGCTACAATAGACAAACGAGTGTGTACAAGGTCCATTCAACTTATCAAAGAAGCGGTGATGGTGGCATCGATTACACTGTTGAGTTTAGTAAAAAAAAAAAGTGTGCATGTGAAAGATGGCAACATTATAGGTTGCCTTGATCTCATGCCACTTCTGTGTGTAACCATCTAAAAAAGGATCAAAAGAAAATGACTAGTAAAAAATATACAACTACCATATGGAGAGAGCAATATAGCCATGAATTTCATCCACTTAGAGACATGAATTACTGGGCAGTCGAGATTGATCAAGCATAAGGGCAGGAAGAAAACAAAATATTTTAAAAATTAGATGGATGAACTTGTCAAAAGTGATAAACCGAAACCAAAATGTACTCTTTGTAGAGCTGAAGGTCACAACAGGAAACACATGTTTGATGTAATCTAAAAAAGCATGCGGACACATGTTATCAATTATTCTTAATCATATTGATGGGAATATTGCTACATAACGTATTAGGTGAAAATGATTAGCAAGAAGTGTTTTATTTGGTTTCAAACTGTTTAATTCGAATATTGAATTGAATTTAAAGTTACTAAAACTATAATGAATTTGTAGAAAGGTTTTCACATCGATAAAACCCGAATATAATTTAATAATTGATTTTGGGTTTCAAATTTTTAAAATTTTGTTAAACCAAAAAACAAACTCAACTAAAAAATATAATATTATTTTTATAAATATATTAATACATATATTGAATATGTGATATGTAATTTATCAATTTGATTGAAAATAATTAATTTAGCATTTTGAAAATTTAATACTTTAGATATGATTTAAGTATGAAGTATATGTTATATAAATGGGGCCTGGGTTTCCAGAATCTTAACAACCGGATTGATCCTTGAATCGTGAAGAACTTTTCGAATCAAGTAATTCGCCCAATTAGCCACGGGTTACACGAAATCTCGATTGAGATAAGACAAGGACTACTTAAACTCTTGGCTAAAAGAGAATTAAATAAGATGATTGTGTATGAACACATCTGTGTGTTTTATGCAGAGAAAGTATTAAAAACGTATGTCAAGTCTGTGTGAACTATGGTTAAAAATAACATGTTAATACACAAAACTTTCCAAAATTGTTTAAAAACCAATCCTGGCATGGCGTGCCAGTGGCACGGTGTGCCACTTAGTTCCTAGTTTTCCAGCCTCCACGTGGCACGGCGTGCCACCTTTTGGCATGACGTGCCACCCCTAGTTCGGTCAGGTTGCACAGTTTAAGCCATTTTCAAGTTCACCAAATTCGCGCTCGACTACCGCAATCTATTTCACTCTTTAAGAACGTGTACTCCACACTTCACCGAATCCGTTCTAGAGTATCAGTAGATTGCTTACATTCTCCACTTTGTAGTATCTAATTACACCAAAATCATTCATTAAATGATAAAATCACCAACAAATCCCCCCTCCCCCCCATTTTGGTGTAATCCTTAACTTACTAAATACCAACAAATAGACAAACCGATGCATAAATGGAAATGTTTCAAAAATTAAATTTTCATCTTAGTATATTACAAATTTCAAGAATTAGAAAATCAGGGTGCTATAACGTTTGAACCCATCAATCCATATGAATAGGAAAATAAAATATACACATCACTTTATTATTCTCTACCATCCAAACTTGACACTTTACAAGCCATGTGTCCCACTTCATTCATGAACATATCAAAAGCTAAGTCCCAAACTTTCTTGAAGAGGCAAAACCTCATGTCCATATTGGTAGTTTCTTTAATCTTGCCCCTACAATGTAAATTTTCAAGAAAACTATTAGGAAGTTTACACTTCAACCTCACTTTATCTTGCAGGTCCGAACACATACCTTTAGATCATAAAATACATGTGTTCCAATCTTTAAAAACTAGGCTTTCCACATTGAATTCAGCTCCTAGCGTTGTACTAGAAGAGAATTGGGTATCCTACTTTGGTAGATTTAAATGGATTTCAATCCCACACCAATAGTAGACTTGTGCACCAAGTCTCTACCTAGTCCTTTGGTCAAGTGATCTGCTAAATTTTGTTGTAACCTAAATCAATCAACCTGAATCACTCCATTCGTGATCAACTCAAGAATCATACTGTGTCTAACACCTAACTGTCTAAACTTTCTGTTATACATTTGACTATATGCCTTAGCTAAAGTAGAAGCACTATCACAATGAATATAGATAGGAGATATAGGCTTCGGCCACAAAGGAATCTCATAGATTAAGTTCCTTAACCATTTAGCTTCATTACCAGCCGCTGCCAAAGCTATAAACTCAGATTCCATGGTCGAATTCGTAATACATGTTTTTTTCTTCGATGCCCATGAAATCGCACCTCCTCCAAGTAGGAATATCTAACCAGATGTTAAAAGATGATCTTCAACATTTGTAATCTAATATGCATCTGAATATCCTACTATAATAGAAGGAAATCTGGCATACGTGATACCATAATCCATGGTTTGCTTCACATACTTGAATACTCGATTAATAAGATGCCACTAATGAGTACTCGAGTTACTCGTAAATCGACTCAGTTTTCCCACAACATAAGCAATATCTGATCTTATACTAGTCATAACATACATGAGACATCCTATTCCTTGAGAATATTCGAGTTGTGACACCGCTTTACCCGTATTAGGTAAAATCTTCACACTCGGATCAGTGGGAGTATTTACTGGCGAACAGTTCTCACGTTTGAATTTCTTCAAAATTTTCTTGATATAGTGTGACTATGTGATTGTGATACCATAATCATCACGTTTAATCCTTATGCTAAGATTTACATCCGCCACCTCCATGTCCTTCATCGAGAACCTTGATGACAAAAACTATTTTGTTTTATCAACTTGATCTTGGTCGGTGTCAAAGATCAACATGTCATCAACATACAAGTAAATAATCACTTCTTTAACGTTTTGATCAAATTTTCTGTATACACACTTGTCCTATTGATTCAACATAAAGCCATGAGACAATACCACATCATCAAACTTTTGATGCCATTGTTTAGGTGCTTGTTTAAGTCCATACAATGACTTAACCAATTTGCACACCTTTTTCTTTTGCCCTGGCATTACAAATCCTTACAGTTGTTTCATGTATACCTCTTCATCCAAATCACCATTGAAAAAAGCATTTTTCACATCCATTTGGTGAATCACTAGATTGTAAGTTGATGAAAGTGCAATCAACAATCTAATAGTGGTGATACGAGCAACTGGTGCATAGGAATCAAAATAGTCTATGCCCTCCTTTTTTCTAAAGTCTTGAATAACCAATCGAGCTTTAAACTTATCAATCGTGCAATCAACCTTTATCTTTCTTTTGAAGATCTATTTATTACCCAATGGTTTACAACCCCGTGGCAAGTCAGTCAAAATCGAAGTGTTATTTTTCAAAATAGAATCCATCTCGTCACGGACGAGTTCTTTCTAAAAAGTAACATCATGAGATCTCATAACTTCATCAAAGGTTCTAGGATTCTCCTCTCTATTATATCAATAATAGAATTGAGCTTGAACACAATCGCTAGATCCTTCAACTAGAATCAGAACCATATGACTTAGGAGTTATAGTTCTACTCTCTCTGCGAGGTTCGGGAGTCTTATTAAGAATTTCTTCCAATTGAGCTCCTTGGGAGGTGATCAAGCATAAATTAGTCCAAGGGGTTCAGTTCATGCAAGATCAAAAATAAAGGGGGATTTAAGGGTTCCTTGAATTTAACTCTCCGGTCCGGAGTACCGTGAGTAACCCTCATACGAGATGATGATCTCAGAAAGGGTGGTTAAACATGACCCACCATCATTCGGGTTGGCCAGAATTGATGGCTCAAGGGCGGTGTTAGGATTTATGTTGTAGCAACGTTACCTGAAACCGCAACAAGTGTTTGATAGCTGTTCTGGTTGCGCAGGTTAGCTAGAGTGGTATGATAATAATGCAATTGAGAGTGATTTTTGGTGAAGTGGAGATGATTCCTAATTGTTGTGATCATGTTTTTTCAGCACAAGTTACATCTATTTATATGTGTGAGCTTTTGTCCCTTAGTACCACGTAAGGGGACAAAAATATATGTTATTGCCACGTTGTCTTGCCTTTGTCGTTTCGTCCTATAAAGTTGTAGAAATTACTGTCACTATTTTAGTGCTGGCCCCATGATACCCTGATGTCCTTTCCTGGCCATTATGTAATGTCAGGATCGTACCATCCTGCCACAGGTGTCATTTCTGCTTTAGTGTCGCCATAGTACACTTTTAGCCTTGTTCATGCAATATACAGGTGGCGCTAAGTTTACCATTGCGCGACCAATGTTGGGGGCATATCATTAAAGTATAATCAGTTAGCGCGCGAGCAAGCGCATTAACACGGTATTGCACGATTATCATGGGACGATATGAAATGTCCCGTTCTTATTGATTAAAAACGTTCCATATTAATTGATTTCGTTGCGAGGTTTTGACCTCTATATGAGACGTTTTTCAAAGACTGCATTCATTTTAAAACAAACCATAACATTTATTTCATCAATAAAGGTTTAAAAAGCTTTACGTAGATTATCAAATAATGATAATCTAAAATATCCTGTTTACACACAACCATTACATAATGGTTTACAATACAAATATGTTACAACAAAATAAGTTTCTTGAATGCAGTTTTTACACAATATCATACAAGCATGGACTCCAAATCTCGTCCTTATTTAAGTATGCGACAGCGGAAGCTCTTAATAATCACCTGAGAATAAACATGCTTAAAACGTCAACAAAAATGTTGGTGAATTATAGGTTTAACCTATATATATCAAATCATAATAATAGACCACAAGATTTCATATTTCAATACACATCCCATACATAGAGATAAAAATCATTCATATGGTGAACACCTGGTAACCGACATTAACAAGATGCATATATAAGAATATCCCCATCATTCCGGGACACCCTTCGGATATGATATAAATTTCGAAGTACTAAAGCATCCGGTACTTTGGATGGGGTTTGTTAAGCCCAATAGATCTATCTTTAGGATTCACGTCAATTAGGGTGTCTGTTCCCTAATTCTTAGATTACCAGACTTAATAAAAAGGGGCATATTCGATTTCGATAATTCAACCATAGAATGTAGTTTCACGTACTTGTGTCTATTTTGTAAATCATTTATAAAACCTGCATGTATTCTCATCCCAAAAATATTAGATTTTAAAAGTGGGACTATAACTCACTTTCACAGATTTTTACTTCATCGGGAAGTAAGACTTGGCCACTGGTTGATTCACGAACCTATAACAATATATACATATATATCAAAGTATGTTCAAAATATATTTACAATACTTTTAATATATTTTGATATTTTAAGTTTATTAAGTCAGCTGTCCTCGTTAGTAACCTACAACTAGTTGTCCACAGTTAGATGTACAGAAATAAATCGATAAATATTAACTTGAATCAATCCACGACCCAGTGTATACATATTCCAGTATTGATCACAACTCAAACTATATATAATTTGGAATCAACCTCAACCCTGTATAGCTAACTCCAACATTCACATATAGAGTGTCTATGGTTGTTCCGAAATATATATAGATGTGTCGACATGATAGGGCGAAACATTGTATACGTGTCTATGGTATCTCAAGATTACATAATATACAATACAAGTTGATTAAGTTATGGTTGGAATAGATTTGTTACCAATTTTCACGTAGCTAAAATGAGAAAAATTATCCAATCTTGTTTTACCCATAACTTCTTCATTTTAAATCCGTTTTGAGTGAATCAAATTGCTATGGTTTCATATTGAACTCTATTTTATGAATCTAAATAGAAAAAGTATAGGTTTATAGTTGTAAAAATAAGTTACAAGTCGTTTTTGTAAAGGTAGTCATTTCAGTCGAAAGAACGACGTCTAGATGACCATTTTAGAAAACATACTTCCACTTTGAGTTTAACCATAATTTTTGGATATAGTTTCATGTTCATAATAAAAATCATTTTCTCAAAATAACAACTTTTAAATCAAATTTTATCATAGTTTTTATTTAACTAACCCAAAACAGCCCGCGGTGTTACTACGACGGCGTAAATTCGGTTTTACGGTGTTTTTCGTGTTTCCAGGTTTTAAATCATTAAGTTAGCATATCATATAGATATAGAACATGTGTTTAGTTGATTTTAAAAGTCAAGTTAGAAGGATTAACTTTTGTTTGCGAACAAGTTTAGAATTAACTAAACTATGTTCTAGTGATTACAAGTTTAAACCTTCGAATAAGATAGCTTTATATGTATGAATCGAATGATGTTATGAACATAATTACTACCTTAAGTTCCTTGGATAAACCTACTGGAAAAGAGAAAAATGGATCTAGCTTCAACGGATCCTTGGATGGCTCGAAGTTCTTGAAGCAGAATCATGACACGAAAACAAGTTCAAGTAAGATCATCACTTGAAATAAGATTGTTATAGTTATAGAAATTGAAACAAAGTTTGAATATGATTATTACCTTGTATTAGAATGATAACCTACTGTAAGAAACAAAGATTTCTTGAGGTTGGATGATCACCTTACAAGATTGGAAGTGAGCTAGCAAACTTGAAAGTATTCTTGATTTTATGTAACTAGAACTTGTAAAATATATGAACACTTAGAACTTGAAGATAGAACTTGAGAGAGATCAATTAGATGAATAAAATTGAAGAATGAAAGTGTTTGTAGGTGTTTTTGGTCGTTGGTGTATGGATTAGATATAAAGGATATGTAATTTTGTTTTCATGTAAATAAGTCATGAATGATTACTCATATTTTTATAATTTTATGAGATATTTCATGCTAGTTGCCAAATGATGGTTCCCACATGTGTTAGGTGACTCACATATGCTACTAAGAGCTGATCATTGGAGTGTATATATCAATAGTACATACATCTAAAAGCTGTGTATTGTACGAGTACGAATACGGGTGCATACGAGTAGAATTGTTGATGAAAATGAACGAGGATGTAATTGTAAGCATTTTTGTTAAGTATAAGTATTTTGATAAGTGTATTGAAGTCTTTCAAAAGTGTATAAATTCATATTAAAACACTACATGTATATACATTTTAACTGAGTCGTTAAGTCATCGTTAGTCGTTACATGTAAGTGTTGTTTTGAAACCTTTAGGTTAACGATCTTGTTAAATGTTGTTAACCCAATGTTTATAATATCAAATGAGATTTTAAATTATTATATTATCATGATATTATCATGTATGAATATCTCTTAATATGATATATATATACATTAAATGTCTTTACAACGATAATCGTTACATATATGTCTCGTTTAAAAATCATTAAGTTAGTAGTCTTGTTTTTACATATGAAGTTCATTGTTAATATACTTAATGATATGTTTACTTATCATAGTATCATGTTAACTATATATATATCCATATATATGTCATCATATAGTTTTTACATGTTTTAACGTTCGTGAATCACCGGTCAACTTGGGTGGTCAATTGTCTATATGAAACATATTTCAATTAATCAAGTCTTAACAAGTTTGATTGCTTAACATGTTGGAAACATTTAATCATGTAAATATCAATCTCAATTAATATATATAAACATGGAAAAGTTCGCGTCACTACAGTACCTACCCGTTAAATAAATTTCGTCCCGAAATTTTAAGCTGTTGAAGGTGTTAACGAATCTTCTGGAAATAGATGCGGGTATTTCTTCTTCATCTGATCTTCACACTCCCAGGTGAACTCGGGTCCTCTACGAGCATTCCATCTAACCTTAACAATTGGTATCTTGTTTTGCTTAAGTCTTTTAACCTCACGATCCATTATTTCGACGGGTTCTTCGATGAATTGAAGTTTTTCGTTGATTTGGATTTCATCTAACGGAATAGTGAGATCTTCTTTAGCAAAATATTTCTTCAAATTCGAGACGTGGAAAGTGTTATGTACAGCCGCGAGTTGTTGAGGTAACTCAAGTCGGTAAGCTACTGGTCCGACACGATCAATAATCTTGAATGGTCCAATATACCTTGGATTTAATTTCCCTCGTTTACCAAATCGAACAACGCCTTTCCAAGGTGAAACTTTAAGCATGACCATCTCTCCAATTTCAAATTCTATATCTTTTCTTTTAATGTCAGCGTAGCTCTTTTGTCGACTTTGGGCGGTTTTCAACCGTTGTTGAATTTGGATGATCTTCTCGGTAGTTTCTTGTATAATCTCCGGACCCGTAATCTGTCTATCCCCCACTTCACTCCAACAAATCGGAGACCTGCACTTTCTACCATAAAGTACTTCAAAAGGCGCCATCTCAATGCTTGAATGGTAGCTGTTGTTGTAGGAAAATTCTGCTAACGGTAGATGTCGATCCCAACTGTTTCCGAAATCAATAACACATGCTCGTAGCATGTCTTCAAGCGTTTGTATCGTCCTTTCGCTCTGCCCATCAGTTTGTGGATGATAGGCAGTACTCATGTCTAGACGAGTTCCTAATGCTTGCTGTAATGTCTGCCAGAATCTTGAAATAAATCTGCCATCCCTATCAGAGATAATAGAGATTGGTATTCCATGTCTGGAGACGACTTCCTTCAAATACAGTCGTGCTAACTTCTCCATCTTGTCATCTTCTCTTATTGGCAGGAAGTGTGCTGATTTGGTGAGACGATCAACTATTACCCAAATAGTATCAAAACCACTTGCAGTCCTTGGCAATTTAGTGATGAAATCCATGGTAATGTTTTCCTATTTCCATTCCGGGATTTCGGGTTGTTGAAGTAGACCTGATGGTTTCTGATGCTCAGCTTTGACCTTAGAACACGTCAAACATTCTCCTACGTATTTAGCAACATCGGCTTTCATACCCGGCCACCAAAAATGTTTCTTGAGATCCTTGTACATCTTCCCCGTTCCAGGATGTATTGAGTATCTGGTTTTATGAGCTTCTCTAAGTACCATTTCTCTCATATCTCCAAATTTTGGTACCCAAATCCTTTCAGCCCTATACCGGGTTTCGTCTTCCCGAATATTAAGATGCTTCTCCGATCCTTTGGGTATTTCATCCTTTAAATTTCCCTTTTTTAAAACTCCTTGTTGCGCCTCCTTTATTTAAGTAGTAAGGTTATTATGAATCATTATATTCATAGATTTTACTCGAATGGGTTCTCTGTCCTTCCTGATCAAGGCATCGGCTACCACATTTGCCTTCCCCGGGTGGTAACGAATCTCAAAGTCGTAATCATTCAATAATTCAATCCACCTACGCTGCCTCATATTCAGTTGTTTCTGATTAAATATGTGTTGAAGACTTTTGTGGTCGGTATATATAATACTTTTGACCCCATATAAGTAGTGCCTCCAAGTCTTTAATGCAAAAACAATCGCGCCTAATTCCAAATCATGCGTCGTATAATTTTGCTCGTGAATCTTCAATTGTCTAGACGCATAAGCAATCACCTTCGTTCGTTGCATTAATACACAACCGAGACCTTGCTTTGATGCGTCACAATAAATCACAAAATTATCATTCCCTTCAGGCAATGACAATATAGGTGCCGTAGTTAGCTTTTTCTTCAATAACTGAAACGCTTTCTCTTGTTCATCCTTCCATTCAAATTTCTTCCCTTTATGCGTTAATGCAGTCAAGGGTTTTGCTATTCTGGAAAAGTCTTGGATGAACCTTCTGTAGTAACCAGCTAGTCCTAAAAACTGGCGTATGTGTTTCGGAGTTTTCGGGGTTTCCCACTTTTCAACAGTTTCTATCTTTGCCGGATCCACCTTAATACCTTCTTTGTTCACTATGTGACCGAGGAATTGAACTTCTTTCAACCAAAATGCACACTTTGAAAACTTAGCGTACAATTCTTCCTTCCTCAATACTTCTAACACCTTTCTCAAATGTTCACCGTGTTCTTGGTCATTCTTTGAGTAAATAAGTATGTCATCAATGAAAACAATGACAAACTTGTCAAGGTATGGTCCACACACTCGGTTCATAAGGTCCATGAACACAGCTGGTGCATTAGTTAAACCAAACGGCATGACCATAAACTCGTAATGACCGTAACGTGTTCTGAAAGCAGTCTTTGGAATATCATCTTCTTTCACCCGCATTTGATGATACCCGGAACGTAAGTCAATCTTTGAATAAACAGACGAGCCTTGTAGTTGATCAAATAAGTCATCAATTTGTGGTAGTGGGTAGCGGTTCTTGATGGTAAGTTTGTTCAACTCTCGGTAGTCGATACACAACCTGAATGTACCATCTTTCTTCTTGACAAACAAAACAGGAGCTCCCCACGGTGATGTGCTTGGTCGAATGAAACCACGCTCTAAAAGTTCTTGTAATTGGCTTTGCAGTTCTTTCATCTCGCTGGGTGCGAGTCTGTAAGGAGCACGAGCTATCGGTGCAGCTCCTGGTACAAGATCTATTTGAAATTCAACGGATCGATGTGGGGGTAATCCCGGTAATTCTTTCGGAAATACATCGGGAAATTCTTTTGCAATGGGAACATCATTGATGCTCTTTTCTTCAGTTTGTACTTTCTCGACGTGTGCTAGAACAGCATAGCAACCTTTTCTTATTAGTTTTTGTGCCTTCAAATTACTAATAAGATGTAGCTTCGTGTTGCCCTTTTCTCCGTACACCATTAAGGGTTTTCCTTTTTCTCATATAATGCGAATTGCATTTTTGTAACAAATGATCTCTGCTTTCACTTCTTTCAACCAGTCCATACCGATTATCACATCAAAACTCCCTAACTCTACTGGTATCAAATCAATCTTAAATGTTTCGCTAACCAGTTTAATTTCACGATTCCGACATATATTATCTGCTGAAATTAATTTACCATTTGCTAATTCGAGTAAAAATTTACTATCCAAAGGTGTCAATGGACAACTTAATTTAGCACAAAAATCTCTACTCATATAGCTTCTATCCGCACCCGAATCAAATAAAACGTAAGCAGATTTATTGTCAATAAGAAACGTACCCGTAACAAGCTCCGGGTCTTCTTGTGCCTCTGCCGCATTAATATTGAAAACTCTTCTGCGGCCTTGTCCATTCGTGTTCTCCTGGTTCCGGCAATTTCTAATAATGTGGCCCGGGTTTCCACATTTATAACAAACTACATTGGCATAACTTGCTCCGACACTACTTGCTCCGCCATTACTCGTTCCGACACCATTTGTTCCTTTCGTTCTGTTAACCCCTGGTCCATAGACCTCACACTTCGCCGCGCTATGACCATTTCTTTTACACTTGTTGCAAAATTTGGTGCAGAACCCCGAGTGATACTTTTCACACCTTTGGCATAGCTGCTTCTGATTGTTGTTGTTGTTGCGGTTGTTATTGTTGTTGGGATGATTGTTGTAGTTGCTGTTGTTGTTGTTGTTGTTGTTGTTGGACCGTTTGTTGTAGTTGCGATTGATGTTGCGATTGTTGGGATAATTGTTGCGATTATTTTTGTAATTGTTGTTGTTGTTGTATTGGTGATTCTTATCACCGTTTTCCTCCCACTTTCTTTTGACTTGCTTCACATTGGCCTCTTCAGCAGTCTGTTCTTTAATTCTTTCTTCAATCTGGTTCACTAGTTTGTGAGCCATTCTACATGCCTGTTGTATGGAGGCGGGCTCGTGTGAACTTATATCTTCTTGGATTCTTTCCGGTAATCCTTTCACAAACGCGTCGATCTTCTCTTCCTCATCTTCGAATGCTCCCGGACATAATAGGCACAATTCTGTGAATCGTCTTTCGTACGTGGTAATATCAAATCCTTGGGTTCGTAACCCTCTAAGTTCTGTCTTGAGCTTATTGACCTCGGTTCTGGGAAGGTACTTCTCGTTCATCAAGTGCTTGAATACTGACCACGGTAGTGCGTACGCATCGTCTTGTCCCACTTGCTCTAGATAGGTATTCCACCATGTTAACGCAGAACCTGTGAAGGTATGCGTAGCGTACTTCACTTTGTCCTCTTCAGTACACTTACTTATGGCAAACACTGATTCGACCTTCTCGGTCCACCGTTTCAATCCGATCGGTCCTTCGGTTCCATCAAATTCCAAAGTTTTGCAGGCAGTGAATTCTTTGTAGGTGCATCCTACACGATTTCCTGTACTGCTAGATCCAAGGTTATTGTTGGTATGTAACGCAGCCTGTACTGCGGCTATGTTTGAAGCTAGAAAAGTACGGAATTCCTCTTCATTCATATTCACGGTGTGTCGAGTAGTCGGTGCCATTTCCTTCAAAATAGTCAAATGGAACAAGTTAATCATACAGAATATTAAGAGTAGTTAATAGTATTTCGTAGCATAATATGAACTCATTTATAAAAGCTTTTTCTTCATATTAGCGTTTTATAAGTTTAAATTCGGGTAGTACCTACCCGTTAAGTTCATACTTAGTAGCTAATATACAATTCAACTACTACAATTCTATATGAAAAACTGATTATAATAATATTTCGCGTTCAAACTTTTACACAATATTTTACAAACTTACAATACCGCTTATTTTACATATAGCATGAAATATAGCACACAATAAATTTGATACAAGATGGTTGTGAAGATAATTCTAGCTAGTACACAAGTCGTTCAGCAAAGGCAATAAAGACACGTAATTCATACGTCCAGAAACAAGTCATGCATTCTGGTTTTACTAGGATTACTTCCCATCCTTGGTCTTGTGGAACATAACTGTTATGGCCGTTGATAAGACAGCGTGTTGTAACGTCGTCAAAGGGACGAGGGTTACGTAATGTCCAACAGTCCCGTAACAATCTAAAAACCTCATTTCTTACCCCAATTACCGACTCCGTCACTTGTGGAAACGTTTTGTTTAATAGTTGTAGCCCGATGTTCTTGTTCTCACTTTGGTGAGAAGCGAACATTACTAATCCGTAAGCATAACATGCTTCTTTATGTTGCATGTTAGCCGATTTTTCTAAATCACGAAGTCCAATATTCGGATATATTGAGTCAAAATAATTTCTTAACCCATTGCGTAAAATAGCATTTGGGTTCCCCGCAATATATGCGTCAAAGTAAACACATCGTAACTTATGGATTTCCCAATGTGATATCCCCCATCTTTCGAACGAAAGCCTTTTATAAACCAAGGCATTCTTGGAACGTTCTTCGAATGTCTTACAAACTGATCTTGCCTTAAATAGTTGTGCCGAAGAATTCTGACCGACTCTAGACAAGATTTCATCAATCATGTCTCCGGGTAGGTCTCTTAAAATATTGGGTTGTCTATCCATTTTGTGTTTTATACTGTAAAATAGACAAGAGTTAGATTCATAAAAAAAAAATACTTATTAATACAAGCAATTTTTACATATATCATAAAGCATAAGCACACTATATTACATATATTACACCACACGAATACAACTATCTTATTCCGACTCGCTTGTTTCTTCTTCTTTGGTTTTGGTTCGTTTTGCCAAGTTTCTAGGGATATATGATGTTCCCCTAATACGAGCCGTCGTTATCCACATTGGTTTAGAAAAACCTGGTGGTTTAGAGGTTCCCGGGTCATTGTTACAACTTAAGGACTTCGGGGGTTGACGATACATATAAAGTTCATCGGGGTTGGAATTAGATTTCTCTATTTTTATGCCCTTTCCCTTATTATTTTCTTTTGCCTTTTTAAATTCAGTTGGGGTAATTTCTATAACATCATCGGAATTCTCGTCGAAATCCGATTCATCGGAGAATTGGTAATCCTCCCAATATTTTGCTTCCTTGGCGGAAACACCATTGACCATAATTAACCTTGGTCGGTTGGTTGAGGATTTTCTTTTACTTAATCGTTTTATTATTTCCCCCACCGGTTCTATTTCTTCATCCGGTTCCGATTCTTCTTCCGGTTCCGATTCTTCTTCCGGTTCTGACTCTTCTTCCGGTTCCTCTTCGGGAACTTGTGAATCAGTCCACGAATCATTCCAATTTACATTTGACTCTTCATTATTATTAGGTGAGTCAATGGAACTTGTTCTAGAGGTAGACATCTATCACATAATATCAAACGCGTTAAGAGATTAATATATCACATAATATTCACATGTTAAAAATATATAGTTTCCAACAAAATTTGTTAAGCAATCATTTTTCAAGTAAACACGGTCGAAGTCCAGACTCACTAATGCATCCTAACAAACTCGATAAGACACACTAATGCAAAATTCTGGTTCTCTAAGACCAACGCTCTGATACCAACTGAAATGTCCCGTTCTTATTGATTAAAAACGTTCCATATTAATTGATTTCGTTGCGAGGTTTTGACCTCTATATGAGACGTTTTTCAAAGACTGCATTCATTTTAAAACAAACCATAACATTTATTTCATCAATAAAGGTTTAAAAAGCTTTACGTAGATTATCAAATAATGATAATCTAAAATATCCTGTTTACACACAACCATTACATAATGGTTTACAATACAAATATGTTACAACAAAATAAGTTTCTTGAATGCAGTTTTTACACAATATCATACAAGCATGGACTCCAAATCTCGTCCTTATTTAAGTATGCGACAGCGGAAGCTCTTAATAATCACCTGAGAATAAACATGCTTAAAACGTCAACAAAAATGTTGGTGAATTATAGGTTTAACCTATATATATCAAATCATAATAATAGACCACAAGATTTCATATTTCAATACACATCCCATACATAGAGATAAAAATCATTCATATGGTGAACACCTGGTAACCGACATTAGCAAGATGCATATATAAGAATATCCCCATCATTCCGGGACACCCTTCGGATATGATATAAATTTCGAAGTACTAAAGCATCCGGTACTTTGGATGGGGTTTGTTAAGCCCAATAGATCTATCTTTAGGATTCGCGTCAATTAGGGTGTCTGTTCCCTAATTCTTAGATTACCAGACTTAATAAAAAGGGGCATATTCGATTTCGATAATTCAACCATAGAATGTAGTTTAACTTACTTGTGTCTATTTTGTAAATCATTTATAAAACCTGCATGTATTCTCATCCCAAAAATATTAGATTTTAAAAGTGGGACTATAACTCACTTTCACAGATTTTTACTTCGTCGGGAAGTAAGACTTGGCCACTGGTTGATTCACGAACCTATAACAATATATACATATATATCAAAGTATGTTCAAAATATATTTACAATACTTTTAATATATTTTGATATTTTAAGTTTATTAAGTCAGCTGTCCTCGTTAGTAACCTACAACTAGTTGTCCACAGTTAGATGTACAGAAATAAATCGATAAATATTAACTTGAATCAATCCACGACCCAGTGTATACGTATCCCAGTATTGATCACAACTCAAACTATATATAATTTGGAATCAACCTCAACCCTGTATAGCTAACTCCAACATTCACATATAGAGTGTCTATGGTTGTTCCGAAATTTATATAGATGTGTCGACATGATAGGTCGAAACATTGTATACTTGTCTATGGTATCTCAAGATTACATAATATACAATACAAGTTGATTAAGTTATGGTTGGAATAGATTTGTTACCAATTTTCACGTAGCTAAAATGAGAAAAATTATCCAATCTTGTTTTACCCATAACTTCTTCATTTTAAATCCGTTTTGAGTGAATCAAATTGCTATGGTTTCATATTGAACTCTATTTTATGAATCTAAACAGAAAAAGTATAGGTTTATAGTTGGAAAAATAAGTTACAAGTCGTTTTTGTAAAGGTAGTCATTTCAGTCGAAAGAACGACGTCTAGATGACCATTTTAGAAAACATACTTCCACTTTGAGTTTAACCATAATTTTTGGATATAGTTTCATGTTCATAATAAAAATCATTTTCTCAGAATAACAACTTTTAAATCAAAGTTTATCATAGTTTTTATTTAACTAATCCAAAACAGCCCGCGGTGTTACTACGACGGCGTAAATCCGGTTTTACGGTGTTTTTCGTGTTTTCAGGTTTTAAATCATTAAGTTAGCATATCATATAGATATAGAACATGTGTTTAGTTGATTTTAAAAGTCAAGTTAGAAGGATTAACTTTTGTTTGCGAACAAGTTTAGAATTAACTAAACTATGTTCTAGTGATTACAAGTTTAAACCTTCGAATAAGATAGCTTTATATGTATGAATCGAATGATGTTATGAACATAATTACTACCTTAAGTTCCTTGGATAAACCTACTGGAAAAGAGAAAAATGGATCTAGCTTCAACGGATCCTTGGATGGCTCGAAGTTCTTGAAGCAGAATCATGACACGAAAACAAGTTCAAGTAAGATCATCACTTGAAATAAGATTGTTATAGTTATAGAAATTGAAACAAAGTTTGAATATGATTATTACCTTATATTAGAATGATAACCTACTGTAAGAAACAAAGATTTCTTGAGGTTGGATGATCACCTTACAAGATTGGAAGTGAGCTAGCAAACTTGAAAGTATTCTTGATTTTATGTAACTAGAACTTGTAAAATATATGAAGAACACTTAGAACTTGAAGATAGAACTTGAGAGAGATCAATTAGATGAATAAAATTGAAGAATGAAAGTGTTTGTAGGTGTTTTTGGTCGTTGGTGTATGGATTAGATATAAAGGATATGTAATTTTGTTTTCATGTAAATAAGTCTTGAATGATTACTCATATTTTTGTAATTTTATGAGATATTTCATGCTAGTTGCCAAATGATGGTTCCCACATGTGTTAGGTGACTCACATGGGCTGCTAAGAGCTGATCATTGGAGTGTATATACTAATAGTACATACATCTAAAAGCTGTGTATTGTACGAGTACGAATACGGGTGCATACGAGTAGAATTGTTGATGAAACTGAACGAGGATGTAATTGTAAGCATTTTTGTTAAGTAGAAGTATTTTGATAAGTGTATTGAAGTCTTTCAAAAGTGTATAAATACATATTAAAACACTACATGTATATACATTTTAACTGAGTCGTTAAGTCATCGTTAGTCGTTACATGTAAGTGTTGTTTTGAAACCTTTAGGTTAACGATCTTGTTAAATGTTGTTAACCCAATGTTTATAATATCAAATGAGATTTTAAATTATTATATTATCATGATATTATCATGTATGAATATCTCTTAATATGATATATATACATTAAATGTCTTTACAATGATAATCGTTACATATATGTCTCGTTTAAAAATCATTAAGTTAGTAGTCTTGTTTTTACATATGTAGTTCATTGTTAATATACTTAATGATATGTTTACTTATCATAGTATCATGTTAACTATATATATATATCCATATATATGTCATCATATAGTTTTTACAAGTTTTAACGTTCGTGAATCACCGGTCAACTTGGGTGGTCAATTGTCTATATGAAACATATTTCAATTAATCAAGTCTTAACAAGTTTGATTGCTTAACATGTTGGAAACATTTAATCATGTAAATATCAATCTCAATTAATATATATAAACATGGAAAAGTTCGGGTCACTACACGATACGCGCCATTTTGATGTTGCGCAATGGATGTGCAGCTATGCGCATCATTAGGAGGGTTCATTTGAAATAGACACCACATCCTTTGGTCTTGGTATTGATGTAAACCAAGATTCTTCAAAGATAGAAACTCTAGACTCTATTACGGTATTAACCAACACCGAGTCATTAGGTTCAATAACATAAAACCTATAAGCCATGGAATGCTCCGCATATCCAATAAAGATGAATCAATACCTTTCTCACTCAAAGTTTTCCTTGAGTTCCGGTAGTCTTACGACTGCCCTACATCCCCAAACACGCCAATAGTGCAAGTTTGGATGCTTTTTATACCAAAGTTCATAAGGGGTGGTCTTTCCCTTTTAGTTGGAAACTCTATTCAAAATATAACAAGCCGCCAACATGGATTCACCCCAAAACCATTCACTCAAACCCTAATAGGACAACGTGGAACTAACCATTCTTTTAAGAGAGTTATTCTTCCTTTCAGCTACACCATTTTGTGGTGGTGTATAAGAAGTCGTGGTTTAGTAAATTACACCTATTGATTGGTAATAACCAGGGTCATAGTATTCATCACCTCTATCGGTACGTAATGTCTTAATTGAACCATTCTGTTGCAATTCTACTTTCGTATTATAGATCTTAAACTTGTATAAGGCTTCATCTTTGGCATGCAAAAGACATACATAACAAAACCAAGATGCATAATCTATAAATGTGATCCTCTACTTCTTGTTACCCAAAGAAAGGGTAGCGTGGAAGTCACATAGATCACTATGAATTAATTCCAATGGTAAAGAATCCCTGTTTACATCTTTGAAAGGTTGCCTAATAATTTTAGTCAACACACAAGTTTTACACTTTTTCAAGTTTAAATCAAAACTTGGTATCAAGTTTTCCTTGAACATTTCATGCAATCTTTTATAATGCACATGTCTAAACTTGAAAGGACCCATTCTAATCCATCCGGATGAAGTCCATATTGATTATAAACGCTTCACAACAGTTGATTACATCACGAGGTATTTGACCTCTATATGATACATTTTATAAACATTGCATTCGTTTTTGAAAAGACAATCTTTCATTACAACGAAAGTTGACGGCATGCATACCATTTTATAATATATCTAACTATAACTGATTTAATAATAATATTGATGATCTCAACGACTCGAATGCAACGTTTTTTGAAATATGTCATGAATGACTCCAAGTAATATCCCTAAAATGAGCAAATGCACAGCGGAAGATTTCTTTCGTACCTGAGAATAAACATGCTTTAAAGTGTCAACCAAAAGGTTGGTGAGTTCATTAGTTTAACATAAATAACCATTATCATCATTTTAATAGACCACAAGATTTCATATATCCATTTCTCAATAACATACGTCCCATGCATAGAGACAAAAATATCATTCATATGGATTGAACACCTGGTAACCGACATTCACAATATACATATAAGAATATCCCCATCATTCCGGGATCCTCCTTCGGACGTGATATAAATTTCGAAGTACTAAAGCATCCGGTACTTTGGATGGGGCTTGTTGGGCCTGATAGATCTATCTTTAGGATTCACGTCAATTAGAGTGTCTGTTCCCTAATTCTTAGATTACCAGACTTAATAAAAAGGGCATATTCGATTTCGATAATTCAACCATATAATGTAGTTTCGATTACTTGTGTCTATTTCGTAAAACATTTATAAAAGCAGCGCTTGTATTCTCAATCCCAAAAATATATATTGCAAAAGCATTTAAAAAGGGAATAATGAAACTCACCTAATGTATTTTGTAGTAAAAATACATATGACTATACTGAACAATGCAGGGTTGGCCTTGGATTCACGAACCTATATCATTTGTATATTTATTAATACACATATTTGTAATCGAATAAGTTTATATATTATTATTAGTGCTGTACTTGTTATATTTAAAATTTGTAAGTTTTATTAATCACTTAGATATTTTCATTTTTATATAAATCTATATAATTATTAATATAGTTAAGTTATGTAATTTAAATATAATTTTATATCTATACTCTTTATTTTAATACTTAGGTTACTAATGATAATAATAATGCTTATACTAATAGTAAAATGATACTTTGATAATTTTTAAATATAATGATACTTTATTTTTAATTATGTAAGGGTGGTAATAATAACAGTGTTAGTAATACTAAGTTTTAGCATAACTTAATTATATTTATTTTTATAACCATATCGTGTATTGTCGTAAACCCTATCGTACTTATAATTATATTTCTCGATTATACATATATACATATACCTTAACTATATCCATTATCGTAACCATCTCCATAAATTAATTTGCACCATATATTATTATTAAGTTTATGATAAAAAAAAATCGTTATACTAATCTTTTATTATAATAATCTTCATGATATTTATATATAACCCTAATACTTTTAAGAATCAGGATGACTTGAGAAGACTGGAAACAAGTTCAAGGATGACGCGCGTAATTTTGTCTTATATTTATTCTCCTAACTTACTAATAATAATAATAATAACGATAATAATAATAATAACAGTAATAATAAAAGTAATAATAATAAAAATAAATAAGAATGAACTACCTCAAAAAAAAATGAGTTGCAAAAACAAATAATAGCCCATGCCAGGGATTGAACCCGAGACCTCTCGCTCACCCGCACCAACACTCTAACCATCCCTTCTATCCTGCTTATCTGTCTTCCTCTCCTTTTATTTCAATTTATACCATTTTCTGTTCTACATCTTCTTCTTCACAAAGTAACTAATCGATCACTTTTCATTATCTAACTAGTCGACCAGAATACTCATTTATTCGTACACAAACACGGTTTTTGGCTTTAATGTTCAACATAGCATGATTATAAGTGATAAAATGGATTTAAAAAAAAAATATAATTGCAGCAGTGGCTGCCGTCGCTGCTTGAGAAGAAAAAAAAATGATTTCCATTTCGAATGCGTATTGGTCAAAGGTTATAACACGAATTGTGTTTCACTTCACTCCTAGAAACTTTATCAATCGCCAATTTAACTGGTAACATCAAAACAATTACGAATTTTATGATGAACATAAACTTTGACTTTTTGACATTTAACTTTGACTCAAAAATTACTCATCAGTTTTTCGAATTGATAGCTGAAACTTTGCAGAAAGATTGTGTGAACGATTTCTAACAACTTTACATTTATACTTTTTAAAGATTGGTTCAAATTCTGGTTTTGGCTAAAAAGTGGATGTACAGAGGAACCGGGTTCTTACCATTTAAAATCTGATTTGATTCTTCCAATGGCCACATCAATTAGATGTGTTTATCTCATAATGATAATGGAAGTCAAATGATTGAAATAATGAACATTAGATGATTGAGTGTTTTTGGTAGGGTTAGAAATGGAGTAGCAGGTCACGGGTAAGCATAGAAAAAGAATCAGATTAAGAGCTGATAGTGAATATAAGCAATTAAATAATACGCATCCTCTTTATCAGATTATATATCTGTTATTTATATTTATTTACGCTTATTATAGTTGTATGTATATACATATCCGTATTTCTTTTTATATATACGCTTATTGTCAATATATACATATACATAATTGTTGTATTAAATTTTGTAATTTATAAATCTGATATTCTGTGAATGTAGTTAATAAGAATAATAATGATAGTATATTTACTATTAATAATATTATTCTTATCAAATATTGGTAGTAAAAAAATGATATTAATAATATTGGTAATAATATTGATGAAGATAATAATAATAATAATAATAATAATAATAATAATAATAATAATAATAATAATAATAATAATAATAATAGCAACCATAACAATAATAAGTATAACAACAATAATAATAGTAGTAATAATATAGTTTGTCATTACTATTATATTTTTAACTTGTTGTTACATCATATATTATATATGTAAATATTAATACATTAGTAATGTTTTATATAAATATTATATATCTATTCACTATATTATATTATTTCCGAATAGAAATAGGTATTATAAATTTCAACACATAATATTTATATATTTTTTATATATTTTACAATATGTTTATACTTATTAATAGAAATCATATATAGATTCATATATATATTTATATACATTAGTAATTTATTTATTCTATTTGTTAATTTGCATATTACATTTTTGTGATTCAAATATATCTTATTATTTCCACTACTTACCTTTTATTTATATATCTATATATATTTATTTATAACTATTGTTCGTGAATCGTCGGAATCGGTGAAAGTCAAATGAATTCATGTAAACTGTTTAAAATTGAGACTCAACATTACAGGCTTTGCTTATCGTGTCTGAATCATATAAAGATTAAGTTTAATTTTGGTCGGAAATTCCCGGGTCATCACAGTACCTACCCGTTAAAGAAATTTCGTCCCGAAATTTGAGTGAGGTGGTCATGGCTAACAATAAAAATGTTTTCATGACCAATATGAGTTGATAAAAATAGAGTTTTATCATTATTGATTAATATAGATAAAACGATTCGATCATGCGAAGCGTACGAGTGAAGCTATCACAAAAGAGTAAAAAGTTTTATTCTTAAATTTTGACGTAGTCTGAGTTGAATTCTGGAATTCAAGGGATTTAAAGAAAATCTTCGAAATCCACAAGATTTGATTCTTCGGTGAATAAGGAAATTAAGATCTCTATAATTAAGTACGGTGATCTGCCTCGATTACTCTGTCTGATATTGCCATTATAAATTAAGCTCTTCCGTTCCATTATTCTTACCATTCATATCCTTTCTTTCTTAGTTCATACATCCAAAAAATTGTGAAAATGCTTAATCCAGTTCTGATTCTTGTCCTTATCCTTACTATCGCAATGATCGTTCTTCTTTTCCAACTTCCCCTGAAAGAATCTATTTATTTCTACTATGCTCTAGGGATTATTGTATTAATAATCCTCCTGTGTCTTTATATTGCTATCCGCACTGATATCCACAGTTTGTAATTTCGGCGTTGTTGTTGGATTTTATATGTTCCCTTATATTTCGATGTCCTTGCTTCTGTTTCTTATAATCATTATCATCCCCAGTTAATACTCCCCCCTATTTGCTGCGATTTATACTCCAATTTCTATTTCGGAGCTTTTGTCCCTTCGTTTCTTTCTTGCGATTGGGCATCTCTTGTAACGGTCCAGAATTCGTAGATATAAGTTTCAGAATGAACATTGTTAATGTCCTAAAAAAAGAAACGGTAATAGTACAATTTGACTTGTCAAATTACCAGAATTCAAGGAAAGATAGGACTATCAAGAAAAATATGTTCTTAATATATTTATGGATTAGAAGGAACGTAAGAGTCGTGTAACATGGCACCTGATGATGTTATGATCTGTGAATCATCACATTCCATTTAAAAACTCAGCATGACTTACTGTAATATAATTACGTTGATCAAGTGTCATTATATTATACTAACTCATGCATCAGTTCCCAACATTACTTCAATAACATTCATATTTTAAGCTCGAAAGTTTACAGAATATAGAACTAATAGTTTCTATATGATGTAACACTGATAGCACGAAGAGATTAATGATTTCAAATAAGAATAGTTATGAAAATATCTTCAGAAATATGGAGGATATTTATAATGAAGATACGATGATATCTTTCAATTTTTAATATCGAAGGATGGTGAAGAAAATTTGTCCGCAAGAGTTTGGAGTCAGAAGCAAGGTATTTGCTAAAGATTTCAGCAGGCATTGAATCATTTAGATTCTTTGAAGTCAAACTTATTCTTTGTGATTTGTCCACAGCTTCCTTCATAGTTTCGCATAATCCGCTTTCCGGTACTAAATTTTCCATTGAGTGTTTCCAATACTCCATTCTTTATCATTAAACTTTCGACGGTTAAGGTCGATTACGATTATCTACAGTTTCTGCTGTTTCATTCAGCTTTTTCAAAGTTCAATGTATTAACTCGTAGGCTGGGTGCTTTTCAAAATTTCAGAATGGAAGATCATTATTCTATGAGATATATATTATACATATAACTTTTGATGTAGATATGCTGTGAGTTTTCAAAGTACTGATTGCCGATTCCTCTACATTTACTGCTACCATATCTGAATCATTGGTTATCGATCCGAGGTGATTTCAAGAGAATTGTGTTTTTAGATGATTAAACGCTGACGGTAATATGGTGGAATATAAAAGGTTCCCCGGTAATAATAAAAGAGCATACATATAAATCAAGGTGATAATAAGGTTGTTTCAAACGAAAAGTCGAAGTTGAGTTGCTGAAGCTGTGATAAAATCTGCTACTTTGAAAAGGGTTCGCAAAGTTATTTTTACTAATAAATGCCAAAGGATCTGACGCGGCTACGTGTTAAACTTTTACTCAGTTGCCGAGAGTTTCTCAGGTGCATAATTATATGCGTCAATCTTTTCTTCCATAGATGAAGTGCGGTTGGTTCATCTTCTCAGTTGTTTCTTAATTGAGAGGTTTCAAGAATCATGAAAGATTTGAACGCAGATTGTAATCGTCGAGATACAAATGAAGTTTAAGATGAATTCAAGTGGCAAACTTGAAGAATGTTTAGTTTCATATGTTATAATCAATATTTTAATTCCTTTTAATTGTCCAATGTTATTAGTCCATAGTCGATAGTCCACAGTAACAGTCCAATAATTCATATATAGTTTAATATACAATATTCGAATTAATTAATACGTGTCGTGACCCGTATACATCTCAGACTCGATCACAACTCAAATTATATATATTATTGTAGAATCAACCTCAACCCTGTATAGAGAACTCGATCATTATTGCATATAGAGTGTCTATGGTTATTCCAAATAATATATATAAATGCGTCGATATGATATGTCAAAACCTTGTTTACGTGTCCCGATATTTAAAGTGCGTAAAATAAATACAGAAATTAAATGACGATAAATAAAATTGCTAGAATATAAACTGCGATAAATAAACTGCTATAAATAAATTACGATAATTAAATTGCGATAAAATAAAATGTAATACGGAATTAACAGTTAGCTAGGAACAGTTAGCTAGGATCTTGTTAGCGTGGTTTCTTAACAAAATTTCATATTGTTAAATAGTCTGTTTCTAATCAATTTTTATTATGTCCATTATTTCTTCATTATGCCACTTGTTGGATTCTGATAGATCAAAATCCAAATATGAAATTGAATTTGAATGAAAATAGTTATTCTTTGGTGAACGGATACGTAAATCGGTGGTTGTAAATAGGATAGTAAATGATCGTTGAATCAAATTCGAAGAATGTACAGTGTAATTTATTAATGTGAAATCTAAATATTCCTCGGGTATTACCTACCCGTTAAAATATTTTCACCATTAACAGTTTGTACGAAAGAATTTTTAATTACAATCTTTATGAAAATATATACATATATATTTTCTTCAGGTGTAATCATGGATTTAATGAGTTAATATGATATTAAACTCATTTGATTTACCGTTAGAACAAGAATATATAATCTCTAAAACATTAGAGATTACATAATCGTCATATAGAACGAAGATAAATGATATAGAACGTCATGTAGAACGATGATTATGCTCGAGATATAGGATGAGATGTTGAGGCATGGATTTTTGATGGTACTGGTGCTGTTACTGGTGGTACTGTTGGTGCCGGTGATGTTGCTGAAGCTGGTACATTTTGCACCATATTCTCCAGAGCCACTACTCGAGCGCAAAACTAGTTGACTTCTTCTATTACGCCGGGATGATTGTTGGTTCGGACGAGCGGATGAATGAGGTTTAGAATTTTAGATAGAATATAATCATGGCGAGATATTCGGGAAATGAGGGTGGAAATGGTGTTTCGGACTGGTTCGCCGGTAAGTGCTTCAGGTTCATTGCCAAGAGATAAATTTGGTTAGTGGAGGGGATCGCCTTCTGCGCGTTTCCATTGATTAAGTCGACTACGAACCCATCAGATGAATTGGGGATGGATGATTGGTTGATTCATTCTGGTGACGTTGATTCCAGACTTTAGATGACTATCCATTTAGAATACTGTCGGGATAGCTATCGGAATAGTTCTCGGAATCCGAGGGACTCGAACTAGCTGAGGGATTCATCTCGTACGATCAGATGAAGGATTTCCGATAAGAAATAGATTATAGGATGTAGATTAGTATCTTGCAATACATAATTTACATATGCATATGTAATACTAAAATCTCATAAGTTACGGAGGAATCTACGGAAGCTGTCAGGTAAAAATAACAATAACAGATACGCTAAGATATGAATTAGCAGATACGCTAAGATATGAATTTTGTCTATACACTATTCATGCAGTCAATGCAATAAGATGTGTCAAGACTAATAATAATAAGCAGGTAATTTACTAAGGATGATAAACAAATGATTTATGAAAAAAATGATAAGCAAAACTTTTGACATGCAGACACGGTCGAAGTCCAGACTCACTAATGCATCCTAACGACTATCAGTTAGACACACTAATGCAAGACCCGGTTCGCTAAGACCACCGCTCTGATACCAACTGAAAGGACCCGTCCTAATCTATATTAATTATAAACGCTTCACAACAGTTGATTACATCATGAGGTATTTGACCACTATATGATACATTTTACAAACATTGCATTCGTTTTTGAAAAGACAATCTTTCATTACAACGAAAGTTGACGGCATGCATACCATTTTATAATATATCTAACTATAACTGATTTAATAATAATCTTGATGATCTCAACGACTCGAATGCAACGTTTTTTGAAATATGTCATGAATGACTCCAAGTAATATCCCTAAAATGAGCAAATGCACAACGGAAGATTTCTTTCGTACCTGAGAATAAACATGCTTTAAAGTGTCAACCAAAAGATTGGTGAGTTCATTAGTTTAACATAAATAACCATTATCATCATTTTAATAGACCACAAGATTTCATATATCCATTTCTCAATAACATACGTCCCATGCATAGAGACAAAAATATCATTCATATGGATTGAACACCTGGTAACCGACATTCACAATATACATATAAGAATATCCCCATCATTTCGGGATCCTCCTTCGGACATGATATAAATTTCGAAGTACTAAAGCATCCGGTACTTTGGATGGGGCTTGTTGGGCCCGATAGATCTATCTTTAGGATTCTCGTCAATTAGGGTGTCTGTTCCCTAATTCTTAGATTACCAGACTTAATAAAAAGGGCATATTCGATTTCGATAATTCAACCATATAATGTAGTTTCGATTACTTGTGTCTATTTCGTAAAACATTTATAAAAGCAGCGCATGTATTCTCAGTCCCAAAAATATATATTGCAAAAGCATTTAAAAAGGGAATAATGAAACTCACCTAATGTATTTTGTAGTAAAAATACATATGACTATACTGAACAATGCAGGGTTGGCCTTGGATTCACGAACCTATATCATTTGTATATTTATTAATACACATATTTGTAATCGAATAAGTTTATATATTATTATTAGTGCTGTACTTGTTATATTTAAAATTTGTAAGTTTTATTAATCACTTAGATATTTTCATTTTTATATAAATCTATATAATTATTAATATAGTTAAGTTATGTAATTTAAATATAATTTTATATCTATACTCTTTATTTTAATACTTAGGTTACTAATGATAATAATAATGCTTATACTAATAGTAAAATGATACTTTGATAATTTTTAAATATAATGATACTTTATTTTTAATTATGTAAGGGTAATAATAATAACAGTGTTAGTAATACTAAGTTTTAGCATAACTTAATTATATTTATTTTTATAACCATATCGTGTATTGTCGTAAACCCTATCGTACTTATAATTATATTTCTCGATTATACATATATACATATACCTTAACTATATCCATTATCGTAACCATCTCCATAAATTAATTTGCACCATATATTATTATTAAGTTTATGATAAAAAAAATGTAACATCCCGCATTTTTCCGTTAAATTATTTTAACGCCCGCCTTTTTCTTTTTAAATAATACCCTTCATATCTAGATTCGTATCCTTTGTTAAGTAACATTTTAAATATTCTCGTTATCGGATTTTTAATATCTCCCGTACTTCCGTGTAATTTAAAATAATTCGTTTGGTCAATTCACGCACCCGCAACCGAACGCGAGGGACTAGTTTCGCCATTGGAGCAAAGATGTGACTAGCTTGACTAGTCAACACCCACCTCCCCATTTTCCTTTTCATTTTCATTTCCATTTTCTTTCTATACTTTCCAATTTTCTCTCAAACACCACTACAAAGAATCATCATCTAAATTCGGATTTGGAAGCTTCAACCAAAACAAAATACATATTTGGAATCCTCTCTTCATCCTCTTCGATTTGATACCAACTTCATCTCATTTGGGTAACTTTCTAAAATCACTAATTTTATGTGTTCTTGAGATTTTTGAGTTATAAAGTTGTTAATTAGTGTCTATGGCTCATTGTGATGTCGTGTATGTAATTTGTATGCTCGATTCGTTGTTTTTGGTGTAACTAGTTCAATATGAAAATTACTTGCTAAATCCTTGATTTTGGATGATCAAATGTTGTTAGATTGTTAAAGTGCATGTTTTAAAAGTGTTACTAGTATCATTAGCTTCGTTTTGATGTATAGGTTGATTAAGGAAACTCCAAGAACATGATTAATGATTTTGTGAACTTGGATTAGGGTTTGATGAGCTTTACATGAACTTTTGATGCGTCAAATGCTATGAGATATTGTTGTTAAGTGTTTTGTTGCAATGTGTGTTTGATTACCTTCGAAACGGCATAACATACATGTAAATTGGTTGCCCGAATAATAAAATGCGTTTTTGGAACTTGAACTTTGATTATGAATGTTTAATTGCGGTTTTTGGTTGTTGTAAGTGGAAGTTTGATTGATGAAATGCGTTTAGATGTTTTCCTTGTCAAAATACCTTTCCGATGGTATAAGATACATGTTCTAAGTGTTTTCGGTGCATGAGATGTGTTAAATTGTATTTTGGTTCGTGACTTGGACCATTTTTCTGCAAACTGCATGTTTCCCAGGTATTGCGCGCCGCGCATATACCCGCGCACCGCGCAGAATTAGAAATCCCAGATGTTTGCCTTCGTGGTTAAGTTCTGACCAGGATTTACACTTGGGTGCGCGCCGCGCAACCCATAGCGCGCCGCGCATCTGCCCAGCTCATTTTGTCTTTGTTTTTCATGTCACAAAAATGTTTCCCGCTTTACTATAACCCCGTTTACCATGAAACTTGACTATTATGCTCGTATATTACTTCTCATCATGAGAAAATTGTCGGACACCCGACCCGACCCCGTTGACTTTGACTTTGACCAAGTTTGACTTTTAGTCAAACTTAACCAAACGATTATACAATCGTTCTAACATACTTAACTACTTGTATCGTGCATGAAACTTGACAAATTGATTCACATGCTATATTAATCGAGTCGTAACGAGCCATAGGACTAATTGAACATCTTTGACCGTTTGTGTTTACCGTTATTGATACAACCTATATGTTTAGGTCAAGACTAGCTTTGTCTTTGCACACGTCTACTTGTTGAAGTACTTTATTAACTCTTGCACTCAAGGTGAGATCATAGTCCCACTTTTACTCTTTTTGAACTTACTTTTGGGATGAGAAAACATAAACGTTCTTTTAAACTACGTGAACACAAGTACAGGGAAAACAAACATTCTACATACGAGTTTGAACACAAATCCTCAATTCGATTATCATTAGTTACATCAGATGGTGTAAGCGAGAACTTATGTTATATGGCCATATGGGTTTGACAAACCCTCACTTCGGACGGTTCGCTACCGTCTACGGGTGAAATATATTTTCGGGAAACAGTGTATGTTCTAACACTATTATTACGGGGTTCAACGGACGAAATGTTAAGCTTTAATAATTGAGTGCTCGTGAATATTAACTTTTAGAATGGATTACTATTATTTCAACTTTGCAAACCTTGTGGTTCGACTTACTTTACTTTTACTCATAAACTTACTTAAACCTATGATTTCACCAACGTTTTCGTTGACAGATTTCTATGTTTTTCTCAGGTCTTACACGATATGTGAAACATGCTTCCGCTCATTATTTGATACTTGCATTGGATGTCGAGTATACATGCTTTTCATGGAGCGTCTTATGACTTTACTTTAAACCATGTCGCCTAGATTTCCTTTGTACTTATAACCTTGTAACTTAACTTTTGGTTGAACAATTCTTGTAAACTTTGGGAACAATCTTTATTTTGAAATGAAGGCGACATATTTTGGTCAAACTTTGTCTTAAAGACTTATGACCATGCAATGGGACCTACGTAGACGACGCCGTCACTTGACGATTTGTCGGGGTCGCTACAAGTGGTATCAGAGCTTTGGTTGTAGGGATTTAGAGTTCATTTGTGTCCACCCCGAGTCATAGGGTACATAGGTGAATCTAGACTACAACCGGCATATAGACTGAAGTAGGAATTATTTGACTAATTGTGCATTTATACTCGAACTCTTCTATCATATCTAACTCGTATTCGATCTTGATCTTACGTTGATAAATTTTGTTGATGCGCCACCTTGACTTTATGAAGTAATGTTAAATGCACATGAGAATCAGGGTAATATAATTTCCGGGATTATATTACGGTGATTCACATGGACGTTCCGACATTATGACATAGAGAATTTAAGGCGAGTCAAGGAAAATTTTCTCTCTATCCTTATTCCATGCCACGGTTAGTATTGTTGAAAATACTAACCAACGATATTCTTGTCTCATGAAGGAACAATGGCTCACCAAGGTCAACACAACACTCCTCTCGAAACTCTAGAACAAGCTCTTCAACGAATGATAACCACCGCCGTGGGTACGGCCGTGGCCAATCACTTTTCTAACAACAACAATCATGGGGCCGGTAATTCAATCGAAGGTTGCTCCTACAAGAACTTCATGAAGTACAATCCTCCCACTTTCGATGGAACCGGGAGACCAGTTACTCTCACCCGATGGTTTGAACAAACAGAATCCGTTTTTAGCATAAGCGGTTGTCAGGACCAAGATAAGGTCAAGTTTTCCACCCTCACTCTTACCGGTATCGCTCTCTCATGGTGGAACACGTATGTACAATCAGTGGGTATCGATGAAGCCCTTACACTCTCTTGGACCGAATTAAGAGAAAGAATGATCACCGAATACTTCCCGCGCGATGAGACTCGAAGGCTCGAGCAAGGGCTAAGGAATTTAAGAACGGTCGGGAATGACCTCGGAGCTTATAATCAACGGTTTACCGAACTAGTCTCAATGTGTCCAAATCTCATGACTCCCGAATCCCTAAGAGTCGAACTTTACATAGATGGCCTCCCTAAGAGCATTCAACACGGGGTAATGGCATCCCAACCCACTAACCTACAAGAGGCTTTAACAAAGGCCCACCGAACTTTAGAAACGGTGAATGAAATGGAAGCACTGGTACGAATGGTCGAGAACCACCCGGGTAACAACAAAAGAAAATGGAAAGCCTCGCAACCAAGCAACCACAACAATAACAACATCCCCAAGAAGCCTTTCACCCCCGGAGGCAAGAAGGGGTATGCCGGAACCCTACCTCACTGTAACAAGTGTCGCAAACATCATTTTGGTGAATGTGGCAAACCATTTTGCGTCAAGTGTCAAAGAAGTGGCCAGGTGGCCCATGTCTGTAAGGGTACCGTTACCGTCGCTCGAAGGGTGCCCAACGCACACAGGACGGGTGCATGCTTTGAGTGTGGCCAACTGGGTCATTTTAGGAATGTGTGCCCAAAGAAGAAATCAACCCCAACGCACGCCATTAAACTTTCAACATCGACACCTAGGATGCCCGAGACGACGATGGACTAGTCACGGGTACGTTTCTTCACAACAAACCGTATACTTCATACTTGTTCGATTCGATTACCGCTAGACGTTTTACAACCAAGACTTTGACTTGTACTCATTACCTTCCATCTTTTCCCCTAGATACTATTTAGGCGATTTAAGCGACCAACGGAAAAATATTGTGTGCCTATAAATATTATCGGAGGATATACGTTAAGAAATTGAACTCGACACCAATAGAACTAAGGAACTCAAAACCTATTCATTAAGGAGAAATTGTTGCCCTACATTTATGTATAAATTATTGTGAACTAAGAAATTTTCGGTTGGAAACCGATACCCTCTCCCTCGCATCCATGACCTCATGATTATTTGCACGAATCTCGTATGTTCCAAATCGACCTCCGTTCCGGTTATCATCAATTGGGGGTTAAGTGAGACGATGTCTCCTAAGCCACTTTCCGAACTCGCAACGTTAGTTGTAAATCTCTCTTAGTACCGTTTGATTTATTTAGGGCTCGCCCGTATCCATAAACCTCTTGAACCGCGTATGCAAATTCATATAGACTAATCTGTTATCGTATTTATAGATGACATCTTAACTTATTCAAGTAAAGAAGGAAAACGAACAACATCACCATCTTAAGCTCAAACTTTTGAGAAAAGAGCAACTCTATACCAAAGTCTCTGAGTGAGAATTTCTGTTGAACGAAGTCCAATTTTCTAGACCATGATGTTTATGGTCAGGTCGTTACAATCAATCTCGAAATCAAGCCACATGTAATCAGGAAACTCTCCCAACTCAGACTTGTATTCGTAAAAATCTTAGATCTCGTCTGTTATTACCAAAGATTCATTTCTGACTTTTCTCGTGTTACACGACTTTTAAACTCGTTAACTCACTAAGGAAAACTTTAAACCTCTCCGTGTTCGAACCTTGAACGTAATTTTGCATGCAAACCTTTCTAGCTAAATTCGTATAGCACATAACGGAACTCAATATGGAAATAATTCTACTTAAACGCCCGAAAGGCATACTCTCTCGACTCGAAATCAACGGAACTGAAATTCGTTATTTTGCACGAAGAATTCGAATACTAAATTGTGGATCCGATCAATTTTCTCGTCATCACGTACCACACTACGTACCTCTGTTATTCCACCGTTACCATCTGATATTACTGGAACTTAAGATAACCCGCAATCCAAGGATACATCACTCTTATTTGACATAACGTCCTTGTGTTTCTGATAATCGGCCAACTACTATTCAACCCCGAACTATACAACTACGTGTACTATCTCGATTTTCTTTCAAACTTCAACTTTTGACAACTAGATGCACAATACGGCGACCTTGAGATGTAAACTCATCCTATTCTAAGACCTCATTTCACTCCTATCTTTATCGCTCGCACTTCCGTTTAAGGAAACTCCTTGTGACATTTCTCCATGGATAGAGAAACTCCTCATATTACCTTAACATTCGCCACGAGGGTGAATAGTCCTAACGAACATATTTCGAACCCTAACTGACTTGTTCAAACATATCTTAAGAGATTCTATTCCAGTACGGTGTATCTTCGTCATTTATCCTGTATCGAAATACTCGTTTCACTTCTAGTGTTACAAGAAACCTTGGGAACTCGCTTAGACACATGTACCGCGTATCTCCCACAACCGACGAACCGAGCAAACGTACGATTCAATCTTGGAAAGACATGTTACAGACTCGTATTGTCACCTTTAGTAGATCACTCTTACAATAGTAGTTACCACTCGTGTGTTCACGCGCACTTTCCGAAACCCTATATGACCGCTAATGTCATACCCCTGTTCATTTAACCAAAGCATCAACCACCGAAATCTGAACTCCATCAAGAAACAACAATTGAAATCATTCAAATCCGAGGAGGGCTCGAGACGATCCGTAGTCGCCAAAAGAGTTATACCAAACTTAGATGAAAACCTCACAAATCCCAGTGTGTAACCGTATAATATTGAGAAACCGTACCTTGGAAAGGTGTAATCCATTTTGGGAAATCGAGAAAGGCTATAGCCGCAATATTGAACCTTTTGAAACCTTGGGGCGTATTGGAACCGCTTCCTACCGTTTAGAACTTCCGACTAAATTAAGTTTCCGTTTACCCTACATTTCGTGTAACAAACTTAGAAACGTGTCCTGCGGAACAGGAACGTGCAATCCTGCTAGATACACCAACTATCGATGACAAACTTCTCTTCATAGGAAAACCAGTTGAAACCAGGGATCGTAAAAAAAAAAAAAAAAAAAAAAAAAAACCAAACCTTAATACAACGTGAAACCCTAACTATCCAAATTCATGAGGACACTCAAGGACGTACCTTCACTTATTCATATCATGAACAACGTAAAGTCTCGAGTAAGAGATATCGACTACTACTTCCAACTAAATTTCGGGACGAAATTTCTTTTGAGGTGTGGATAATGTAACATCCCGCATTTTTCCGTTAAATTATTTTAACGCCCGCCTTTTTCTTTTTAAATAATACCCTTCATATCTAGATTCGTATCCTTTGTTAAGTAACATTTTAAATATTCTCGTTATCGGATTTTTAATATCTCCCGTACTTCCGTGTAATTTAAAATAATTCGTTTGGTCAATTCACGCACCCGCAACCGAACGCGAGGGACTAGTTTCGCCATTGGAGCAAAGATGTGACTAGCTTGACTAGTCAACACCCACCTCCCCATTTTCCTTTTCATTTTCATTTCCATTTTCTTTCTATACTTTCCAATTTTCTCTCAAACACCACTACAAAGAATCATCATCTAAATTCGGATTTGGAAGCTTCAACCAAAACAAAATACATATTTGGAATCCTCTCTTCATCCTCTTCGATTTGATACCAACTTCATCTCATTTGGGTAACTTTCTAAAATCACTAATTTTATGTGTTCTTGAGATTTTTGAGTTATAAAGTTGTTAATTAGTGTCTATGGCTCATTGTGATGTCGTGTATGTAATTTGTATGCTCGATTCGTTGTTTTTGGTGTAACTAGTTCAATATGAAAATTACTTGCTAAATCCTTGATTTTGGATGATCAAATGTTGTTAGATTGTTAAAGTGCATGTTTTAAAAGTGTTACTAGTATCATTAGCTTCGTTTTGATGTATAGGTTGATTAAGGAAACTCCAAGAACATGATTAATGATTTTGTGAACTTGGATTAGGGTTTGATGAGCTTTACATGAACTTTTGATGCGTCAAATGCTATGAGATATTGTTGTTAAGTGTTTTGTTGCAATGTGTGTTTGATTACCTTCGAAACGGCATAACATACATGTAAATTGGTTGCCCGAATCATAAAATGCGTTTTTGGAACTTGAACTTTGATTATGAATGTTTAATTGCGGTTTTTGGTTGTTGTAAGTGGAAGTTTGATTGATGAAATGCATTTAGATGTTTTCCTTGTCAAAATACCTTTCCGATGGTATAAGATACATGTTCTAAGTGTTTTCGGTGCATGAGATGTGTTAAATTGTATTTTGGTTCGTGACTTGGACCATTTTTCTGCAAACTGCATGTTTCCCAGGTATTGCGCGCCGCGCATATACCCGCGCGCCGCGCAGAATTAGAAATCCCAGATGTTTGCCTTCGTGGTTAAGTTCTGACCAGGATTTACACTTGGGTGCGCGCCGCGCAACCCATAGCGCGCCGCGCATCTGCCCAGCTCATTTTGTCTTTGTTTTTCATGTCACAAAAATGTTTCCCGCTTTACTATAACCCCGTTTACCATGAAACTTGACTATTATGCTCATATATGACTTCTCATCATGAGAAAATTGTCGGACACCCGACCCGACCCCGTTAACTTTGACTTTGACCAAGTTTGACTTTTAGTCAAACTTAACCAAACGATTATACAATCGTTCTAACATACTTAACTACTTGTATCGTGCATGAAACTTGACAAATTGATTCACATGCTATATTAATCGAGTCGTAACGAGCCATAGGACTAATTGAACATCTTTGACCGTTTGTGTTTACCGTTATTGATACAACCTATATGTTTAGGTCAAGACTAGCTTTGTCTTTGCACGCGTCTACTTGTTGAAGTACTTTATTAACTCTTGCACTCAAGGTGAGATCATAGTCCCACTTTTACTCTTTTTGAACTTACTTTTGGGATGAGAAAACATAAACGTTCTTTTAAACTACGTGAACACAAGTACAGGGAAAACAAACATTCTACATACGAGTTTGAACACAAATCCTCAATTCGATTATCATTAGTTACATCAGATGGTGTAAGCGAGAACTTATGTTATATGGCCATATGGGTTTGACAAACCCTCACTTCGGACGGTTCGCTACCGTCTACGGGTGAAATATATTTTCGGGAAACAGTGTATGTTCTAACACTATTATTACGGGGTTCAACGGACGGAATGTTAAGCTTTGATAATTGAGTGCTCGTGAATATTAACTTTTAGAATGGATTACTATTATTTCAACTTTGCAAACCTTGTGGTTCGACTTACTTTACTTTTACTCATAAACTTACTTAAACCTATGATTTCACCAACGTTTTCGTTGACAGATTTCTATGTTTTTCTCAGGTCTTACACGATATGTGAAACATGCTTCCGCTCATTATTTGATACTTGCATTGGATGTCGAGTATACATGCTTTTCATGGAGCGTCTTATGACTTTACTTTAAACCATGTCGCCTAGATTTCCTTTGTACTTATAACCTTGTAACTTAACTTTTGGTTGAACAATTCTTGTAAACTTTGGGAACAATCTTGATTTTGAAATGAAGGCGACATATTTTGGTCAAACTTTGTCTTAAAGACTTATGACCATGCAATGGGACCTACGTAGACGACGCCGTCACTTGACGATTTGTCGGGGTCGCTACAAAAAATCGTTATACTAATCTTTTATTATTTATATATAACCCTAATACTTTTATGTTTCTTTTTAATAATCATAATTATATTTATTCTCCTAACTTACTAATAATAATAATAATAACGATAATAATAATAATAACAGTAATAATAAAAGTAATAATAATAAAAATAAATAAGAATGAACTACCTAAAAAAAAAATGAGTTGCAAAAACAAATAATAGCCCATGCCAGGGATTGAACCCGAGACCTCTCGCTCACCCGCACCAACACTCTAACCATCCCTTCTATCCTGCTTATCTGTCTTCCTCTCCTTTTATTTCAATTTATACCATTTTCTGTTCTACATCTTCTTCTTCACAAAGTAACTAATCGATCACTTTTCATTATCTAACTAGTCGACCAGAATACTCATTTATTCGTACACCAACACGGTTTTTGGCTTTAATGTTCAACATAGCATGATTATAAGTGATAAAATGGATTTAAAAAAATAAAAAAAAATATAATTGCAGCAGTGGCTGCCGTCGCTGCTTGAGAAGAAAAAAAAATGATTTCCATTTCGAATGCGTTTTGGTCAAAGGTTATAACACGAATTGTGTTTCACTTCACTCCTAGAAACTTTATCAATCGCCAATTTAACTGGTAACATCAAAACAATTACGAATTTTATGATGAACATAAACTTTGACTTTTTGACATTTAACTTTGACTCAAAAATTACTCATCGGTTTTGCGAATTGATAGTTGAAACTTTGCAGAAAGATCATGTGAACGATTTCTAACAACTTTACATTTATACTTTTTGAAGATTGGTTCAAATTCTGGTTTTGGCTAAAAAGTGGATGTACAGAGGAACCGGGTTCTTACCATTTAAAATCTGATTTGATTCTTCCAATGGCCACAGCAATTAGTTGTGTTTATCTCATAATGATAATGGAAGTCAAATGATTGAAATAATGAACATTAGATGATTGAGTGTTTTTGGTAGGGTTAGAAGTGGAGTAGCAGGTCACGGGTAAGCATAGAAAAAGAATCAGATTAAGAGCTGATAGTGAATATAAGCAATTAAATAATACACATCCTCTTTATCAGATTATATATCTGTTATTTATATTTATTTACGCTTATTATAGTTGTATGTATATACATATCCATATTTCTTTTTATATATAAGCTTATTGTCAATATATACATATACATAATTGTTGTATTAAATTTTATAATTTATAAATCTGATATTCTGTGAATGTAGTTAATAAGAATAATAATGATAGTATATTTACTATTAATAATATTATTCTTATCAAATATTGGTAGTAAAAAAATGATATTAATAATATTGGTAATAATATTGATGAAGATAATAATAATAATAATAATAATAATAATAATAATAATAATAATAATAATAATAATAATAATAATAATAATAATAGCAACCATAACAATAATAAGTATAACAACAATAATAATAGTAGTAATAATATAGTTTGTCATTACTATTATATTTTTAACTTGTTGTTACATCTTATATTATATATGTAAATATTAATACATTAGTAATGTTTTATATAAATATTATATATCTATTCACTATATTATATTATTTCAGAATAGAAATAGGTATTATAAATTTCAACACATAATATTTATATATTTTTTATATATATTTTACAATATGTTTATACTTATTAATAGAAATCATATATAGATTCATATATATATTTATATACATTAGTAATTTATTTATTCTATTTGTTAATTTGCATATTACATTTTTGTGATTCAAATATATCTTATTATTTCCACTACTTACCTTTTATTTATATATCTATATATATTTATTTATAACTATTGTTCGTGAATCGTCGGAATCGGTCAAAGTCAAATGAATTCATGTAAACTGTTTAAAATTGAGACTCAACATTACAGGCTTTGCTTATCGTGTCTGAATCATATAAAGATTAAGTTTAATTTTGGTCGGAAATTCCCGGGTCATCACAAAACTGAGCATGCCACAAAAAGGAATCTTTAGAACTAGAATTAATCATACAAGCAGAATTCATGAAAATGGGAATATTTATGAGATTAAGCATAAACATGCCATTGTTGTAATAGCCAAAGCCAATATACACACCACCTTTAGATACAAACATACTTATAAGATTCAAACACCTACTTATATCCACACTCATTTAAGATAGGATTCGAAATCAAATTTTACGAAGTTTGGATACATACAAAACATTAAAAAGAGTCATAGTATTTCTGGAACTAAATTCCAGCAAAACACTAACACGACCAAGATCATTAGCTACCGATTCATTGTCCATATGAAACGCATCATTGTCAGATACAAATGTCTTGAACCAACAACGATCCTTTCTTGCATGACAGGTGGCACCCAAATCAATTCATCAACCAACATTATCATCCTACACATGATAAAATGCCTTAGAAATATGTGATACATAATTCTGAACAAGATTAAACAAGTCAAGAAATTAACCTTGGTTTGGAGCCCGATCCTTAGATCCTTCTCCTGCACCCGAAGTGCTTGCTCCATCAATGTTCTTCACACGAAAATCCCTTTTGAAATGGTCGGATTTACCGTACCTCCAACAAGTCCTTTTGGTAATCTTTTTGGAACCATGCTTACTAGCATTAAATTTTCGTTTATTTCCATTAGGCTTCTTGTAGTTGTTGTTTATGTTACCACAGTTATTATATTCTATCATATTGACAGAAGATGACATCGTTTCCTTACCCTTACCCTTATTGCCTTCTTACACCTGTATTGATTCCTCAGCACACAAGAATCCACACAACTCGGTCAAACTCATTTCTTCTTTCTTGTATTTGAAGGTGTGTTTAAACTCTTGCCAAGATGGTCGGAACTTGTCAATAATACAAGATACAGAAATGGATTCATCCATTTTCAAGTTATGTTGAGCAGATTGCCCCAAAATCCTAAGGATTTCATGGAATTGCTCCATAACAGGCCTATTGTCAACCATCTTATTATTATTGAAATTACTAATGAGAAACTTCTTACTAGAAGCATCTTTAGCCATATACTTGGTATGGTATTACAGATAACTTGGGGACCAAGTATCTTTATGAATTTGGAGAGCAAGTTGAAAAGTTGTACAAAGTATTGCTTACGATGAATCCCGACAACTACAGATACTATCAAGAATTACAAAAGTGTGTTGTGCATGTTGTTAGACTATACGATTTATTAATTCTGTCATGGTATCAGAGCTAAGGTGAACGGTTTGTTCTACAGCGAGTCCGAGTCAGGCCCCCATGTGTGTTCTACGGTTTGTTCTAAAACGCCACCAACAAGTTACCACTTTCGCATCTTCACCCTTCTCTTTCACATCACACGCCCCCCGCCTTCTTCTATATAATATAAAACCCTCATTAAACTTCTATACCCTGTAATTTATTTATTTCTCTCTCTAAAAATCATTCGTCAAAATACAATCCAACAATAAAATGGGCGCTTCGCTCCCACTTAAAGAAGCCAATCTCTTCAAACTCATCGTTAAATCTTATGAAACAAAACACTATAAAAAGGGGCTAAAGGCTGCAGATGCTATAGTGAAGAAATTTCTAGATCATGAAGAAACCCTTTCAATGAAGGGATTAACATTGAACTGCATGGACCGTAAGCAAGAAGCATATGAGCTTGTACGACTAGGATTGAAGAATGACCTGAAGAGCCATGTTTGTTGGCACATATATCGCCTTCTCTACCGGTCAGACAGAGAGTACAGGGAGGCAATAAAATGTTATAGGAATGCTCTGAGGATAGATCCTGACAATATTGAAATACTAAGAGACCTGTCTCTCTTACAGGCATAAATGCGAGATTTGTCAGGTTATGTTGAAACTAGACAACAATTGCTGACTTTGAAACCCAATCATCGGATAATTGGATTGGTTTTACAGTTTCTCATCATCTAAACTCCAATGCATTAAAAGCAATTGATATCTTGGAAGCATATGAAGGGACTCTTGAGGATGATTATTGTGATGACCCGGAAATTTCCGATCAAATTTAAACTTTAATCTTTATATGTTCCCGACACGATGAGCAAAAATATGTAATGTTGAGTCTCGAAAGTTTTGAAAACTATATTCATATAATCAATTACCCTTTGACCATGCCTAGCGATTCACGAACAATTATATATACATATACATATGTGTGATTATTAAATTGAGATATATTATATAAAACATCGAACGGATTAGTGGATATGATTATAAGCTATGAGATCTATTTTATGAACCTGGAAATACTATCAAGGTATTGAATGAATTATATGTTACATGAATGTATTTGTTCAATGTATGTTTATCGACGAAATTAAAAGATAATTTCAAATGATTGAATTATCAGATACATTGAATTATGATTTCGAGTCTCTGTTATGAGGTCCACTTTGAATTAGAAAACTCTTACTTTTAACGGTATTCGGAAAATGGTAAAGTGAGTTATAAGTGAAGACAAGCGTGTCAATTAACGGGAACTAGCCAAATCTTAGTGGAGTTTTCTGTTCGACTTTCTATATAAACGTTAACTAGTTAACCTTCCTATTATTTAGAGTGAAAGTGAAACTTTGGGAATATAGTTATATTATTTAGAAAGTTTAAGGAAAACAAACTAAACGTTGACGCATAAGGAAATTATATTTTTAAAGTATAAACGTTATAGGATATAATATTATAAACGATCTTCAAATATACTTTGAAATATAATTAAAATCTAAATATTTTATTAAAGTATTTCAAACCTATATATTATAAATATATTTTAATTTAGTCAAAAGATGTTTTGGTTTAAGTTAATTTTATTAAATATACTTCGATAACTAACGAGGGTATGAATTATAAAAGTAAATGACCAAAACACTCAAAAGATTAAGTTACACTCTGAGTGTGTTAGTTTTTAATTAATTTAAGTCTAGTTATTAATAAAGGTACATGTCACAAAACATTTAATTTAAAATAAAATATTTTGACAAACAACGAGACTTTGATTTATAGAAGGAAATGACCACAACGCTCAACTTTATAAGTTTTATTTTTGTAAGGTAATTTATTGTTATGTAAGTCTAATTTTTGTAAAAGGTACACGTCACGTAATATAAAGGGCTAGTTTTCTAAACGTACGAAAGTGCGGTCGAAAAACCGAAAGTTGTACATGAGTCGTGAGACCACGTCCGTGTCATTTTTGTAAAAATTATATTTTTACCATGAATGTGAATATAATATAATATATAATTAATCATATGAATTAAATATATATTTATATATAATATTATTAAATTAAAAAAAAATGAATGATACGTAAGTTTTGTTTCAAAGAATCACGGGTCATAATTGATGACCACTTTTTCCTATTCTAACGCACGTTTTTTTTATTTCTATTTTTTATTATTTATTTATTTATTATACTATTATAATTATATAATTATATTATTATTATATGACAACTTGTAAGACACTTCTATAAATCATTTCGACCTTGATTCATTTTTTTGCATTCAATCCAGTTCTTCAATCTCTCTATACCTCTCAATATGTATATATATTTATATTATTAATATTATTAATCTTATTATTATGATTATTAGTATTAGTATTTATTATTATTATTAGTATATATTATACATAAAATACTACGAAAAGGGCATACGCGAGCGAATTCAAAATGAGTTTTTCGAGTAGGATAGGGCTAAGGAAATTATGGGTTATAGCTAAGGAGGTGATGGGTATGGTCCATGGGTATGCTCGTGAGGTCAATTTAGTATTTATCATCTCCGTTGCATCTACGTACCTTTCCTACAATATTGAACCTCAATATTGATACGTGAGCACTCATAACTTAACTTTTATTTATTAATAGTGTATCCCTGACTAGTGCTCGAGAAAATAGGATTATGCATGCTTGTATATTTGATATTTCCCTTAGATAGGTTATGTTGAATCTTAAAGGTTGTTATACTAGGGATGAAATAAGATATAAGATATGCATATCCTTAAAAAGCTAGTGAAAAATTAAGAACTTTTCCTTTAGATATCAAATGGATTCGATGAATAGATTAGAAGTTATTGTCAATTGAATTTTTGTATCATTATTAAAAATGATTATCATTATCATCGTAATTATCGTCATTCTAAGTTTTATCTAATTATTATTATTCTGATGATTATTATTATTATTATTATTATTATTATTATTATCATAATTATTTTTATGATATTAAATGAACTTTATAAAATTTATTACTTAAGATATATAAAAGTATACCTTAATATAAAATTGTATTTATTAATAGAGGAATTATATTATTTACTCTATTAAATTTTTTTTAAAAATATTTTAAGAATATAAAACGACGATATTTAAATAATCGTTTATAATTTTTTTAAATCATTTTGAGTCAAAATAATTTTTGTCGACCTTTGCATATTAGACTCGAGCATTAGGATTGTGGTACACTATGACTTAACTTAATGTATTAGACAAATATTGACAAATACATAAATATATATATAATTACTATAGGTTCGTGAATCCAAGGCCAACCTTACACTTGTTCAATGATGTTATATGTATTTTTACTACAAAATACAGTATGGTGAGTTTCATTTGCCTTTTTACCCTTTATATTTTTGGGACTGAGAATACATGCGCTTTTATAAATGTTTGACAAAATAGACACAAGTAATTGAAACTACATTCTATGGTTGAATTATCGAAATCGAATATGCCCTTTTTTTATTAAAGTCTGGTAATCTAAGAATTAGGGAACATACACCCTAATTGACGCGAATCCTAAAGATAGATCTATTGGGCCTAACAAACCCCATCCAAAGTACCGGATGCTTTAGTACTTCGAAATTTATATCATATCCGAAGGGTGTCCCGGAATGATGGGGATATTCTTATATATGCATCTTGTTAATGTCGGTTACCAGGTGTTCACCATATGAATGATTATTTTTGTCTCTATGCATGGGACGTATATTTATGAGAACTGGAAATGAAATTCTTGTGGTCTATTAAAATGATGGAAATAAATGATTATGATAAACTAATGAACTCACCAACCTTTTGGTTGACACTTTAAAGCATGTTTATTCTCAGGTGTTAAAGAAATCTTCCGCTGTGCATTTGCTCATTTTAAAGATATTATTTGGAGTCTTTCATAGCATATTTCGAAGAACGTTGCATTCGAGTCATTGAGTTCATCAAAGATTATTATTAAATCAATTTATAGTTGGATAGTGGATATTATGAAATGGTATGCATGCCTGTCAATTTTCGATGTAAAGAAAGATTGTCTTTTAAAAACGAATGAAATGTTTGTAAAATGTATCATTTAGAGGTCAAATACCTCGCAATGTAATCAACTATTGTGAATCGTTTATAATGTATATGAACGGGTCCTTTCAGTTGGTATCAGAGCGGTGGTCTTAGCGAACCAGGTCTGCATTAGTGTGTCTAACAGATAGGTCGATAGGATGCATTAGTGAGTCTGGACTTCGACCGTGTCTGCATGTCAATAGTTTTGCTTATCATTTTGTGTCAAAAATTAACTACTTATCATCCTCAGGAAATTACCTGCTTATCATTTTTAGTCTAAGACACGTCTTGTTGCATTTATTGCATAATAGTGTATAGACGAAATCTTATCCTGGCATATCTGTTATTGTGAACCTTGACTGACATTTTTCAAAGATTCCTCCGTAATTTTTGGGAATTTGGTAATATATATGCATATATAAACTATGTATTGAAGAAAACCAAATCTAACTCCTATAGTCTATTTCATATCAAAAATTCATTCCCTTGATCATACGAGATGGATCCCTCAACCAGTTCGAATTCCTCAGATTACGACTGTTATTCCGATATGGATTTTCATTCAAGCTCTGAAAACAGTGTGACCGGAATGGATCAACCAATCAGCCATCATCTATTCTGGATGAAATGGGGATGGGTTCGTAGCCTCCTCAATCATTGGAGACAAGAAGAAGGTGATCCCTTCCATCCACCAAATTGCCCTCTTGGCAATGAACCCGAAGCACTTACCGGCGAACCTATTCGCGAAACTATTTTCTCTCTCATTTCCAGAGTATCTCGTCACGATTATATACTACACCAATTTCTAGATTATATTTATCCGCTCGTCCAAACTGCTAATCACCCCGGTGTGATAGAAGAAGTCAACGAGCTTCGAGCTCGGGTAGTGGCTTTGGAGAATATGGTGCGAAGGTTACAAACACCATCAACAGCACCAGCAGCGTAACCGGTACTGCCAGTAACATCCACATCGCAAGCCTCAATACCATAAGCACCAGCAGCATCACTGACATCAACAACAACCACCATCATTAACATCAACAGGATCATTACCACCACCAACAATCACATCCGCATCACACACCTCCATATCCCAATTTGTACATCGGATATCAACGTCACACACACCACAATTACCAAAGAGTACCAATAACAACAAACGATGAAGTATTGATTCATAACTTCATCGGAGAAACATTCTGTGGTGATTATGTAATCTCTAGAGTTTTAGGGATTATCTATCTCAGCCTTAACCGTAAACCAGATGAGTGGACATAGATGATAGGGAGAAGAATCGAAACCCTGACAAGAATGGTGCGCGGCTTACAAGATAGACTTGTTGTACCAACAGCATCAACAGTACCCTTAACCTCACCAACACAGTCAATGCTGTCAACATTGTTAGAATCGTCAGCACCTCCAACCTCACAAGTTTTGCCAGTTCAAGAATTACTGTGGAAACCATTACGAATTAACAATGAGTATTTTGTATCAACGAGTTATGAAGTATTAACTCATTCTTCTGAAGAAATTATATATATATTTTATATATATAAATTCTGAAACTATATAAATCTTTCGTACTAAGCCATTGAGTATGAATTGAAAAAGGGTAGATACTACTCGAATAAATTCATATTACTAATATGCTATGATGTACATCTTTCGTTAACAACCCAACCATCGTTAGCTACAATCTCTGTTTCAATTAAATGAATTCAGGTTTATAATAAACCAAGTGTATAATTCAATAATTTGTTTGATTTTCACTTTCATCTTCAATGTACTCGGAACTTACTGAAAAACGACATTCGTATCTTGCGAAGTTCGCAAGAATTCTTCAAACGTCAACATCCTTCACTAAGGAATATCAATAAAAATAAATATTTAAGTATTGATTACATTAGTAAAATACTCTGCGAAGATTATGTAATCTCTGATGTTTTAGAGATTATTCATTTCGAAATTCAAGCCGAAAATCAAATGAGTTTAATATGATATTAACTCATTAAATCGGTATTACATCTGAAGAAAATAAATATGTAATTATATTTTCATAAAAGATTGTAAATAAAAAAATAAAAAAATTCCCTTGTACAAAAGATTATTTGTGAAATTTTTTTAACGGGTAGGTAATACCCGAGAGATATTTAAATTCACAATTAATATGTTACATTCTTTGAATCTGATTCAACAATCACCAATTGTATTCACTACTCTCTCAACAATATACAATCTTTCGTAAAAATCAAAACAACTATTCTCATCCAAAAATTTAATTACCTATTCTGATTATGACAAATCAAAATCCAAGTCAACTTATAACAGAAGACATCACTCTTAGAATTCCTACATCTGTCAAAGTCATACTTTGAATTCAAAACTGTGACAGAACATCACTTTTATTTGTAACACCCAGAAGTATATGAAAATCATTCGAGATTCAGGAAGATTTCATCATTTGGATATTGACTATGACAATCTGTATTTCAAACCCTTCGAAATTTCGAAAGACACTTCAATAATGAACAATCAAGATGATGATGCAACCACACGATACTCGAAGTCTTTTACCTGAAAAACTCTCGAAACCAAAGTCATAGTTTAACACGTACCGCGTCAAAATTTTTTAGCAATTATTAGCAAAAACAAACTTAATGATTCCCTTCAAAATAGCCAATTTTGTCACAGCTCCAGCCAGTCAACTTCGACTTTTCAGTCGGACCAGTCTTATTATAACCCCGATAGATACGTTGCCCTTTCGTCATTGTTACTGGGAAACTTTTCATATTCCACCATATTACCACCAGCGTTTAATCATCTAAGCCATGATTCTTCTGATGTCATAACCCGTCCTTAACCATAAGAACGTGTTAGATAACGTATGATTTCATTGCGAGGTATTGACCTCTATATGCGACATTTTTAAAAGAGAAACTGCATATATTATACATTACAAACCATAACCATTATTTTTGTTACAAGCTTTAGACAATAAAAAGATGATTATCGTTTAGCGATAATCTTCGACTTACAAACTTTACATATAATGATAACAACACGATTTCGAGCATATTTTACAACACAAATCCTTGGGTATGCAGTTTTATTTTTGACACAAATATGCGTACGCAAGATCCTGCTCAAATTCAACATAATGCAGCGGAAGCTTTAGTAATCACCTGAGAATAGACATGTTTTAAAAGGTCAACATAAAGTTGGTGAGATATAGGTTTAATGCCGGCAGCAATATATATATATAGACCACAAGATTTTGTATATAAACAGTTTAATAAAAATATTCTAAGTGGTTGAGCACTTGGTAACCATACTTAACATTTAATCACGTCGCATATTCCCTTTATTATGAAATCTTACTACACCGTACCAAGTGTAGTCACGAAACGAAGTACTGTGCAACCGTTGAATACTGGTCGTCCAGTCCGGTTGGGGTTGTCAGGCCCGATAGATCTATCAACAGGATTCGCGTTTACAATACCGCTGTAAATAACAGTTACCAAGCTACAGGGAAGTATGCCAGTGGTACAACTCAACGTAGAATATATTTTTCAGTTACTTGTGTCCATAACGTAAAACATAAAATACATGTATTCTCATCCCGAAATATTTAGAGTTTAAAAGTGGGACTATATACTCACTTTCGTCTTGAAGATATATATATAATTTGACTTGGTCTCCGGTTGATATCACGAACCTATCCATATATAATATATCAATACCTTTTCTTTTTAAACAAACGTCACATATATATACTTGTTATACTTTTAATACTTTGAATAATTCCTTAGTCCGTAGTTAGCAGTTCGTTGTTAGTAATTCAATTTTAATGGTTCATTTTTAGATGTTTAATATACCCGCAATGAAATAAATAAAACCCCCAACGAAATAAATAAAACCCCATCGTATATGTATTGGTCGAGATTAATCTTGACCCACGGTACCGGTGTTGTCAAATGACGTGTTGCGTACATAAAGTACCGGTGTTGTCAAATGACGTGTTGCGTACAATCATGAGATCTTATGATTAATCTTCTCGTGTTGTTTACGGGTGATCCTGAACCATATAAAATTGAATTATAAGTACATATATATAAAATATCATGTTAACTTAAAAATATGTGATTTATTTAATTTTTCCCAATTATTTTCGTGGCTAAACTAGTCTTGGATATCCGATTTTGTTTCGGTCATAGTTTCTTCGTTACAACTCCGTTTTCGTTGATTCAACTTGCCATCTCCTTGGATCGAGTCCCTCTTTAAGACTATGAACTGTAAATACCTTAGTTTGTATTCAAAATCACACGGCATAGGTCAAACTTTAGTGAAACTTATGAAGTTAATCATTTTCCATCATGTAAACAACCTTAAATGATTATTTTTCTAAAAATACTTATACTTTGAGTTAAATCATGAAATTTTTATGTGTTATCATATTCATAGTAAAAATCATTTTTCCAGAAAATAAACCTCCAATTCAAAGTTTAAGATGGTTTTTAATTATCCAACCCAAAACAGCCCCCGGTGGCACTCCGACGTCGTAAAAACAGTTTTTAAGATAATCTTTGAAAAACCAAGTTATACCTTGTTAAATTAGCATATATTTAAGTTATATTACAGGTCTTGGAGTATTTTAAAAGTTAAGTTAGAAGGATCTATTTAGTTTGCGAACAAGTTTGAAATCATTCAAACTATGTTCTAGTTTATAAACTCTTATATATATATAGCTATAAATATATGAATTGAAAAAGAGTTGAAGTAGAGTTTTTACCTCAAGTTTAAAATGTAAAGTTGCTGGAAAGAAGTAGTAAAATAAAAGTTGAGAGAGTTCTTGCAAGTGTGTGTGAAAATTGGAAGTAAAATTTGGAAAATGAATGTGTAAAAATGAGTTAGAAATGGTGCTTATTTATAGGCTTGAAAATTTGGTTTTTAGTGAAAATATCTAAGATAAGTTAAAATTTATTATGTCATGAATGACATATTATTCCAATAATTGAAGATTTCTATTGGTATATACCAATAGTAAATACTTCTAGAAGCTGTGTATAGTACCCTAGATATACGTATAGGATTATTGAGGAAACGGAACGAGAATTCAAATATAACTATCTTTTGTAAATATACTTATATTGTTTTATGTATAAAAGCCCTTTAAAAATGATTAAATACATTACTTATACGATATATGTATAAACATTATAAATCATCAGTATTTATGTCAAATAACGTTACGTATGGTTATTGTTTTGAAAACTTAAGTTAGTAGTTTCAAAATATACTTTTGACTTTTTGTTATTAATACAGAATGAGATATTAAAACATCCTTAGATCATGTTAAATATGTATGTATAATTATCATATATTGTATAGTTCGTGATATCATCGGTCAAACTAGACGGTCAAACGTTGTGTAAAACTCTTTTCAAAAACATAAATCTTAACAATTTGGATTGCTTATCATGTTGGTAAGGTTTAATTTATATAAATATTAATCTTATAAGTATAGAACGATCGAAAAAGTGCGGGTCATTACAGTACCTACCCGTTAAATAAATTTCGTCCCGAAATTTTAAAATTGTACCTATTTTGCGTCATCGGAAAACAAGTGTGGATATTTTTGTTTCATTTGATCCTCTCGTTCCCAAGTAAACTCGGGACCCCTTCGAGCATTCCAACGAACCTTAACGATCGGTATGTTGCTCTGCTTGAGCCGTTTAACTTCACGATCCATGATTTCGATTGGTTCTTCGATGAATTGTAGTTTCTCGTCGACATGGATTTCTTCAAGAGGAATGGTGAGGTCTTCCTTTGCAAGACACTTCTTAAGGTTTGAGACGTGAAAGGTATTATGTACTCCGGCGAGTTGTTGCGGTAACTCGAGTCGATAAGCTACCGGTCCAATGCGTTCGATGATCTTGAACGGGCCTACATATCTTGGGTTCAGTTTACCCCTTTTTCCAAAACGTATCACACCTTTCCAAGGTGACACCTTTAGCATAACCATGTCACCGATCTGAAACTCTAATGGTTTCCTTCGGACATCGGCGTAGCTCTTTTGGCGACTACGGGCTGTTTTCAATCTCTCCTTGATTTGTACTATCTTCTCAGTCGTTTCGTGTATGATCTCGGGACCAGTTAAATGTCGATCTCCTACTTCATTCCAACATATAGGAGATCTACACTTCCTTCCATACAATGCTTCGAATGGTGCAGCTTTAATGCTCGCATGATAACTATTATTATACGAGAATTCTGCTAACGGTAAATACTTATCCCATCCGTTTCCAAAATCGATCACACATGCCCTGAGCATGTCTTCAAGAGTCTGAATTGTTCTTTCACTCTGCCCGTCGGTTTGCGGATGATATGCGGTACTCATATCCAGACGAGTTCCTAGTGCCTCCTGTAGTGATTGCCAGAACTTTGAGGTAAATCTACTATCACGATCAGATATAATGGAAATAGGTATTCCATGCCTTGAAACAACTTCCTTATATACAATCGTAATAGTTTCTCCATTCTATCCGTTTCCTTTATAGGCAAGAAATGTGCAGACTTGGTGAGACGATCAACAATCACCCAAATGGTGTCGTAACCCCAGGCAGTCTTTGGTAACTTCGTGATAAAATCCATGGTAATACCATCCCATTTCCATTCTAGGATTTCTGGTTGTTGAAGTAACCCTGATGGCTTCTGGTGTTCTGCTTTGACCTTGGAACAAGTTAAACACTCCCCAACATATGTTGCTAAGTCTGTCTTTAAATTAGGCCACCAATAACGTGTCTTAAGATCTTGATACATCTTTCCAACTCCAGGATGTATCGAGTATCTTGTCTTATGTGCCTCGTTCAATATCAACTTCCTTAATCAACCCAACTTCGGTACCCAAATACGATTTGCAAAATATCGAATTCCGTCTTCCCGTATAACGAGTTGCTTCTCATACTTCTTCATTATTTCATTTCTTATGTTTTCTTTATTGAGTGCTTCTTGTTGAACCTCTTTGATTTGTGAGTTGAGATTCATGCGAATTTTTATGTTCATTGCTCGAACTCGGATTGGTTCTCGTTCCTTTCTGCTTAGAGCATCGGCCACTACGTTCGCTTTCCCGGGATGATAGCGAATTTCACAATCATAGTCGTTTATTAACTCGACCCACCTACGTTGCCTCATGTTCAATTGTTTCTGATCAAAAATATGTTGAAGGCTTTTATGATCAGTAAACACAGTGAATTTAACCCCATACAAGTAGTGTCTCCACATCTTCAATGCAAACACAACTGCTCCCAATTCTAGATCATGCGTCGTATAATTCCGCTCGTGAATCTTCAATTGTCGGGATGCGTATGCAATAACTCTCTTCCGTTGCATAAGAACGCAACCAAAACCTTATCGTGAAGCGTCACAATATATTTCAAAATCATCGTTCCCTTCTGGTAACTATAAAATAGGCGCCGTAGTTAACTCCTTCTTTAGTATTTGAAATGCGTTCTCCTGCTCAGAGGTCCATTCATATTTCTTCCCTTTTTGCGTTAACGCTGTCAACGGCTTAGCTATTCGGGAAAAATCTTGAATAAACCTTCTATAATAACCGGCTAAACCCAAAAATTGGCGTATCTGCGTTGGTGTCTTAGGAGTCCCCCATTTTTCAATGGCTTCAATTTTTGCTGGATCAACCTGAATTCCTTTGCTACTAACAACGTGGCCAAGAAATTGCACTTCTTTCAACCAGAAAGCACATTTAGAAAATTTAGCATATAGCTGTTCTTTTCTTAACAACTCTAATATCAACCTTAAATGCTGCTCATGCTCTTGCTCACTCTTGGAATAGATAAGAATATCATCAATGAAAACGATAACAAACTTATCTAAATATGGACTACAAACTCGATTCATGAGGTCCATGAATACAGCTGGCGCATTTGTCAACCCAAACGGCATGACCAAAAATTCATAATGACCATAACGTGTCCGAAAAGCAGTTTTCGGTATATCTTCTTCTTTGACACGTAATTGATGATAGCCCGATCTTAGGTCAATTTTCGAGTACACACATGATCCTTGGAGTTGATCAAATAAGTCGTCAATTCTCGGTAGTGGATACCGATTCTTGATAGTTAACTTATTTAATTCACGATAATCTATACACATTCGGAAAGATCCGTCTTTCTTCTTGACGAATAAAATTGGAGCTCTCCACGGTGAAGTACTTGGTCGTATGAATCCACGATCCAGTAATTCTTTTAACTGACTCTGAAGTTCTTTTAACTCGGACGGTGCAAGTCTATATGGAGCACGGGCAACCGGTGCAGCTCCTGGTACAAGATCTATTTGAAATTCTACAGATCTAAATGGAGGTAATCCCGGCAACTCTTCCGGAAATACTTCAGGAAAATCTCTTGCCACAGGCACGTCATTGATGCACTTCTCTTTTTCTTTCTTTTCGACTTTATTAACATGTGCTAAGATAGCATAGCACCCTTTCTTCAAGCACTTTTGAGCTTTCAAATAACTAATGAGTTTTAGCTTTGAGTTACCCTTCTCTCCATAAATCATTACTGGCGTTTTATTCTTACGAGGAATGCGAATTGCCTTCTTGGCGCACTCAACTTCAGCTCCTATTTTGGACATCCAGTCCATGCCGACTATTACATCAAAACTTCCTAATTCTACGAGTATCAAATCAATCTTAAATGTTTCTCCGGCTAAATTTATTTTACAATCACGGCAAATTTTATCGGCTTTAATTAGTTTACCATTAGCTAACTCAATCATGTACTTAGCATCTAGAGGTAATGATGAACAATTCAATTTAGCGTGAAAGTCTCTACACACGTAACTTCTATCAGCACCAGTATCAAATATAATAGATGCGGATAAGTTATTAATGGTAAACGTACCCGTAACAAGCTCCGGGTCTTCACATGCCTCTCTAGCATTAATAACAAATGCTCTTCCACGTGCAGGTCCGATATTCTTCTCTGGATTCGGGCACTGGCTCTTATAGTGGCCTTGTTTTCCACACCCAAAACAAGTAATGGTAGCCAAAGCAGTTCTATTTGCGTTGGTGGCAGGAGTCTTGGCACCATTTGTATTCGTAACGAGAGCCCTACAATCTTCAGCAAGATGACCCTTTCGATTACATTTGTTGCATACCACATTACAGTAGCCAGAGTGATGTTTGTGGCATCGGTTGCATAAAGGATTTTGTCCTTTGTAACCAAAGCTTGAACCACCACCTGCACCTTGTATGGTTTCTTGTTTCTTAAAAGATTGTTGTTGGTTACCTCGATCATAATTTCCATTCCACTTTCTTTTGTTACCTGATACCTTCACATCAGTATTGGATACTTTCTTATCCATGATGACCTGATCCATTAGCTCGTTTGCCATGGTTATAGCTTCATGAATTGTCTTAGGTTTTGATGCTGTAACGTTTGCCTTGACCTTTTTGGGCAAACCATCTTTGTACATTTCAATCTTCCGTTCTTCGGTTGGAACCAATTCAGGACATAGCAAAACTAATTCCATGAATCGCTGATTGTAGTTAGTGATTTCAGTACCAATAACCTTCAGACTTCGTAACTCATCTTCCAACTTCCTAACCTCGTTCCTTGGACAATATTCGTTGATTAACATTGTTTTGAATTCTTCCCACGGAGTATCATAAGCTACATCTCCTCCTACAGCCTTCACATAATTTTTCCACCACGTGAGTGCACTATCTTGTAAAGTGCACGATGCGTATTTGGTCATGTCCTTTTCAACACAACCACTGATTTTGAACACAGTTTCCATCTTTTCTATCCACCGGGTTAAACCGATCGGTCCTTCTGTTCCACTGAATGATGAGGGCTTGCAAGCTTGAAAAGTTTTGTAAGTGCACCCCACATGAGGATTTGGGTTAACTGCAGCACCTCTTGCAGCCTCGACCCATAACATTCTGTCGTTCACTCGCTGATTGATGAGTTCCTGGATTTCTTGTTCCGTCATTCGGTTCAATCGCGCCATATTCTTCTATAAGAATGAAAAGAAAATAATTATTCACATGGAATATTATAGATGTAGTGTATATTTACAGTACATTATAACTTATTAATAATATGAACCAGGTATTATTATAAAAGCCTTTTCTTCTTATTAGCGTTTTATAATTATATCTAGGGTAGTACCTACCCGTTAATGTTCATACTTAATAGCTTAGTACCGAACCAATTACTACAATCTAAATAATACTTAACCATGGAAAATTATTGCATTTCACACTTCACTATTTTGCTTATGCTTATCTTACATCGAACATTAAACAAACCACACTAATAATATTATACAAAACATTATATGATCCCATGGTTTAATACGGCAGCGCATCGTTTGGTCTATTTTCTAGGACGTTTAGGTTCAGAGAATCGCTTAACGCTTATCCTGGCTGTCTGCCTATATTTTGGCGGTGGGGCTGAAGAACTAGATGACGGGACAGCACGAATAGGAATAGCGGGAATAGGGGTGGTAGTGTTTAGTGGAGTTGGTGCCGCATCATCCTCCCTAAACTCGGGATTTGAATTTTCTAATTCATTAGCTTTTCGTTTCTTTCCTTGTTCGAACTTGTCTTTCGTAATTTCCTCGGGTTCACTTTCCTCCTCGGGTTCACTTTCCAGATTTTCTATAGTTGGTTCATCCGGAATTTGTGAGTCTTCCCCAAAGATATTATTTTCGTCATCGGATAGGTTAATGACTGGAACACCATCTGAAGATTCTGATTCGGAGTCGCTGAATGTGATAATAAGTTTTGAACCCGACATCTATCACACCACAACTAACTCATTAGTACTACATAATATTTACATATAAATTTTAACCAACAGTGATAAGCAATGGTTTTTGAAATCAGACCCGGTCAAAGTCCAGACTTACTAATGTATCCTAACGACTTATCAGTTAGACACACTAATGCAAACCTGGTTCGCTAAGACCACCGCTCTGATACCACATGTCATAACCCGTCCTTAACCATAAGAACGTGTTAGATAACGTATGATTTCATTGCGAGGTATTGACCTCTATATGCGACATTTTTAAAAGAGAAACTGCATATATTATACATTACAAACCATAACCATTATTTTTGTTACAAGCTTTAGACAATAAAAAGATGATTATCGTTTAGCGATAATCTTCGACTTACAAACTTTACATATAATGATAACAACACGATTTCGAGCATATTTTACAACACAAATCCTTGGGTATGCAGTTTTATTTTTGACACAAATATGCGTACGCAAGATCCTGCTCAAATTCAACATAATGCAGCGGAAGCTTTAGTAATCACCTGAGAATAGACATGTTTTAAAAGGTCAACATAAAGTTAGTGAGATATAGGTTTAATGCCGGCAGCAATATATATATATAGACCACAAGATTTTGTATATAAACAGTTTAATAAAAATATTCTAAGTGGTTGAGCACTTGGTAACCATACTTAACATTTAATCACGTCGCATATTCCCTTTATTATGAAATCTTACTACACCGTACCAAGTGTAGTCACGAAACGAAGTACTGTGCAACCGTTGAATACTGGTCGTCCAGTCCGGTTGGGGTTGTCAGGCCCGATAGATCTATCAACAGGATTCGCGTTTACAATACCGCTGTAAATAACAGTTACCAAGCTACAGGGAAGTATGCCAGTGGTACAACTCAACGTAGAATATATTTTTCAGTTACTTGTGTCCATAACGTAAAACATAAAATACATGTATTCTCATCCCGAAATATTTAGAGTTTAAAAGTGGGACTATATACTCACTTTCGTCTTGAAGATATATATATAATTTGACTTGGTCTCCGGTTGATATCACGAACCTATCCATATATAATATATCAATACCTTTTCTTTTTAAACAAACGTCACATATATATACTTGTTATACTTTTAATACTTTGAATAATTCCTTAGTCCGTAGTTAGCAGTTCGTTGTTAGTAATTCAATTTTAATGGTTCATTTTTAGATGTTTAATATACCCGCAATGAAATAAATAAAACCCCCAACGAAATAAATAAAACCCCATCGTATATGTATTGGTCGAGATTAATCTTGACCCACGGTACCGGTGTTGTCAAATGACGTGTTGCGTACATAAAGTACCGGTGTTGTCAAATGACGTGTTGCGTACAATCATGAGATCTTATGATTAATCTTCTCGTGTTGTTTACGGGTGATCCTGAACCATATAAAATTGAATTATAAGTACATATATATAAAATATCATGTTAACTTAAAAATATGTGATTTATTTAATTTTTCCCAATTATTTTCGTGGCTAAACTAGTCTTGGATATCCGATTTTGTTTCGGTCATAGTTTCTTCGTTACAACTCCGTTTTCGTTGATTCAACTTGCCATCTCCTTGGATCGAGTCCCTCTTTAAGACTATGAACTGTAAATACCTTAGTTTTTATTCAAAATCACACGGCATAGGTCAAACTTTAGTGAAACTTATGAAGTTAATCATTTTCCATCATGTAAACAACCTTAAATGATTATTTTTCTAAAAATACTTATACTTTGAGTTAAATCATGAAATTTTTATGTGTTATCATATTCATAGTAAAAATCATTTTTTCAGAAAATAAACCTCCAATTCAAAGTTTAAGATGGTTTTTAATTATCCAACCCAAAACAGCCCCCGGTGGCACTCCGACGTCGTAAAAACAGTTTTTAAGATAATCTTTGAAAAACCAAGTTATACCTTGTTAAATTAGCATATATTTAAGTTATATTACAGGTCTTGGAGTATTTTAAAAGTTAAGTTAGAAGGATCTATTTAGTTTGCGAACAAGTTTGAAATCATTCAAACTATGTTCTAGTTTATAAACTCTTATATATATATATAGCTATAAATATATGAATTGAAAAAGAGTTGAAGTAGAGTTTTTACCTCAAGTTTAAAATGTAAAGTTGCTGGAAAGAAGTAGTAAAATAAAAGTTGAGAGAGTTCTTGCAAGTGTGTGTGAAAATTGGAAGTAAAATTTGGAAAATGAATGTGTAAAAATGAGTTAGAAATGGTGCTTATTTATAGGCTTGAAAATTTGGTTTTTAGTGAAAATATCTAAGATAAGTTAAAATTTATTATGTCATGAATGACATATTATTCCAATAATTGAAGATTTCTATTGGTATATACCAATAGTAAATACTTCTAGAAGCTGTGTATAGTACCCTAGATATACGTATAGGATTATTGAGGAAACGGAACGAGAATTCAAATATAACTATCTTTTGTAAATATACTTATATTGTTTTATGTATAAAAGCCCTTTAAAAATGATTAAATACATTACTTATACGATATATGTATAAACATTATAAATCATCAGTATTTATGTCAAATAACGTTACGTATGGTTATTGTTTTGAAAACTTAAGTTAGTAGTTTCAAAATATACTTTTGACTTTTTGTTATTAATACAGAATGAGATATTAAAACATCCTTAGATCATGTTAAATATGTATGTATAATTATCATATATTGTATAGTTCGTGATATCATCGGTCAAACTAGACGGTCAAACGTTGTGTAAAACTCTTTTCAAAAACATAAATCTTAACAATTTGGATTGCTTATCATGTTGGTAAGGTTTAATTTATATAAATATTAATCTTATAAGTATAGAACGATCGAAAAAGTGCGGGTCATTACATCTGAACCCACGTCGGATTGATAACCAGTGATTTGGATATTATAGCATTAAATGCAGAGGAAACATAAAAATGGTAGATGGGCTAAACGGCCAAAAGTTTGATGATAAAAGATAGTGAGTTAGTAAAGCTCAGGAAAAGAAAGGATTTGGTACTGAAAAACGGATCGAGCAGAGTATGAAGGAAGCCGTGGATAAATCACAGAAACTGAATCTGCCTTCAAAGGATCCAAATGATTCAGTGTCTGCTAAAATCGTTAGCAAACACGTTACTTCTTATTCTAAACCTTCACAGACAGATATTCTTCATCATCATCATATCTTAAATATTATAAGATATCTTCGTATCTTCCATTATATATATTCTCCGTATCTCTGGAGATATTTTCACAACTATTCTTATCTGAGATAATTTATCTCTCCGTAATATCTGCAACATAAAAGGAACTGTGTTAGTTTCTAAATTCTGAAAAATTCAAATATGAATGTTTTGAAGTAGTGTTGGGAACTGATGCATGGGTTAGTATAATATAATGACACTTGATCAACGTCATTATATTACAGTAATTCATGCTGAGTTTCTAATGGAACGTGATGATTCACATAACATACCGTCACCATGTACCATTACACGACTCTTACATTCTATCTAATCTGTAAATATATCAAGAAAATATTTCTTGATGATTCGGTCTTTTCCAGGGTATTCTGGTAATTTAACAAATCAGGATTTACCATTACCCTTTCCTTCTTAGAACAATTACTATATTCCTTCTTAAATCCATACATATGAATTCCGGACCATTACAAGAGCTATTTAATCGCAAGAAGAAGAAACGAAAGGACAAAGCTCCGAAATAGAAATGTGGGGTATAAACCGCAGCAAATAGAAGAGAGCATTAACTATGGATGACGATGATTATAGAAGACAGAAGCAGGGACATCGAAATATCAGGGAAGATATAAAAATCTAGCTACAACCCGAAAAATTACAAACCGTATATATCGATGCATATAGCAACGTAAAGACACGGGAGAACTAAAAACACTATAAACCCTAGGGTATAGTAAAAGTAAATAGATTCTTCTGGTGGCAGATTAAAAAGAAGAATGACAGATATGAACGTTAAGAGGATATCAAGGATTAGGATGGGATGGAGCATATTAACGAATGTTTTAAAGTATGAATTGAGGAAGAAAGAATAGAGGGTGTGAGTCGTAAGGAAATGGAGAAGGCGAATTTATAGGGAAATATCCGACAGAACAATCGAAGCAGAATATCGCGTTCAACCAAAGAAGATCTAAATCTCCTTAATTACTGAAGAATCAAATCTTATTATGAAGATTTCTTCTAAATTCCTTAAATTCCGGAAAGCAATCTTGAACACGCCGCCGGTTAAGTTAAACCTGCATTTATTCATTTTTCACTCTTTTGCGATAGCTTCACTTATACTCTTCGCATAATCAAATTGGGTTATCTATATTACTCAATGATGATAAAACTCTATGTATCAGTTTACATTCGTCATAATAACATTCTCACTGTTAGCCATGACGACCTCTATCAAATTTCGGGACGAAATTTCTTTTAACGGGTAGGTACTGTGATGACCCGGAAATTTCCGATCAAATTTAAACTTTAATCTTTATATGTTCCCGACACGATGAGCAAAAATATGTAATGTTGAGTCTCGAAAGTTTTGAAAACTATATTCATATAATCAATTACCCTTTGACCATGCCTAGCGATTCACGAACAATTATATATACATATACATATGTGTGATTATTAAATTGAGATATATTATATAAAACATCGAACGGATTAGTGGATATGATTATAAGCTATGAGATCTATTTTATGAACCTGGAAATACTATCAAGGTATTGAATGAATTATATGTTACATGAATGTATTTGTTCAATGTATGTTTATCGACGAAATTAAAAGATAATTTCAAATGATTGAATTATCAGATACATTGAATTATGATTTCGAGTCTCTGTTATGAGGTCCACTTTGAATTAGAAAACTCTTACTTTTAACGGTATTCGGAAAATGGTAAAGTGAGTTATAAGTGAAGACAAGCGTGTCAATTAACGGGAACTAGCCAAATGTTAGTGGAGTTTTCTGTTCGACTTTCTATATAAACGTTAACTAGTTAACCTTCCTATTATTTAGAGTGAAAGTGAAACTTTGGGAATATAGTTATATTATTTAGAAAGTTTAAGGAAAACAAACTAAACGTTGACGCATAAGGAAATTATATTTTTAAAGTATAAACGTTATAGGATATAATATTATAAACGATCTTCAAATATACTTTGAAATATAATTAAAATCTAAATATTTTATTAAAGTATTTCAAACCTATATATTATAAATATATTTTAATTTAGTCAAAAGACGTTTTGGTTTAAGTTAATGTTATTAAATATACTTCGATAACTAACGAGGGTATGAATTATAAAAGTAAATGACCAAAACACTCAAAAGATTAAGTTACACTCTGAGTGTGTTAGTTTTTAATTAATTTAAGTCTAGTTATTAATAAAGGTACATGTCACAAAACGTTTAATTTAAAATAAAATATTTTGACAAACAACGAGACTTTGATTTATAGAAGGAAATGACCACAACGCTCAACTTTATAAGTTTTATTTTTGTAAGGTAATTTATTGTTATGTAAGTCTAATTTTTGTAAAAGGTACACGTCACGTAATATAAAGGGCTATTTTTCTAAACGTACGAAAGTGCGGTCGAAAAACCGAAAGTTGTACATGAGTCGTGAGACCACGTCCGTGTCATTTTTGTAAAAATTATATTTTTACCATGAATGTGAATATAATATAATATATAATTAATCATATGAATTAAATATATATTTATATATAATATTATTAAATTAAAAAAAAATGAATGATACGTAAGTTTTGTTTCAAAGAATCACGGGTCATAATTGATGACCACTTTTTCCTATTCTAACGCACGTTTTTTTTTATTTCTATTTTTTATTATTTATTTATTTATTATACTATTATAATTATATAATTATATTATTATTATATGACAACTTGTAAGACACTTCTATAAATCATTTCGACCTTGATTCATTTTTTTGCATTCAATCCAGTTCTTCAATCTCTCTATACCTCTCAATATGTATATATATTTATATTATTAATATTATTAATCTTATTATTATGATTATTAGTATTAGTATTTATTATTATTATTAGTATATATTATACATAAAATACTACGAAAAGGGCATACGCGAGCGAATTCAAAAATGAGTTTTTCGAGTAGGATAGGGCTAAGGAAATTATGGGTTATAGCTAAGGAGGTGATGGGTATGGTCCATGGGTATGCTCGTGAGGTCAATTTAGTATTTATCATCTCCGTTGCATCTACGTACCTTTCCTACAATATTGAACCTCAATATTGATACGTGAGCACTCATAACTTAACTTTTATTTATTAATAGTGTATCCCTGACTAGTGCTCGAGAAAATAGGATTATGCATGCTTGTATATTTGATATTTTCCTTAGATAGGTTATGTTGAATCTTAAAGGTTGTTATACTAGGGATGAAATAAGATATAAGATAGGCATATCCTTAAAAAGCTAGTGAAAAATTAAGAACTTTTCCTTTAGATATAAATGGATTCGATGAATAGATTAGAAGTTATTGTCAATTGAATTTTTGTATCATTATTAAAAATGATTATCATTATCATCGTAATTATCGTCATTCTAAGTTTTATCTAATTATTATTATTCTGATGATTATTATTATTATTATTATTATTATTATTATTATTATTATTATTATTATTATTATTATTATTATTATTATTATTATTATTATCATAATTATTTTTATGATATTAAATGAACTTTATAAATTTTATTACTTAAGATATATAAAAGTATACCTTAATATAAAATTGTATTTATTAATAGAGGAATTATATTATTTACTCTATTAAATTTTTTTTTAAAAATATTTTAAGAATATAAAACGACGATATTTAAATAATCGTTTATAATTTTTTTAAATCATTTTGAGTCAAAATAATTTTTGTCGACCTTTGCATATTAGACTCGAGCATTAGGATTGTGGTACACTATGACTTAACTTAATGTATTAGACAAATATTGACAAATACATAAATATACATATAATTACTATAGGTTCGTGAATCCAAGGCCAACCTTACACTTGTTCAATGATGTTATATGTATTTTTACTACAAAATACAGTATGGTGAGTTTCATTTGCCTTTTTACCCTTTATATTTTTGGGACTGAGAATACATGCGCTTTTATAAATGTTTGACAAAATAGACACAAGTAATTGAAACTACATTCTATGGTTGAATTATCGAAATCGAATATGCCCTTTTTTTATTAAAGTCTGCTAATCTAAGAATTAGGGAAGAGACACCCTAATTGACGCGAATCCTAAAGATAGATCTATTGGGCCTAACAAACCCCATCTAAAGTACCGGATGCTTTAGTACTTCGAAATTTATATCATATCCGAAGGGTGTCCCGGAATGATGGGGATATTCTTATATATGCATCTTGTTAATGTCGGTTACCAGGTGTTCACCATATGAATGATTATTTTTGTCTCTATGCATGGGACGTATATTTATGAGAACTGGAAATGAAATTCTTGTGGTCTATTAAAATGATGGAAATAAATGATTATGATAAACTAATGAACTCACCAACCTTTTGGTTGACACTTTAAAGCATGTTTATTCTCAGGTGTTAAAGAAATCTTCCGCTGTGCATTTGCTCATTTTAAAGATATTATTTGGAGTCTTTCATAGCATATTTCGAAGAACGTTACATTCGAGTCATTGAGTTCATCAAAGATTATTATTAAATCAATTTATAGTTGGATAGTGGATATTATGAAATGGTATGCATGCCTGTCAATTTTCGATGTAAAGAAAGATTGTCTTTTAAAAACGAATGAAATGTTTGTAAAATGTATCATATAGAGGTCAAATACCTCGCAATGTAATCAACTATTGTGAATCGTTTATAATGTATATGAACGGGTCCTTTCAGTTATCCCCCCAGAAAGTGAACGTTTCGAGCACGGAGAAATGCTGTTATACAAGATGTCTTTATTGGAGGTATGTGGCCTATTTGAGAAAGCTCTTAAGGAGTTGCGTAGAAGAGAATATAAAATTGTTGATAAATTATCATACAAGGAGGAAAAGGCTTCTCTTCTTGTGAAGCTTAATTGTCTCGAGGAAGCTGAAAAGTTGTACAAAGTATTGCTTATGATGAATCCCGACAACTACAGATACTATCAAGGATTACAAAAGTGTGTTGTGCATGTTGTTAGACTATACGATTTATTAATTCTGTCATGGTATCAGAGCTAAGGTGAACGGTTTGTTCTACAACGAGTCCGAGTCAGGCCCCCATGTGTGTGCCGCCGTCGCTACAAAGATATTGAGTCAGGCCTTCTTCTCTTCTTCTCTTGCCGCCTGTGAAGACCCGTCCTAATCCATCCGGACGAAGTCCATATCGATTATAAACGATTCACAACAGTTGATTACATCGCGAGATACTTGACCTCTATATGATACATTTTACAAACATTGCATTCGTTTTTGAAAAGACAAACTTTCATTACATCGAAAGTTGACAGGCATGCATACCATTTCATAATATATCCAACTATAATTGACTTGATAATAATCTTGATGAACTCGACGACTCGAATGCAACGTCTTTTGAAATATGCCATGAATGACTCCAAGTAATATCTATAAAATGAGCAAATACACAGCGGAAGATTTCTTTCGTACCTGAGAATAAACATGCTTTAAAGTGTCAACCAAAAGGTTGGTAAGTTCATTAGTTTAACTTAAACAATCGTTTCCATCATTTTAATAGACCACAAGATTTCAGATTTCCATTTCTCATAAACATACGTCCCATGCATAGAGACAAAAATATCATTCATATGGATTGAACACCTGGTAACCGACATTAACAATATGCATATATAAGAATATCCCCATCATTCCGGGATCCTCCTTCGGACATGATATAAATTTCGAAGTACTAAAACATCCGGTACTTTGGATGGGGCTTGTTGGGCCCGATAGATCTATCTTTAGGATTCGCGTCAATTAGGGTGTCTGTTCCCTAATTCTTAGATTACCAGACTTAATAAAAAGGGGCATATTCGACTTCGATAATCCAACCATAAAATGTAGTTTCACGTACTTGTGTCAATTTCGTAAAACAGTTATAAAAGTTGCGCATGTATTCTCAGCCCAAAAATATAAAGGGTAAAAAGGCAAATGAAACTCACGATACTGTATTTTGTAGTAAAAATACATATGACGTCATTGAACAATGCAGGGTTGGCCTCGGATTCACGAACCTATATCAATTGTGTATATATTAATACGTATAATGTAAGTTACAAAATTTCATTTATTAATATGTATTATTTATATATTATAGTTTTGTAGAATTTATTCTAACCTTTATTTTAAAACGTATACTTATATTATATTTTAAGTTATATTTTATATATATATCGATTTTATGTATATATATCTATAATGATTTACGTTTATATAAATAGTGACATTAATATATTTATATACATATATTTGTGGTTAGTATTGTATTTATGAAATTTTATTAGTTTGTTATGTGAATTATTAATACAATCCTAGTATATACCATAAGTATATATATAGTGTACAAAAGATTTATTTGTTAAAATAATAATTTAGATAATAATGATTTACTAATAATAATAATAATTTTATTAATAATGATAATACTAATAGCAAAAAAAATGAAAATGATAACTGTTAATGATACTAATAATAATAACTCTAAAATAATATTAATACTAATACCATACTTATGTTAATAATAAGGGTTCTAATATTTATAAAATGATAAATGATAATCATAATAATACTAGTAAATATTAATGATGATACTGATAAATATGATATTATTAATTGTAAATGTACTGATGATACTATTATTTATAAACCGGTACAAATTCTAATATTGATGATAATAATATATTTTTATTTCCTTCATAATAATAATAATAATGATAATCATAATCATAATCCTAATGATGATAAAATACTAAAATGATAAGTTTATTACTAATAATAATATTATTAATACCTATCATAATAATAATAGTAATGTCTATAATACTTTCAAATATGATAACAAGTATGATACTAATAATAACAATAACAATAACAATCAAAACAATCACAATAATAATAATAATACTAATAATATATATAATAACAATAATAAAATTAGAAAAGAAAACTACCTCATATGAAAAGAGTTTCAAAAAAAAAAAAAGAAACTACCGTCCTCTGGACTCGATCTCGTGACCACATGCTCACACGCAAACACTCTCGACCATCCCACCAATTCTGATTCTCTGTACTAATATCGAATTTAAATTTTATATATAAACTGTTTTTCTTCTATTCCTCTTCTTCTCCACAAGTCTCATGGATTCAACAAAACATCAATAACCAAAAAAAAAAAAAAAAATCAGGGTTCCTTTTAAAGCTTCAAAACATTACAGAAAAAAAAATAATTTGGGTTCTAAAATAAAAAAAAAAAAAAAAACACTAAAGGCCTACTGCAGCGTCGGTTCTTGGAACAAAACAAAAAAAATTGATTTCGTAATAGATAACATTATAGATAATGTTTATAACACGAAATAGTTTTCTAAACATGTATAAAAACTACTGGAATCGTCAATTTGATCAGAAACATATACACGAACGCGAATTTGTCTCAAGAACAATTGTTGACTTTTTTTAAACTAAACTTTGACTTCAAAATTCAAGATCGATATAAAGATTTGAGTTGAGATTTTGCAGATAGATTCAAAGAAAGATTTCTAACCTTTCTGCATTTTTAGATTTTGAAACTTTATTCGAAATTGAATTAAGAGAAAAAAAATTGGAGCGTGCAGAGAAGAAGAAAAAAAAAATATCGCTGTGCTCTTTAATCCCATTGGATTTCCTTTTTATTTGATTTGCAATTATACATAATCATTTTGTAATAATAGAGATCGGTTGATAAAAAATGGAGAAAATGTCAACACAGGTTCACGAGTTTGGAGCAGGAAAGAAACAAAAAAAATAATAATAATAGAGATAAAGGATACAGAGGTCAAGCGTATAATATAGATCCCTACTGTTTTTTTTAATTAATAATAATAATATATAATAACAATACTATTAATATCTAATAATATTAATAAAATTAATAATAATGATAAATATAATATTAATGATAATAATAATTGTAAAAATGATAATAATAATAATAATAATAATAATAATAATAATAATAATAATAATAATAATAATAATAATAATAATACCATACTAATTATGATAATATTAATATTTTATCGATAATAATAATATTAGTAATAATAATCTAATTTATACATCCAATTTCATCTTTATATGATATAAAGTGATATTATGAATACAAATATTGATATTTGACGATACAAATAACATTACTACAACTATATTTGTATTTAAATTTAATTTATTAATATCATCTATTATTATGTAATATTTAATAATTATGTAATATGTATTGTAACATATACTGAATATTATATATTTATGCATTTTAATATAAATATATTATAATATTTATTTACATACTAATTATATTATACTTATGTATGTAATTATGAAAAATATAAATGTTTTATATATGTAAGTATTATATATATTTATTAAAATAGTACATTATTTCATCATAGATATATTATAAATTTCTACATATACATAATATAATAATTATGTATAAAATCATATATATATAGTTATATTTATGTATATATGTATACTACCATATATATAAAATCATGTTTTAAATGTTGAGTAGATGATTAATTATGTATATTAAACAATTAACTACAAAGTATAACATTGTACATTTAATATTTTGATAACGTTGGTAAAATATGTTTGAATCATTTATATACAATATACTATATATATTCAAAATGAAAATCTTTAGTTATTAAATGTTATCTTTTATAATAACAAAATTACTTAATAGTTCATTAATACTAATATAATTAGTTTTATATATAATTATTTATATTTACATTCTTAGTTACAATTAAAGGTTCGTGAATCGTCGGAAATAGTTAAAGGTCAAATGTTATCATGAAATAGTTCAAACATAATGAGACTCGGTTTAATAGACTTTGCTTATCGAGTCGAATCATATAAGATTATGTTTAAATTTGGTCGGAAATTCCCGGGTCATCACAGTACCTACCCGTTAAAGAAATTTCGTCCCGAAATTTGAGTGAGGTCGTCATAGCTAACAATAAATATGTTTTCCTGACGAATATGAGTTGATAACTTGAGTTTTATCATCATTGAGTAATATGGATAAAAATAATTCAATTATTCGAAGAGTGCGAATGAAGCTATTCACAAAAGGATGAAATGAGAAACAAAGATTTGTTTTTAACTTTTGACGTAGTCAGGTTTGAATTTAGAAAATAAGGCGCGTCTTAACTTTTGACATTGCCTTGGTTGAATTCCGGAATTTAAGGGATTTAAAGAAAATCTTGAAGATCTATAAAATCTGATTCTTCGGGATTTATGGAAATTAAGATCTCTTTAATTAAATACGGTGATCTGCCCCGATTACTACGTCTGATATTTCCAGTATAAATTAAGCTCTTCCTTTCCATTATTCTCACCATTCTTATACTTTCTTTCTTAGTTCATACATCCAAAAGATTCTGAAAATGATTAATCCAGTTCTGATCCTTGTCCTCATCCTTACTATCGCAACAATCATTCTCCTTTTCCAACTTCCACCAGAGGAATCTGCTTTCTTCTACTTCGCCCTCGGGATTATAATGTTTTTAATTCTCCCGTGTCTTTATGTTGCGATAAACATTGATATACACGGTTTGTAATTTATGTGTTGTTATCGGACTTTATATTCTCCCTTATATTTCAAAGCTCTATGCTTTTGTTTTCTCTTCCCGACTTCAAGTCAAGCGAATAATGGTCCAGAATTTATAGATATAGAGTTTCGAATGATTATAATGTTCTAAGCATGAAGGAACGTGATAGCACGATTTGATTTTCAAATTTATCAACATCACGGAAGATAGAACCATCAAGAATACATTTTCTTGATTTGTTACGGAGTTAAGTAGGATGAAAGAGTTATGTAACATGGCACATGATGACGTTATGATCTGTGAATCATCACGTTTCATTTAGAAACTCAGCATGACTTACTGTAATATAATCACGTTGATCAAGTGTCATTATATTATACTAACTCATGCATCAGTTCCCATCATTACTACAATAACATTCATATTTTAAGCTTGAAAATTTACAGAATATAGAAACTAACAGTTTCTATATGATGTAATACTGATAGCACGAAAAGATTAATGATTTCAGATAAGAATAGTTATAAAAATATCTCCAGAAATATGGAGGATATTTATAATGAAAGGTACGATAATATCTCAGAATATCTAAAGATCAGAGGATGATAGAAACTATTGTCTGCAAGGGTTTCGAGTAAGGAGCAAGTTATTCACTATAGACTTTAGCAGACATTGAATTATTTGGATTCTTTGAAGTCAAACTTATTCTTTGTGATTTATCCACGGCTTTCTTCATAGTTTCGCATAATCTGCTTTTCGGTACTATATTTTCTATTGAATGTTTCCAATATATTGATACACAGGAAGCACGAAGAGGTATATAATTTCGGACGAGAATATTTATGAAAATATCCTCAGAAATATCAAAGATATTGATGATGATATTTTGAAATTTCTAAGTTCGACGGTTGATGGAGAAAGATTTTCCGCAAGATTTTAACATGACTTCGGAGCAAGATATTCTCTAAAGATTTCAACGGATCCAGAATTACCTGAATCCTTTGAATATAGGATTTGGTCCTTGTATTTGTCCTTGGTCTCCTTCATGGGTAACTCAATATGTTTTTCAATACCCAATTTTCTATCGAGCGTTCCTAACACTCCTTTCTTTATCATCAAACTTTTGTCCGTTTAGACCATCTACCATTTTTCTGTTTCCTCTGCATTTAATGCTATGATATCTGAATCATCGGTTATTAATCCGAGGTGGTTTCAGGAGAATTGTGTTTTTAGATGATTAAACGCTGATGGTAATATGATGGAATATGAAAGGTTACCTGGTAACAATAAAAGAGCACGCGTATATATAAACGTTATAATAAGGTTGTTTCGTACGAAAAGTCGAAGTTGACTTGTTGGAGTTGTGACAAAATTGGCTAATTTTGAAAAGGGATCGCAAAGTTGTTTTTGTTAATAAATGCCAAAGGATCTGACGCGGCTACGTGTTGAACTTTTACTCAATTGCCGAGAGTTTCTCAGGTGCATAACTATATGCATAAATCTTTCCTTCCGTAGATGAAGTGCGGTTGATTCATCCTATCGATTGAGGTGTTTTCAAGAATCATGAAAGGTTTGAACGCAGAATGTAATCGTGAAGATACAAATGAGGTTTAAGACGAAATCAAGTGGCAAACTTGAAGAATTGTTTAGTTTCATATGTTATATTCAATATTTTAATTCATTTTAATTGTCCAATGTTATTAGTCCACAGTCGATAGTCCACAGTTGACAGTGCAATCATTCATATATAGTTTAATATATAATATTTGAATTAATTAATACGTATCGTGACCCGTGTACATGTCTCAGACTCGATCACAACTCAAAGTATATATATTATTATAGAATCAACCTCAACCCTGTATAGAGAACTCGATCATTACTGCATATAGAGTGTCTATGGTGATTCCAAATAATATATATAGATGTGTCGATATGATATGTCAAAACCTTGTATACGTGTCCCGATATTTAAAGTGCGTAAAATAAATAACAGAAATTAAATGACGATAAATAAAGTGCGTAAAGTAAATAACAGAAATTAAATGACAATAAATAAAATTGCGAGAATATAAATTGCGATAAAATAAATTGCGATAAATAAATTGCGATAAATAAAATGTAATACGGAATTAACAGTTAGCTAGGAACAGTTAGCTAGGATTTTGTTAGCGTGGTTTCTTAATAAAATTTAATATTGTTAATTAGTCTGTTTCTAATCAATTTTTATTGTGTCCATTATTTCTTCATTATGCCACTTGTTGGATTCTGATAGGTCAAAATTCAAATATGAAATTGAATTTGAATGAAAATAGTTATTCTTTGGTGAACGGATAAGTATCCCGGTGGTTGTAAATAGGATAGTGAATAACTGTTGAATCAGATTCGAAGAATATACAGTGTAACTTATTAATGTGAAATTTAAATATTCCTCGGGTATTACCTACCCGTTAAAATATTTTTATTATTAACAGTTTGTACAAAAGAATTTTTAATTACAATCTTTATGAAAACATATATACATATATATTTTCTTCAGATGTAATCATGAATTTAATGAGTTAACATGATATTAAACTCATTTAGTTTTCAGTTGGAACTAGAATAAATAATCTCTAAAACATTAGAGATTACATAATCACCATGTCGAACGAAGATAACTGATGTAGAATGTCATGTAGAATGATGATTATACTCGAGGTATAGATTGAGATGTTGAGGCATGTGATATTGAAATTTGGGTTGTTGGTGGTACCGTTGGTGCCGGTGATTTGGATGAAGCTGGTACGTTTTGCACCATATTTTCCAAGACTACAACTTATGCGCGAAGTTTGTTAACTTCTTCTATTACACCGGGATGATTGTCGGTTCGGACGAGCGGATGAATGAGGTTTAGAATCTGAGATAGTATATGATCGTGATGAGATACTTTGGAAATGAGAGAGAAAATGGTGTCTCGAACAGGTTCGCGGGTAAACGTTTTAGGTCCATTGTCAAGAGATGAATTTGGTTAGTGGAAATGATCGCCTTCTTCGCGTTTCCATTGATTAAGTCGACTACAAACCCATCTCCAATTCATTCAGAATAGATGATGGCTAATTGATCGATTCATTCCGGTTACTCTGCTTTCGGAGCTCGAGTGGAAATCCATATCGAAATAGCTGTCGGAATAACTATCGAAATAGCTATCGAAATCAGATGGACTCGAACTGGTTGAGGGATTCATCTCGTACGATCAGATGAAGGATTTTCGATAAGAAATAGATTATAGGATGTAGATTAGTACCCTGCAATACATAATTTACATATGCATATATAATACTAAAATCCCATAAGCTACGGAGGAATCTACGGAAGCTGTCAGGCAAAGGTAACAATAACAGATACGCTAAGATATGAATTTAACTATACACTGTCTATGCAATAAAGGCAGTAAGACGTGTCTTAGACTTTAAGGATGATAAGCAAATAATTTTTCGACACTTAATGATAAGCAAAACTTTTGACATGCAAACACGGTCGAAGTCCAGACTCATTAATGCATTCTAACGACTATCAGTTAGACTCACTAATGCAAGACCTGGTTCGCTAAGACCACCGCTCTGATACCAACTGTGAAGACCCGTCCTAATCCATCCGGACGAAGTCCATATCGATTATAAACGATTCACAACAGTTGATTACATCGCGAGATACTTGACCTCTATATGATACATTTTACAAACATTGCATTCGTTTTTGAAAAGACAAACTTTCATTACATCGAAAGTTGACAGGCATGCATACCATTTCATAATATATCCAACTATAATTGACTTGATAATAATCTTGATGAACTCGACGACTCGAATGCAACGTCTTTTGAAATATGCCATGAATGACTCCAAGTAATATCTATAAAATGAGCAAATACACAGCGGAAGATTTCTTTCGTACCTGAGAATAAACATGCTTTAAAGTGTCAACCAAAAGGTTGGTAAGTTCATTAGTTTAACTTAAACAATCGTTTCCATCATTTTAATAGACCACAAGATTTCAGATTTCCATTTCTCATAAACATACGTCCCATGCATAGAGACAAAAATATCATTCATATGGATTGAACACCTGGTAACCGACATTAACAATATGCATATATAAGAATATCCCCATCATTCCGGGATCCTCCTTCGGACATGATATAAATTTCGAAGTACTAAAACATCCGGTACTTTGGATGGGGCTTGTTGGGCCCGATAGATCTATCTTTAGGATTCGCGTCAATTAGGGTGTCTGTTCCCTAATTCTTAGATTACCAGACTTAATAAAAAGGGGCATATTCGACTTCGATAATCCAACCATAAAATGTAGTTTCACGTACTTGTGTCAATTTCGTAAAACAGTTATAAAAGTTGCGCATGTATTCTCAGCCCAAAAATATAAAGGGTAAAAAGGCAAATGAAACTCACGATACTGTATTTTGTAGTAAAAATACATATGACGTCATTGAACAATGCAGGGTTGGCCTCGGATTCACGAACCTATATCAATTGTGTATATATTAATACGTATAATGTAAGTTACAAAATTTCATTTATTAATATGTATTATTTATATATTATAGTTTTGTAGAATTTATTCTAACCTTTATTTTAAAACGTATACTTATATTATATTTTAAGTTATATTTTATATATATATCGATTTTATGTATATATATCTATAATGATTTACGTTTATATAAATAGTGACATTAATATATTTATATACATATATTTGTGGTTAGTATTGCATTTATGAAATTTTATTAGTTTGTTATGTGAATTATTAATACAATCCTAGTATATACCATAAGTATATATATAGTGTACAAAAGATTTATTTGTTAAAATAATAATTTAGATAATAATGATTTACTAATAATAATAATAATTTTATTAATAATGATAATACTAATAGCAAAAAAAATGAAAATGATAACTGTTAATGATACTAATAATAATAACTCTAAAATAATATTAATACTAATACCATACTTATGTTAATAATAAGGGTTCTAATATTTATAAAATGATAAATGATAATCATAATAATACTAGTAAATATTAATGATGATACTGATAAATATGATATTATTAATTGTAAATGTACTGATGATACTATTATTTATAAACCGGTACAAATTCTAATATTGATGATAATAATATATTTTTATTTCCTTCATAATAATAATAATAATGATAATCATAATCATAATCCTAATGATGATAAAATACTAAAATGATAAGTTTATTACTAATAATAATATTATTAATACCTATCATAATAATAATAGTAATGTCTATAATACTTTCAAATATGATAACAAGTATGATACTAATAATAACAATAACAATAACAATCAAAACAATCACAATAATAATAATAATACTAATAATATATATAATAACAATAATAAAATTAGAAAAGAAAACTACCTCATATGAAAAGAGTTTCAAAAAAAAAAAAAGAAACTACCGTCCTCTGGACTCGATCTCGTGACCACATGCTCACACGCAAACACTCTCGACCATCCCACCAATTCTGATTCTCTGTACTAATATCGAATTTAAATTTTATATATAAACTGTTTTTCTTCTATTCCTCTTCTTCTCCACAAGTCTCATGGATTCAACAAAACATCAATAACCAAAAAAAAAAAAAAAAATCAGGGTTCCTTTTAAAGCTTCAAAACATTACAGAAAAAAAAATAATTTGGGTTCTAAAATAAAAAAAAAAAAAAAAACACTAAAGGCCTACTGCAGCGTCGGTTCTTGGAACAAAACAAAAAAAATTGATTTCGTAATAGATAACATTATAGATAATGTTTATAACACGAAATAGTTTTCTAAACATGTATAAAAACTACTGGAATCGTCAATTTGATCAGAAACATATACACGAACGCGAATTTGTCTCAAGAACAATTGTTGACTTTTTTTAAACTAAACTTTGACTTCAAAATTCAAGATCGATATAAAGATTTGAGTTGAGATTTTGCAGATAGATTCAAAGAAAGATTTCTAACCTTTCTGCATTTTTAGATTTTGAAACTTTATTCGAAATTGAATTAAGAGAAAAAAAATTGGAGCGTGCAGAGAAGAAGAAAAAAAAAATATCGCTGTGCTCTTTAATCCCATTGGATTTCCTTTTTATTTGATTTGCAATTATACATAATCATTTTGTAATAATAGAGATCGGTTGATAAAAAATGGAGAAAATGTCAACACAGGTTCACGAGTTTGGAGCAGGAAAGAAACAAAAAAAATAATAATAATAGAGATAAAGGATACAGAGGTCAAGCGTATAATATAGATCCCTACTGTTTTTTTTAATTAATAATAATAATATATAATAACAATACTATTAATATCTAATAATATTAATAAAATTAATAATAATGATAAATATAATATTAATGATAATAATAATTGTAAAAATGATAATAATAATAATAATAATAATAATAATAATAATAATAATAATAATAATAATAATAATAATAATACCATACTAATTATGATAATATTAATATTTTATCGATAATAATAATATTAGTAATAATAATCTAATTTATACATCCAATTTCATCTTTATATGATATAAAGTGATATTATGAATACAAATATTGATATTTGACGATACAAATAACATTACTACAACTATATTTGTATTTAAATTTAATTTATTAATATCATCTATTATTATGTAATATTTAATAATTATGTAATATGTATTGTAACATATACTGAATATTATATATTTATGCATTTTAATATAAATATATTATAATATTTATTTACATACTAATTATATTATACTTATGTATGTAATTATGAAAAATATAAATGTTTTATATATGTAAGTATTATATATATTTATTAAAATAGTACATTATTTCATCATAGATATATTATAAATTTCTACATATACATAATATAATAATTATGTATAAAATCATATATATATAGTTATATTTATGTATATATGTATACTACCATATATATAAAATCATGTTTTAAATGTTGAGTAGATGATTAATTATGTATATTAAACAATTAACTACAAAGTATAACATTGTACATTTAATATTTTGATAACGTTGGTAAAATATGTTTGAATCATTTATATACAATATACTATATATATTCAAAATGAAAATCTTTAGTTATTAAATGTTATCTTTTATAATAACAAAATTACTTAATAGTTCATTAATACTAATATAATTAGTTTTATATATAATTATTTATATTTACATTCTTAGTTACAATTAAAGGTTCGTGAATCGTCGGAAATAGTTAAAGGTCAAATGTTATCATGAAATAGTTCAAACATAATGAGACTCGGTTTAATAGACTTTGCTTATCGAGTCGAATCATATAAGATTATGTTTAAATTTGGTCGGAAATTCCCGGGTCATCACACCGCCATCTCTAAACCATTCCACGCCTCGATGTGAGGGGGCGTGTTGGGAAGTTATCCCACATCGGTCATGAACAAAAGCAAATGTATGTATATAAGGCTAAGGGAAAGTCCCTCTATCACCAATTGGTTTTAGAAAAGGATGGACTCTTGGACTTATATGTTGGACATATTGTTAGACTATACGATTTATCAATTCTGTCACTTGGCTTCCAACAAATCCCACGATTCCTTAGCACTTCCAACAGATTGATAAACATCAAAAAGAATATTAGTCATACCATTCAAGATGTGGCCACGACAAATGAAATCATCATTCTCCCACTTATACCTCTTCCTAGTTTGTTCCAGAGTTTCATTATCCATTTCCACAGGTACCGGGGTTGATAAACATACGCAACCTTCAAGGTTGTCAACAAGAACATTATCTTTTTCTACCATTGCCTGAAATCAACACCTTCAAACTTTTCTTGCTTGACATCTCCTTCACTTATTCACCGGCCATAATTCTCAAATACTTGATTCGAATGTTATATGAATGGGGCTTTGGTTTCCAAAATCTTAACAACCGCATTGATCCCTGAATCGTGAAGCACTTTTCAATAGTATTTAGACCCAATTAGCCACGGATTACACAAAAACTTGATTGGATAAGACAAGGACTACTTAATCTCTTGGCTAAAAGAGAATTAAATAAGATGACTGTATATGAATGTTTCTGTGTGTTTTGTGCAGAGAAAGTATCAAAAATGTATGTCTAAAGTCTGTGTGAACTGTGGTTGAAACTAACATGTTAATACATAAAACTGTCCAAAACTATCAAAAATCGACCATGGCACGACGTGTCAATATGTGGCACGGCGTGCAACTAAGCTCCTGGTTTTCCAGCCTTCGTGTGGCACGATGTGCCACTTTCTTGCATGGCGTGCCACCCCTAGTTCGGCCAAGTTGCATAGTTTAAGCCATTTTCAAGTTCACCAAGTTCACGTTTGACACCGCAATCTACATCACTCTTTACAAATGTGTACTCCACACTTCACCAAGTTCGTTTTAAAGTATCATTATATTAGTTACATTCTCTGCTTAGTAAATTCAATTACACCAAAATCATTCATTAGATGATAAAATCACCAACAGTACAAAGATCTTATTTGGAATTTGAATTCATAAACAATGATATTTTTACTTATGTGAACTCGAATTTTCTTAAGAAGTAACAACACTAGTTAAAGATTGTATCAAGTAGTTTGCATATTATATTATGCATATTCTATACCTTAGTACGTTGAATGGTATCTTTAATAAAATATTCATTTGTTAATTTTTTAATTTTAATCGTAACCGAACTAAAAATTGAATTTGAATTCGGTTCAATTTTATTTCGATTTTGATATTTGAATATTTGAAGTTGTTTTTTGGTTTGATTCCATTTTTGCTTTATATATGTTAAAAAGAAAACAAATCAAACTGATTAAACTAGATAAATTAAAAATTGAATCTATAAACACTGTTAGTAGGAAGTGATTGTACCAACACATATGCTTCATAAAACTCAAAGTGACTCGTTACCTAAAAAATAAAACAATTTGAGACGCGAAACCATCAAATTTGAGATTGTGATTCTCTCCAATTATAATATTACTTGATTGATTAAGATGAAGTTTGTGTGAGAGGGATGATATGAAATAAAAAAAAAATAAAAAAATTATAAAAGTAGCCTCTAACATTTGACATTTCTTTCTTATAAAAAAAGCTTGATATATCACGTAATTTGATTACTTGAGAGGATCCTAATCCCCAAATTTGTTGCCAATTATCTCACACTTGCCGCTGTTATTACATTGTTCATATGTTTAACCGATAAATAATTAATACTGATTTTAAAAAAGTGGAACGACATTATAACAAACTATTACTTCTATTATTAATTTATTATGTTGAAAGCGGATTTATAACTAAAAGTTTACGTAAATACAACTAATATGTCGTTTCATAATATATGAAAATAGCCTTGTTAAGGCTTGAACAATAAATTCAAATAAAACACAAAATACTTGATACATGAAAGTAAGTGGATTTATCAAATTTACGAGTGGATAGAGCAATAAATATACACGTTATATATGTGGTTGTAGCGACGAATTTCTGTTTCGTGTTGATTATTAATAAATTAAATGTATATAGAGAGAAACAAAATTTTAAATTTGATTTTAATTTCGTTGGATGAAGTTATGAACCACATCTTTAATTTAAATTCATGCTTTCTTTCATCGTTATGTACGAAAAGCCTAAAACGGAATGGGTGGTTTGTATTATTCAAACATTCAACACCTTTTTTTTATAACAGCGATTGGGATCACCCGAGATGGACTAAACCACCCATTGCGATATTTAAAGGAGGCATGCCACCAACTGCTGAATCCAATAACAACTTCAAACATTCAACGCCTTTAAAAAGATATTTAAACATTCAACACAAGTTTAAAAATATAATTAAAGCTACAAATCAATCATATTTTTTCAAAAAGAGCAAGAAATTTAATAGTCACGAAGAGACTTACATGAGTTTGGAGATCTATACACTTAGGAGATCAACCCATAACACTACTTATACAATACTGCAACTCGAATTAGGTTGCAAAGAGAGCAACACAATTAAAAAGTATTTACACGATCATGAAAAATTAAGGTAGAAGCTTGGATCAGACACGTGAGCCAATCAATTTTCTTTCCTTTCAGTCTATTAGAAATCCACTTGAAAGATTTGATTTTGATTTCGTTTAAAGCCACCGGCCCATTCCAGCTCTTTCCTTCGAACACCCTGTTGTTGATTCTTCCAAATTTGACAACACACACTGAAGCGACCCGTTCTAATCCATAAGGACGAATACAATAACATATGGTTATATTGCGAGGTATTTGACCTCTATATGATACATTTTTACAAACATTGCATTCGTTTTAAAAGACAAACTTTCATTTCATCGAAAGTTGACAGGCATACATATCATTTCATAATATTCAAACTATAAATGACCTAATATGTCATTTACTTAATAATAATCTTTATTGAACTCAACAATCTTGAATGCAACGTCTTTTGAAATATGCCATGCATGACTCCAAGTAATATCTTTAAAATGAGTAAATGCACAACGAAAGATTTCTTTCAATCCTGAGAATAAACATGCTTTAAAGTGTCAACCAAAAGGTTGGTGAGTTCATTAGTTTATCATAATCGATCATTTCCATAATTTTAATAGACCACAAGATTTCCTCTATTCAATAATCATACACTCGCAAGTGTTTAAAAATCATTCATATGGATTGAACACCTGGTAACCGATATTAACATCATGCATATAGAATATCCCCAAAACAGAAATCCATCTGTATAATATAAACTCGAAGTACTAAAGCATACCATTTTCCAGTATGGGGGGGGGGTGTTAGTGCCCGTAGATCTACCTTTAGGATTCGCGTCAATTAGGGTGTATGTTCCCTAATTCTTAGGCTACCAACCTAAAAGGGTGATATTTGATTCGATAATCCAACCATAGAATGTAATTTTCGAGTACTTGTGTCTATTTTGTCAAACATTTATAAAAGCAGCGCATGTATTCTCAGTCCCAAAAATATATATTGCAAAAACATTTAAAAAGGGAGTAATGAAACTCACAATACTGTATTTTGTAGTAAAAATACATATGACGACATTGAACAATACAAGGTTGGCCTCAGATTCACGTACCTATATTAAGTATATATATTTATATGTTTGATCAATATCTGTTTAATAATCTAGGTCAATTCGTAGTGTATCACAATCCTAATGCTCGAGATTATCATGCAAAAGTCAACAAAAGTCAATTTGACCCAAAATGATTTACAAAATCTACATATGTTTATTATATAACTTAAATAGTCGTTTTATATATTTAAATATATTTATCAGATTTTTTTAGAGTAAATAGTACAAGTCATTTATTAATAAATAAAATTTATATTAAAATTTATATGTGATATAAATATACTTTTATATATCTTATGTAATAAAATTTATAAAGTTATTTAATATTATAAAATATAGTGGTATGTATTATTATTGTAATTTTATTTCGTATGGTAAAAATATCTTTGTAACACATATTTATTTTATAAAATAATATTGATAATAATAATAATACGTAAAGTCGTATTATTTTATAATAATAATTTTAATTATTTTTAATAATAATAATAGTATTTATATTCACTAATGATAATAATAATCTTGATAAATAATAATCTTTTATAGTAATACAAATGTTATAATAATAATATTTCTAATAAAAATATTATATTCATGTTAATAATAATAACAATGATAATATTATTGTTGTTAATATTAATAAAAATAATAATTTTAACGATAATATATGTTTTAAGATTTATAATGATATTTTCAAACAAACATGATAATAACTATGAATAATATTATTTCATATAAAAATAATAATTCTATTTGAAATGATAATTTTTAATAATAATACTAAAATGATAATAATAATTTCCCAATAATATATTTTATCTTAATAATTATTATAGTAATAATCATATTTTTATAAAAATAATCATATCAAAAATGATAATTTTTAATAATAATCTTTATATGATAAAGATAAATAAAATGATATTTAATAATAAAAATGATATTTATATTAAAATCATTATAAAAATGATAGTTTTTATATTAATGATACTTTTAATAATAATAATGATAGAAATAATAAAATGATAGTTTTAATCAAAATATTAATTATAATAATAATAATAATAATAATAATAATAATAATAATAATATTGATTATTAGATAATAATAATAATAATAATAATAATAATAATAATAATAATGTCGATAATAACGACGATAACGATAACGATAACAATAACGATAACGATAACAATAATAATCATTTTAGCAATAATCATAAAATTATAGATAATTCAATTGACAATATCTTTTAATCCGTTCATCGAAATCATACGCTTCCTAAATGAAAAGTTATTAATTTTTCGCTAGCTTTCCAACGACATGTATATCATATACCTTAACTCAATAGCATATGTAATTAATTCATAATCTATCATAAAGTATTTAACGAAAATAATAAGCATACAAGCATGCATAATCAAATATACTCGAGCACTAGTCAGGGATACACTATTAATATATAAAAGATAAGATTTGAGTGCTCACGTAACAATATTGAGATTCAATATTGCAGGAAAGTACGTAGACGCAACGGAGATGATAAATATTTGTTTGACTTCACGAACATACCCCCGAGCATTACCCATAAGCTCCATAGCTATAACCCATATTTTCCTTAGCTCTATCCCTCTCAAAAACTCGTTTTGAATTCGCTCGCGTATACCCTTGTCGTAGTATTTTATGTATAATATGTACTAATAATAATAATACTAAATACCACTAATAATAATAATAATAATAATAATAATAATAATAATAATAATAATAATAATAATAATAATAATAATAATAATAATAATAATAATAATAATAATAATAATAATAATATATAATTATATATAGAGAGAGCAGAGGTAGATATAGATCAGTGTGTGTGTGCTGTAAACCGAAATCGAGCAACTTTATAGAAGTGTTTGGTCCAAGCTTGCCATGCGATCGCATGGCCTTGATGACCATCTCCCATGCGATCGCATGTAGTGGTTTTCACAGCTACATCGCATTATCTCTTCAGCCGACACTCGATTATATATATATATATATATATATATATATATATATATATATATATATATATATATATATATATATATATATATATATATAATCTAGGTAATTATTTATATAATATATTATATTTACGAGCATGGTAAAAATGTAATTTTTGTTCTAATGATATGGACGTTGTCACTCGACTCATGTCCTGGTTTCGGTTTCTCGAACAGCTTTTCGTATACTTAGAAAACTAACACTTTACATTTCGCAACGTGTACCTTATATCAAAATTTTAGACTTAATCAACAATAAATTATTTTATGAAAAATGTAACTTATATAATTGAGTGTTGTGGTCATTTGCTTTTATAAATCAATGTCTTGTTGTTCAACAAAATATATTATCTTAAATCAAACGTTTTATGACTAAGTTGATATCACTTTGTAAATATATATATATATATATATATATATATATATATATATATATATATATATATATATATATATATTCATTTGGAAATATAAATATATATTAGAAATATCTATATAATGTTTAGTTTTTCAAAACTAGTTGTATTTCAAAGTTCCTTTTAAAATCGTTCACAAAATATTATAATACGTAACGTTTATTCTTTAAAACTCAATTTGATGTTTTTCATTTATGCGCAAACATTTATTCTAAAAACATATCTAAATATTAATCGATTCAAAACCAATGTTACTATGGTTTACTTAATTAATTTGAAAACATATATATTTAACGAACACGTTTTAAATACAAGCTGCAAGTTATCTATATATTTAACAACCAATATTCTAACTTACGTTTATTTAATCAAAGACATTTTGAATAATCAAGTTCTATTATATTGAAAAGCATTTTTGTACATTTGGAATTACATCAATTGATTACTATGTAATTTAGTCTTCCACTCTCGTTAATTGACATATTTGTTCTTACTTGTAAATCACTTTACTATCTTCCGAATATTGTTAAAATGGGAAGATTTCTGAAATCAATGTGGACCTCTCAACAGAGACTCGTAATCAAATTCAATGTATCTGATAATTCAATCATTTGATATTATCTTTTATTTCCGTTGATAATTATTTTAAATATATTTTAAAATAAATGCGTTCATGTAAAGTATTATACGTCTAATACTTTGTTAACGTTTTCAAGTTATAACATAGTTTAAAATTCTTGAGATTCAACTTAACAAACTTTGCTTATCGTGTCGGAAACATATAAAGATTAAAGTTTAAATTTGGTCGGAAATTTCCGGGTTGTCACACACACCCACTTGACCTCTTGTCAAATCTTACACCCAAGGCAGGACATTAAAGATCTGTTATTCTCGTTAAGAACCTCGACCAAATTAAAGTTTGTAAAGTTCCCAATATTCCACCATTTGTAGACACGTTCCCAAATATCAAGAGCGTGTCTACAAAAAGTTAGGGAATGATCTATCGCTTTCAAGTCATTATCACAAAGGGAGCACCAAACGCTATCTAGGTTCAATGCCCCTCTTTTCAAGCTCGACCCGCTCCGGTAGCCTCTTCTTTAACGCCCTTCATATAAAAATCTAAAGCTTTTTCGGTACAAGACTATTCCGAAGAGTGCTTTGTTGAGAGCTAAAGGAACCAAGCAATTGATCATCAATTAAATCAGACAATATTTTCACCTCGAATAACCCGGTCCTGTTCAAGTTGCAAAGCCACAAATCTGTATTCATGCCATTAAACGTGAACGAAGATACTAAACTGAGTAGATTTTGTAGATCTCCCGTCTAACGACCCGTCCTAATCCATCTAGATGAAGTCCATATCGATTACAAATGATTCACAATAGTTGATTACATCGCGAGGTACTTGACCTCTATATGATACATTTTACAAACATTGCATTCATTTTTTTTAAAAGACAAACTTGCTTTACATCGAAAATTGACAGCATGCATACCATTTCATAATATATCCAACTATAATTGACTTAATAATAATCTTGATGAACTCAACGACTCGAATGCAACGTCTTTTGAAATATGTCATGAATGACTCCAAGTAATATCTCTAATACAAGGAAATGCACAGCGGAAGATTTATTTCATACCTGAGAATAAACATGCTTTAAAATGTCAACCAAAAGGTTGGTGAGTTCATTAGTCTAACATAAATAATCATTTCCATCACTTTAATAGACCACAAGATTTTCATTTTCAGTTCTCATAAATAAACATCCCATGCATAGAGACAAAAATATCATTCATATGGATTGAACACCTGGTAACCGACATTAACAAGATGCATATAAGAATATCCCCTATCATTCCGGGAAATCCTTCGGACATGATAAAACAACATCGAAGTACTAAAGCATCCGCTCCAACGGATGGGGTTCGTTAGGCCCAATAGATCTATCTTTAGGATTCGCGTCAATTAGTAGACTGGTTTACTAATTCTTAGGTTACCAAGTAAAAAGGGGCATATTGCTTCAATCATTCAACCATATAATGTAGTTTCAATTACTTGTGTCTATTTTGTAAAATAGTTATAAAACAGCGCATGTATTCTCAGCCCAAAAATATAAAGGGTAAAAAGGCAAATGAAACTCACCTAATGTATTTTGTAGTAAAAATACATATGACTATATTGAACAATGCAGGGTTGGCCTCGGATTCACGAATCTATAACATTTGTATATATATTAAAACATATAATCGTATTTGAATAAGTTTATATATTTTATTATTAATAATCGTACCTGTTGAATTATGTGTTATATAGATAAATTTAATATATTTAATTTATCTATTTTATATAACTAATATTTATCATTCTTTAGAATATGTTAATAATAATAAAAATATATTTTAGGGTTAACAATATATATTTATGTATTAACTGATACATTTCATATGTATATATAGTTTAGTATTTATCATTTTAATAATAACAATATAGTGATATGTAAAATTGATATTATTGTAATGTATTTTTGTAGAAAAATATCCATTTGTATTGATACTGGTAATGATATGAATGATAAATATAATAATAGTAATAATAGCAATAATAATAATAACTATGAATATAACAATTTTACTACTAATAATACCAATGATAATAAATTTAATAATAACAATACTAAATATCATATTAATAATAATAATGGTAATATTAGTAATAATACTTATGTTAATGATAACAATAATAATAATAATATTAAAAATCATAAAATGAGTTTAATACTAATATCTATGAAAATAACAATAGATTGTATTATTTTCATAATAATAATAATAATAATCATAATGATAATGTTTCTAAAATAATAAAATTAATAATAATAATAATAGTATTAATATTAATAGTTCTGTAATAATAATAATTTAATAAGGTTAATAATAATGTTAATAACAATAATAACAATACTTAAGGATACTATTAAAATGATATTAGTATTCATGACACTTATATTAATACTAATGGTAACAAAATTATAATACTTTTAAATGTAAATATGATAATGATAATAATACTAATTGTTATAATGCTAATAATAATAATCATAAAAATATTAATAATAATAATAATAATAACTAATAATAATAATTAATGTTAATAAGAAATCTACCTCACAAAGAAAAAATCCCAAAAAAATAGCTGCCCTTGTCCCGGGCTCGAACCCGAGACCTCTCGTTAAACGCCAACACCTTTCAACATCCATATATCTTTGCTTATCTGATTCTTATTACGATTTAATTTTATTTAACATGTTTTCTATTTAACTTCATCTTCTTCCCAATAATCAAATCGACTGGAACCAATTCAATTCGTGACACCCATTATCGTTTGATGTAGTATTAACTCAGAAACATCATGTAATCGTGATTTAATTTGGCAGACACGAATTTAAACAAAAATAAGTAAATACATAAAAGAACAGCAGTAGCTGTAGCATCATTTTTTTATTATAAAAACTCGAATTTAAATCTTGAATTCAATATCGCTTTAGTTCATGATTACGACATAAAAGATGTTGTAAACCTTTTATAGAAACTGTACAGATTATCAATTTAACTGCACATATCAAAACAAGCTCAAATTTTAACGAAGAACAGTCCTTTGACTTTTGAATTTCAAACTTTGACCTCAAAATTCTCATTCGATATGAAGAATTGATAACTGAAACTTTGCAGAAAGATCGATTTAAACATTCCTAACAACATGGCATTTACACTTTTTGAAATTGATTACAAAATTGATTGAATTGAAAAAAATGAAGCAAGAACAGGGCAGGGCCTGTGTTCTTCCTGATTTTAATTTAAATTCGGATGGTTGAAGCTGTAAAAGTGTAGTTGTAATTGTTGATTGATAAGATGGGTTCATTGTTAATGCCTAACACTGAATTGGCTTGTTTATAAATCGAATAGATGGTCGACCGTATGGTACATCAGGTACAAAAATAAAAATAAAAAAATTTAAAGGAGAAAGCGATTGCAAACAGATTTTGGCTGTTATTGAGATCTTAATATAGTGATTTGTACTAGCTTGAACAGAAACAAAATTATCTACAGGTTGATTGATAGGGATTTGAAACAGAATACGTTTGGATTTGTGTGTAGTCTGTATTTAACCGTATATATCTATATTTATATGTATTTCTGATTATCTGATTTCCTGAATTTATATTGATATAATTATCTATATATACGTGTATATATAACTGAAAAAATAAATATATAACAGTTTCTGTGTATCTGTATTTGTGTAGCTGTATTGATTTTATTTATATATGTATATTGAATATATAAGGAAAGCATGATAATATTAATTGTACATACCTTAGTTTTTAATATTAATAATGGAACTAATAATAATTATTTTAATTGTAATAATATTAAATATTAATAATATTATTAACTATATATTGTTATTAATATTATTATTCATAATACTAATAATACTACTAATGTTAATATTTTTAATAATTTATATGCATCAGATTTCATATTTATAACATAATATTATTAATACTGATATTTATTTTGAAAGTGATGATAAGGTTATTATAACAACTATATTTTAATTGTAATTAAACTCATTATCTCAGATATTAATATTACATATTATGTAGTATATACATAATAAATTACATTGAACATTTAATATTCAATAATATATATAAAATCATATATATATATATATATATATATATATATATATATATATATATATATATATATATATATATATATATATATATATATATATATATATATATATATATATATATATATATATATATATATATATATATATATGTACTTCAATATTAATTTACTTGTTCTATATATTAATTTACATTCTAGTTCAAATGATTAAAGTGTACTTTATTAATTTAAGATATTACATATATACTTATATTTATATTTACATTTATATATAATTTTGCATAATTATTTACACACAATTGTTCGTGAATCGTCGAGCACAGTCCAAAGGTAAATGACTACATGAAAATAGTCTACAAACTTTAATATTCAACATTACAGACTTTGCTTATCGTGTCGAAATCATATAAGGATAAAGTTTAAATTTGGTCGGAAATTCCCGGGTCATCACAGTACCTACCCGTTAAAGAAATTTCGTCCCGAAATTTGAAGGTGGTCGTCATGGTTAACAATAGAAATGTTTTCATGATGAATATGAGTTGATAAATAGATTTTTATCATCACTTAGTAATATAGATATAACAATTCGATTATTCGAAGAGCACGAATGAAGCTATCACAAAAGAGTGAAATGAGAAAATAAAAATTCGCCTTTGCTTTTGACGTAGTCACGTTTGAATTTAGAAAATAAGGTGCGTCTTAACTTTTGACGTAGGGGGTTGAATTCCGAAATTCAAAGGATTTAAAGAAAATCTTCGAAATCTAAAAGATTTGATTCTTAGGCGAATAAGGAAATTAAAATCTTTATAATTAAATACGGCGATCTGCCTCGATTATTCTGTCTGATATTCCCATTATAAATTAAAGTCTTTCATTCCATTATTCTCACCATTCCTATACTTCCCTTCTTAATTCATACATCCAAAAGATTGTAAAAATGCTTAATCCCGTTCTAATCCTTGATATTTTTCCTAATTATCATTTCTGTCATCTTTCTTTTCCATTTGCCGCCGGAGGAATCTATTCACTTCTACTATTACCTTGGGGTTATTGTGTTTATCATACTCCCGTGTCTTTATATTGCTATTCGTATTAATATCCACGGTTTGTAACCTCCGTGTTGTTATTGGGCTTTGTATTTTCTCTTATATTTTGGAGCTCTTTGCCTTTTTATTCTCCTCTTGACCTCTAGTAAAGCGAGTAATGGTCCAGAATTCGTAAGTATGGAATTTTCGAATGAACTTAATGTTCTAAACAAGAAGAAATGTAATAGCACGATTTGATTTGTCAAATTACCAGAATCACTGAGAATAGAACTATCAAGAATATACTTTCTGTGATGACCCGGGAATTTCTGACCAAATTTAAACTTAATCTTTATATGATTTCGACACAATAAGCAAAGTCTGTAATATTGAAGTCTCAAAAATTTTGAATTATGTTCATGTATTCATTTACCATTTGACAAATCCCGATGATTCACGAACCAGTGTTTGTAAATATGTATATATATATATAAATATGTGTATGTATATATATAAATATTACTTGTGTATATATATTATTATATTAAATTTAATTGTTTAAAATATATAATTAATAAATATATTTACTTAGTAAAAATTTATTATTTAAAACTGTTCTTATATATATAAAGAGCATATTGAATAAATATGATTTTGGACCTATTCTGCAAACGTCTGTAACACTCGGTTGACATTTCTTTAGTGTTCATATAGTACATATGTATGAAGATTTAAAATGAAAGTTGAACTGTAAATCGATTACGAAGATTTTAGGCTTTATGGAAATATTTTTACCTTTTTAAGATTAAATACTAGTACTCCGTACATATAAATTGGAACAGAAAATAAATAATTATCGAACCTTTTTGATCAGGTTTCAATCAGTTAATGAGTGAAATAATTGAATATACTTAATCTAAAAATTTGGGATTTTTAGGAACACTTTTATATTTGAACTGTTTAGCAATGGACACGATTTAATATTCAAGTGAACTGTCGGTAGAAGAGAACAAAATGGATGGCTGCTAACTGTTTATACATATAATTCGTGTGATATTATGAGATATTACTATTGATGTTTTTTGTTTCCACTGCATTTTATATATCTATATAATATAATATAGTGTAGTATGTATATGTATATTGAATGGAAAGAAATCACACAACCCACTTGCAAGCCTAGGAATTTGTTTACTGTCATCTTTCTTCCTTTCTAAACTATCTCTTCTCTATTTCTTGCAACCACCATCTAATCTAACATTATATATACAAACATGCTATATTTAAATATCCATTTTCCTTAAAATCTATGATCACTATGACCATCTATATATCTACTTCTTTCTAACGAGCCAACAATGAGAACCACAGTTAACCATCATCAAACCCACTAGTTTCTATCCGAAAACCCACCAACAATATCACCTTGAACCTCCACCATCACCACTTTCTTCTTCTTCATTTTCGCCATAATCACACCCACCTGCAGAAGATTGTTCACTACTACATGTAGTGACCCGAACTTTTCCATGTTTATATATATTAATTGAGATTGATATTTACATGATTAAATGTTTCCAACATGTTAAGCAATCAAACTTGTTAAGACTTGATTAATTGAAATATGTTTCATATAGACAATTGACCACCCAAGTTGACCGGCGATTCACGAACGTTAAAACTTGTAAAAACGACATGACGATATATATATGGATATACATATGGTTAACATGAGATTATGATAAGTAAGTATCTCCATAAGTATATTAACAATGAGTTATATACATATAAACAAGACTACTAACTTAAGGATTTCGAAACGAGACATATATGTAACGATTATCGTTGTAACGACATTTAAATGTATATATATCATATTAAGAGATATTCATACATGATAATATCATGATAATATAATAATTTAAAATCTCATTTGATATTATAAACATTGGGTTAACAACATTTAACAAGATCGTTAACCTAAAGGTTTCAAAACAACACTTACATGTAACGACTAACGATGACTTAACGACTCAGTTAAAATGTATATACATGTAGTGTTTTAATATGTATTTATACACTTTTGAAAGACTTCAATAAACTTATCAAAATACTTCTACTTAACAAAAATGCTTACGATTACATCCTCGTTCAGTTTCATCAACAATTCTACTCGTATGCACCCGTATTCGTACTCGTACAATACACAGCTTTTAGATGTATGTACTATTGGTATATACACTCCAAGTATCAGCTCTTAGCAGCCCATGTGAGTCACCTAACATATGTGGGAACCATCATTTGGCAACTAGCATGAAATATCTCATAAAATTACAAAAATATGAGTAATCATTCATGACTTATTTACATGAAAACAAAATTACATATCCTTTATATCTAATCCATACACCAACGACCAAAAACACCTAAAAACACTTTCATTCTTCAATTTTCTTCATCTAATTGATCTCTCTCAAGTTCTATCTTCAAGTTCTAAGTGTTCTTCATATATTCTACAAGTTCTAGTTACATAAAATCAAGAATACTTTCAAGTTTGCTAGCTCACTTCCAATCTTGTAAGGTGATCATCCAACCTCAAGAAATCTTTGTTTCTTACAGTAGTTTATCATTCTAATACAAGGTAATAATCATATTCAAACTTTGGTTCAATTTCTATAACTATAACAATCTTATTTCAAGTGATGATCTTACTTGAACTTGTTTTCGTGTCATGATTCTGCTTCAAGAACTTCGAGCCGTCCAAGGATCCGTTGAAGCTAGATCCATTTTTCTCTTTTCCAGTAGGTTTATCCAAGGAACTTAAGGTAGTAATGATGTTCATAACATCATTCGATTCATACATATAAAACTATCTTATTCGAAGGTTTAAACTTGTAATCACTAGAACATAGTTTAGTTAATTCTAAACTTGTTCGCAAACAAAAGTTAATCCTTCTAACTTGACTTTTAAAATCAACTAAACACATGTTCTATATCTATATGATATGCTAACTTAATGATTTAAAACCTGGAAACACGAAAAACACCGTAAAACCAGATTTACGCCGTCGTAGTAACACCGCGGGCTGTTTTGGGTTAGTTAATTAAAAACTATGATAAACTTTGATTTAAAAGTTGTTATTCTGAGAAAATGATTTTTATTATGAACATGAAACTATATCCAAAAATTATGGTTAAACTCAAAGTGGAAGTATGTTTTCTAAAATGGTCATCTAGACGTCGTTCTTTCGACTGAAATAACTACCTTTACAAAAACGACTTGTAACTTATTTTTCCGACTATAAACCTATACTTTTTCTGTTTATATTCATAAAATAGAGTTCAATATGAAACCATAGCAATTTGATTCACTCAAAACGGATTTAAATTGAAGAAGTTATGGGTAAAACAAGATTGGATAATTTTTCTCATTTTAGCTACGTGAAAATTGATAACAAATCTATTCCAACCATAACTTAATCAACTTGTATTGTATATTATGTAATCTTGAGATACCATAGACACGTATACAATGTTTCGACCTATCATGTCGACACATCTATATATATTTCGGAACAACCATAGACACTCTATATGTGAATGTTGGAGTTAGCTATACAGGGTTGAGGTTGATTCCAAAATATATATAGTTTGAGTTGTGATCAATACTGAGATACGTATACACTGGGTCGTGGATTGATTCAAGATAATATTTATCGATTTATTTCTGTACATCTAACTGTGGACGACTAGTTGTAGGTTACTAACGAGGACAGCTGACTTAATAAACTTAAAACATCAAAATATATTAAAAGTGTTGTAAATATATTTTGAACATACTTTAATATATATGTATATATTGTTATAGGTTCGTGAATTAACCAGTGGCCAAGTCTTACTTCCCGACGAAGTAAAAATCTGTGAAAGTGAGTTATAGTCCCACTTTTAAAATCTAATATTTTTGGGATGAGAATACATGCAGGTTTTATAAATGATTTACAAAATAGACACAAGTACGTGAAACTACATTCTATGGTTGAATTATCGAAATCGAATATGCCCCTTTTTATTAAGTCAGGTAATCTAAGAATTAGGGAACAGACACCCTAATTGACGCGAATCCTAAAGATAGATCTATTGGGCCTAACAAACCCCATCCAAAGTACCGGATGCTTTAGTACTTCGAAATTTATATCATATCCGAAGGGTGTCCCGGAATGATGGGGATATTCTTATATATGCATCTTGTTAATGTCGGTTACCAGGTGTTCACCATATGAATGATTTTTATCTCTATGTATGGGATGTATATTGAAATATGAAATCTTGTGGTCTATTGTTACGATTTGATATATATAGGTTAAACCTATAACTCACCAACATTTTTGTTGACGTTTAAAGCATGTTTATTCTCAGGTGAATATTAAGAGCTTCCGCTGTTGCATACTAAAATAAGGACAAGATTTGGAGTCCATGTTTGTATGATATTGTGTAAAAATTGCATTCAAGAAACTGATTTCGATGTAACATATTTGTATTGTAAACCATTATGTAATGGTCGTGTGTAAACAGGATATTTTAGATTATCATTATTTGATAATCTACGTAAAGCTTTTTAAACCTTTATTTATGAAATAAAGGTTATGGTTTGTTTTAAAAATGAATGCAGTCTTTGAAAAACGTCTCATATAGAGGTCAAAACCTCGCAACGAAATCAATTAATATGGAACGTTTTTAATCAATAAGAACGGGACATTTCACTACAACTGTCTTCACTATTTTCTATTTCGGTTTTGCTTGTAAACACACTCATGTAACCACAAAAATCACAACCTTTCTTCGCCATCACCACCTTAGCTCCACCACTAAACGAGCCACCAAGCACAACCTGCCACCTTTCTCTCCCTCCTATTCCCATCGTGATCACCCACGATTTAACCACCACACCCGTATACGAATCACCACCATTGCTGCATTTATTTTATGTTTTAATCGGAAATTGAGCTCACCATCGTGAACCCATAAAACCACCTTCAAACCACTATCGTCACCACAATTCGAACCTGTTTCATTTTTTCTTTTTCTTCTGTCGTGGTCAATCATAACCACCGCAATATGATCACCATGGTAAACCCATTTAAAACCCACCATCTTCATCACTACCACCTTAACCCATTTCTCTCTCTCTTCTCTCTCTCTCTCTTCCATTTTTCTGTCGTGATCAGACCAACACCATCTACTACAATCTATTTCGAATTGCTGCTACTGCTATGGTTTATTCTTGCAGCTACTATATGCTACTGCTACGATTTATTCTTACAGCTACTATATGTTACTGCTACGGTTTATTCTTGCAGCTACTATATGCTACTGCTACGGGTAATTTTTCTGTTTCCGTTCAAACACTCAGACCACCACCACATAAAACCGAAACCCACTTAAGTGTTACTGCAACCTGCTGTAACTTCTGTTCAAAAGGCTGCTGTCCGATCGATTCTGTCTATGTTTATCTGTTACAATAACGATAATCATGATGATTTGGTGCTGGTGATTAACGAGAGATTATGATGATGATTATGGTGATTCGATGTGAAGATGATGTTGATGATGAGGGATGATAAAGGTTGATAATGATGTAATGATCGTATGATGACGGTGATGAGATGAATATGCATGATGATCGATGGTATAGATGATGATGATAATGGTTCTGTGAAGATATAAGATCATGAATTGGGTTTTAAATTTAAGAAGATGACAGACATAAAATTGGTTAAAAGAAAATAGTTTACGAATTAAAACAAAAAGTAATGGATGGAGTATTGGTTAGGGTTGTTGTCAAGGAACGAGAGGTCGCGGGTTCGAGCCCGTCTTGTGTCAATTTTTTTTAAAGCTTATCGGAAAGGTAGTCTTATTATTATTGTTATTATTATTATTATTATTATTATTATTATTATTATTATTATTATTATTATTATTATTATTATTATTATTATTAAGTATTAATATCACTACTATGATATGATTATTATTATTATCATTTTATAAATATTAGAACTTTTATTATTAATATAAGTATATTATTAGTATTAATATCATTATTTTTATCACTAATAAAATCATAACCATTATTATCTTAATTAATAGTATTAAGTATTATAATTATTATCATTTTGATTATTAATATTACTCTAGTATTACTATAACTATTTTTTTTGTAAACTAAAGATTATTTATATAAAAATAAATATAAAAACCATAATTTAAATATATAAATACTTTATTTAAAGTATATAAAATGAATATATGATAAAATACATAAGTTAGTAATATAGAAATTATCACTAATAATAATATAATTATTTGCTCGATTTGTAATTATATGTATTAATGAATATACAAATGATATAGGTTCGTGAATCCAAGGCCACCCCTGCATTGTTCAGTTGTTCAATGTCGTCATATGTATTTTTACTACAAAATACAGTATTGTGAGTTTCATTACTCCCTTTTTATATATATTTTGGGACTTAGAATACATGCGCTGCTTTTATAAATGTTTTACGATATAGACACAAGTAATCGAAAATACATTCTATGGTTGAATTATCGAAGTCGAATATGCCCCTTTTTTATTTAGTCTGGTAATCTAAGAATTAGGGAACAGACACCCTAATTGACGCGAATCCTAAAGATAGATCTATCGGGCCCAACAAGCCCCATCCAAAGTACCGGATGCTTTAATACTTCGAAATTTATATCATGTCCGAAGGAGGATCCCGGAATGATGGGGATATTTTTTTATGCATATTGTGAATGTCGGTTACGAGGTGTTCAATCCATATGAATGATATTTTTGTCTCTATGCATGGGACGTATGTTTATAAGAAATGGAAATATGAAATCTTGTGGTCTATTAAAATGATGGAAACGACTGTTTAAGTTAAACTAATGAACTCACCAACCTTTTGGTTGACACTTTAAAGCATGTTTATTCTCAGGTATGAAAGAAATCTTCCGCTGTGCATTTGCTCATTTTATAGATATTACTTGGAGTCATTCATGGCATATTTCAAAAGACGTTGCATTCGAGTCGTCGAGTTCATCAAGATTATTATCAAGTCAATTATAGTTGGATATATTATGAAATGGTATGCATGCCTGTCAACTTTCGATGTAAAGAAAGATTGTCTTTTCAAAATCGAATGCAATGTTTGTAAAATGTATCATATAGAGGTCAAGTACCTCGCGATGTAATCAACTGTTGTGAATCGTTTATAATCAATATGGACTTTGTCCGGATGGATTAGGACGGGTCTTCACAGTTGGTATCAGAGCGGTGGTCTTAGCAAATCAGGTCTTGCATTAGTGTGTCTAACTGAATGTTGTTTAGATGCATTAGTGAGTCTGGACTTATACCGTGTCTGCATGTCAAAAGTTTTGCTTATCATTTCTAGTCGGAGTTCATCTGATTATCATCCTTAGGAAATTACCTGCTTATCATTCTTAGTCTAGACATGTCTTACTGCCTCTATTGCATAGACAGTGTATAGATAAATTCATATCTGAGCGTATCTGTTATTGTTACCTTTGCCTGACAGTTTCCGTAGATTCCTCCGTAACTTATGGGATTTTAGTATTATATATGCATATGTAAACTATGTATTGCAGGGTACTAATCTACATGAAAGGACCCGTTCATATACATTATAAACGATTCACAATAGTTGAATACATCGTGAGGTATTTGACCTCTATATGATACATTTTACAAACATTGCATTCGTTTTTAAAAGACAAACTTTCTTTACAACGAAAGTTGACGGCATGCACACCATTTCATAATACATCCAACTATAATTGGCTTAATAATAATCTTGATGAACTCAATGACTCGAATGCAACGTCTTTCAAAATATGCCATGAATGACTCCAAGTAATATCCTTAAAATGAGCTAATGCACAGCGGAAGATTTCTTTAATACCTGAGAATAAACATGCTTTAAAGTGTCAACCAAAAGGTTGGTGAGTTCATAGGTTTATCATAACAATCATTTCAATATATTAATAGACCACAAGATTTCCGTTTATAAATATATGTACACTCGCAAGTGTATAAAAGTATTCTATAAGTTGTAGGCACCCGGTAACAAGCCTTAACATTCATGTTTTACCCTCTGAAGTACACCAGAGCAGGTATGTTTAAAATAACCTCGAAGTACTAAAGCATCCCATAGTCAGGATGGGGTTTGTCAGGCCCAATAGATCTATCTTTAGGATTCGCACCTACCGTACATAGACAAGTAGTTTAATGTTACCAAGCTAAGGGTATATTTCTGGTTTAAACCCACATAGAATTAGTTTTAGTACTTGTGCCTATTTCGTAAAATATTTATAAAACAGCGCATGTATTCTCAGCCCAAAAATATATATAAAAAGGGAGTAATGAAACTCACAATACTGTATTTTATAGTAAAAATACATATGACGTCATTGAACAAGTGCAATGTTGGCCTTGGATTCACGAACGTATCAATATTGAGATTCAATATTGCAGGAAAAGTACGTAGACACAACAGAGATGATAAACACTAGTTTGACTCATGAGCAATACTCCCGAACCATACCCATAACCTCCCTAGCTTTAATCCATAATTTCCTTAGCTCTATCCCGCTCGAAAAAAATAATTTCGAAATCACTCGGACAGCACTCCGTCGTAATATTTTATGTATACTGATAATATCTTGAAATAATACGAAGTAAATATATATATGTAAATCGATTGAGAGAGTTTAGAGAAAATATTTTCAAGTTTCTATCAAATAATGAAACCTATTGAATTCTATTTATAATAGATTTTTGAATTATTAAAGTGAATTATTAAAGTATGAATTATTAAATTGAATTATTAAAGTATAAATTATTAAAGTGAATTATTAAAGTATGAATTATTAAAGTGAATTATTAAAGTATGAATTATTAAAGTGAATTATTAAAGTATGAATTATTAAAGTGAATTACTAAAGTATGAATTATTAAAGTAAATTATTAAAGTATGAATTATTAAAGTTAAAGTAAAGTAAAAGTAAAGTTAAAGTATAGTAAAAGTATAAAACTATATACGTATAATACGCGTATAAATATATATAATATTAATTTAAATCGTTATATATATTTAATAAAATAAAATATAAATATCGTTATATTTATTATACTGGTTAAGTAATGAGTTGTCAAAAGTGATTCTAGATATTTATAAAAGTTATATATGTTTTAATAATAAAGTTCTTTTTAACTGAAAACGTCTTTGTACGTTTGAAAATAGATTAATAGAATATTATGGAAACCAATTCTCCACTAACTTCTGTCTAACTTTCGTAAATGACACTTTTTGTTTTTATTTATAAATAGCTTTACAAATTATTCTGAATATCGTTAAGAGGAATAGATTTTCTCAAATCATAGTGGACCTCTCAACAGAGACTTGTAATCATAATTCAATGTTTCTGATAATTCAATCATTTAATATATATATTTTTTAATTTCGTCGAAAATCATATTGAAACAAATACGTTCGTGTAAAGTATTATACGTTTAATACTTTATTAATATTCTCAAGTTATAATATATATATACATATACATATCTATTTATATAACGGTTCGTGAATCGTCGGAATTTGGTCGAGGTTATAATGAATGTATGAACACAGTTTAAAATTCTTGAGATTTAACTTAACAAACTTTGCTTATCGTGTTAGAATAATATAAAGATTAAAGTTTAAATTTGGTCGGAAATTTCCGGGTCGTCACAGTACCTACCCGTTAAAGAAATTTCGTCCCCGAAATTTGACAGAGGTCGTCATGACTAACAATGAGAATGTTATTATAACGATTATAGAGTTTTATCATGTTCAAGAAGAATGGATAAAATAATTCGATTACTCAAAACGTGTGAGTGAAGTTATCGTAAATGAATGAAATAAGATAATAGTGATTCGTCGTATCTTTTGACGTCATCACGATTGATCTCCGAAAAGAAAATCTTTGTAATCTATATTGGATTTGATTATTCGGCGATTAAGGAAATTATGATCCTCTTAGAATTAATGCGATAGTCCATTTTGATTTCTCTGTCGGATATTTCACTATAAATCCACCTCATTTGTTTTCTTACAACTCACACCTTCTCAACTCATATTTTAAAGTATTTATCAATATGCTTCATCCAGTGCTGATTCTTGATATACTCCTCACTTTCATATCTGTCGCTCTTCTTTTTCATCTGCCTCCGGAAGAATCTATTTACTTCTACTATACTCTTGGTTTTATAGTGTTTTTAGTTCTCCCGTGTCTTTATATTGCTATATGCATTGATATATACGGTTTGTGATTTCTGGGTTGTTGTTGGGTTTTATATCTTCCCTTATATTTCAAAGTCCTTGCTTCTTCTATAATCATTGTCATCCACAGTTAATGCTCTCTTCTATTTGCTATGATTTATACTCCCATTTCTAGTTCGGAGCTTTGTCCTTTCGTTTCTTCTTCTTGCGATTAAGCACCCCTTGTAATGGTCCAGAATTCGCAGATATAAATTTCGGAATGAACATTGTTAATGTTCTAGGAAGGAAATTGTAATGGCACGATCTTGACTTGTCAAATTACCAGAATACCTCGGAAAAGGCCGAATCATCAAGAAATATTTTTTTGATATTTTGAGATCAAAGAGAATACAAGAGTCGTGTAACATAGCACATGATGACGTTATGATCTGTGAATCATCATGTTCTATTTAGAAACTCAGTATGAATTACTGTAATATAATCACGTTGATCAAGTGTCATTATATTATACTAACTCATGCTTCAGCTCCCAACACTTCTTTAAGAATATTCCTATTTTAAACTCGAATGTTTCAGAATTTAGAAACTAAAATAGTTTCTTTTATGATATAATACAGATAGCGCGAAGAGGTAAATGATTTCAGATAAGAATAATTATAAAAATATCTTCAGAAGTATGGATGATATTTATGATGAAAGATACGATGATACTGGTTATATTTCGAATTGAATTATGCGATTTCAAAATCAGAATATGTAATTGAATTTGAATGAGTATGATTGTTTTGATTTATATGAAAGAATGGATATTGTTGTGAAAGTAGGGAGTATAGTTGATGATTGTTGAATCAGTTTCGAAAAATGTAATATATTAATTGTGAATTTATATATCTCTCGGGTATTACCTACCCGTTAAAAAAAATTTCACAATTAATATTTTGTACAAAAGAAGTTTATTACAGTCATTATGAAAATATATGTGTATATTTTCTTTAGATGTAATATAGATTTAATGAGTTAATATTAAATTAAACTCATTTGATTTACGGTTGAAACTAGAACTGAATAATCCCTAAAGACTTTAGAAATTACATAACTTTTACGGAGTATTTATTCAATAAAATTGAAATTATGAATTAATACTTCGTTATTTGTTGGTGTTTGTGGAATTCTTGTGAATTTCGCAAGGTACGAATAATGTTATTTGAAAAGTTTCGAGTACATCGACGATGAAAGTGAAAAATCAAACTTATATTTGAATAATTCATTTAATTTATTATGAATTGGGATTTATTGAATTGAGGCAGAGATTGTAGTTAATGATGGTTAAGTTGTGGACGAAGGACGTACATTATTGCATATTAGTAACATGAATTAACCGAGTAGTTAAGATTCACACATAATAGCTTAGTACGGAAATATTTATTATGGTCTAAAAATTTATATATATATATAAGATATACATATAAATCCTTCATTGGAAATGAGTTAATACTTCATAACTCATTGATATGACATACTTGTTGATTTATAATGATGTACACGGTGATTCTTGAACTGACGAAGTTTGTGATGTTATAGGTGCTGCTGATTCTGACAACGCTGATGGCACTGACTGTACTGGTGATGTTCATGGTACTGTTGGTGTTGCTGATGGTGGTACTGGTTATGCTGCTGGTGCTGCTGTTGGTGTTTGTAACCCTTGCACCATATTCTCTAAAGCCACTACTCGAACGCGAAGCTCGTTGACTTCTTCTATTACACCGGGAAGATTGTCGGTTCGGACGAGTGGATAAATAAAATCTAGAATTTGGTGTAGTATGTAATCGTGACGAGATACTCTAGAAATAAGAGAGAAAATGGTGTTTCGGATAGGTTCACCGGTAAGTGCTTCAGGTTCTTCGCCAAGAGGGCAATGTGGTGGATGGAAAGGATCACCTTCTTCTTGTCTCCAATGATTAAGGAGGCTACGAACTCATCCCCAATTCATCCAGAATAGATGATGACTAATTGGTTGATCCATTCCGGTCACACTGCTTTCGGAACTTGAGTGGGATTCCATTTCGGAATCCGAGGAACTTGAACTGATGACGAATTCCATTTCATACGATTTGATAAAGGATTTTTCGATACGAAATGATTTTCCGGCTATCGGGTGGTATTCTAACTATATAGAGCAAAAGGTTTCGTAGATTACGGAGGAATTTACGGAATATGTCAGGCAAAGTTTACAGTAACAGACACGCTAAGATATGAATTAGCAGATACGCTAAGATATGAATTTTGTCTATACACTATTCATGCAATCAATGCAATAAGATGTGTCTAGACTAAGAATGATAAGCAGGTAATTTCCGACAAAAATGATGAGCAAAACTTTTGACATGCAGACACGGTCGAAGTCCAGACTCACTAATGCATCCTAACGACTATCAGTTAGACACACTAATGCAGACCTGGTTCGCTAAGACCACCGCTCTGATACCAACTGAAAGGACCCGTTCATATACATTATAAACGATTCACAATAGTTGATTACATCGCGAGGTATTTGACCTCTATATGATACATTTTACAAACATTGCATTCGTTTTTAAAAGACAAACTTTCTTTACAACGAAAGTTGACGGCATGCACACCATTTCATAATACATCCAACTATAATTGGCTTAATAATAATCTTGATGAACTCAATGACTCGAATGCAACGTCTTTCAAAATATGCCATGAATGACTCCAAGTAATATCCTTAAAATGAGCTAATGCACAGCGGAAGATTTCTTTAATACCTGAGAATAAACATGCTTTAAAGTGTCAACCAAAAGGTTGGTGAGTTCATAGGTTTATCATAACAATCATTTCAATATATTAATAGACCACAAGATTTCCGTTTATAAATATATGTACACTCGCAAGTGTATAAAAGTATTCTATAAGTTGTAGGCACCCGGTAACAAGCCTTAACATTCATGTTTTACCCTCTGAAGTACACCAGAGCAGGTGTGTTTAAAATAACCTCGAAGTACTAAAGCATCCCATAGTCAGGATGGGGTTTGTCAGGCCCAATAGATCTATCTTTAGGATTCGCACCTACCGTACATAGACAAGTAGTTTAATGTTACCAAGCTAAGGGTATATTTCTGGTTTAAACCCACATAGAATTAGTTTTAGTACTTGTGCCTATTTCGTAAAACATTTATAAAACAACGCATGTATTCTCAGCCCAAAAATATATATAAAAAGGGAGTAATGAAACTCACAATACTGTATTTTATAGTAAAAATACATATGACGTCATTGAACAAGTGCAATGTTGGCCTTGGATTCACGAACGTATCAATATTGAGATTCAATATTGCAGGAAAAGTACGTAGACACAACAGAGATGATAAACACTAGTTTGACTCATGAGCAATACTCCCGAACCATACCCATAACCTCCATAGCTTTAATCCATAATTTCCTTAGCTCTATCCCGCTCGAAAAAAACAATTTCAAAATCACTCGGACAGCACTCCGTCGTAATATTTTATGTATACTGATAATATCTTGAAATAATACGAAGTAAATATATATATGTAAATCGATTGAGAGAGTTTAGAGAAAATATTTTCAAGTTTCTATCAAATAATGAAACCTATTGAATTCTATTTATAATAGATTTTTGAATTATTAAAGTGAATTATTAAAGTATGAATTATTAAATTGAATTATTAAAGTATGAATTATTAAAGTGAATTATTAAAGTATGAATTATTAAAGTGAATTATTAAAGTATGAATTATTAAAGTGAATTATTAAAGTATGAATTATTAAAGTGAATTACTAAAGTATGAATTATTAAAGTGAATTATTAAAGTATGAATTATTAAAGTTAAAGTAAAGTAAAAGTAAAGTTAAAGTATAGTAAAAGTATAAAACTATATACGTATAATACGCGTATAAATATATATAATATTAATTTAAATCGTTATATATATTTAATAAAATAAAATATAAATATCGTTATATTTATTATACTGGTTAAGTAATGAGTTGTCAAAAGTGATTCTAGATATTTATAAAAGTTATATACGTTTTAATAATAAAGTTCTTTTTAAACTGAAAACGTCTTTGTACGTTTGAAAATAGATTAATAGAATATTATGGAAACCAATTCTCCACTAACTTTTGTCTAACTTTCGTAAATGACACTTTTTGTTTTTATTTATAAATAGCTTTACAAATTATTCTGAATATCGTTAAGAGGAATAGATTTTCTCAAATCATAGTGGACCTCTCAACAGAGACTTGTAATCATAATTCAATGTTTCTGATAATTCAATCATTTAATATATATATTTTTTTAATTTCGTCGAAAATCATATTGAAACAAATACGTTCGTGTAAAGTATTATACGTTTAATACTTTATTAATATTCTCAAGTTATAATATATATATACATATACATATCTATTTATATAACGGTTCGTGAATCGTCGGAATTTGGTCGAGGTTATAATGAATGTATGAACACAGTTTAAAATTCTTGAGATTTAACTTAACAAACTTTGCTTATCGTGTCAGAATAATATAAAGATTAAAGTTTAAATTTGGTCGGAAATTTCCGGGTCGTCACACTACATCCTATAATCTATTTCTTATTGAAAATCCTTCATCTGATTGTACGAGATGAATCCCTCAATCAGTTCGAGTCCCACAGATTTCGATAGATATTCCGATAGTTATTCCGACAGCTATTCCGACATAGATATTCACCTAAGCTCCGAAAGCAGTGTCACCAGAATGAATTAGCCAATCAGCCATCCCCAATTCATCGGATGGGTTCGTAGTCGACTTAATCATTGGAAACAAGAAGAAGACGATCCTTTCCACCAACCGAATTCACCTCTTGACAATGAACCTGAAGCACTTACCGGCGAACCTGTTCGTAACATCATTTTCACCCTCATTTCCTGAATATCTCGCCATGACTATATCATAACTAAGATTCTAAACCTTTTTCATCCGCTCGTTCCGACCGACAATCATCCCGGAATAATAGAATGAGTTAGCGAACTTCGCGCTCGAGTAATCAATTTGGAGAGTATGGTGCAAAATTTACTAGCTTCAGCAACATCACTGGCACAAACAGTACCACCAACATCGACACCACTATCATCAACAATCCATGCCTCAACATCTCATTCTGTACCTCGAGTATAATCATCGTTCTACGTATCGTTCTACATCATTTATTTTTCGTTCGACATGATGATTATGTAATCTCTAATGTTTTAGAGATTATGTACTCTAGTTCTAACGGTAAATCAAATGAGATTAATATTATATTAACTCATTAAATCTATAATTACATCTGAAGAAAATATATATGTAAGTATATTTTCATAAAGTTTGTAATTAAAAATTCTTTCGTACAAAACTGATAATGATGAAAATATCTTAACGGGTAGGTAATACCCAAGGAATATTTAGATTTCACATTAATAAGTTACATTGTACATTCTTCGAATCTGATTCAACAGTCATTTACTATCCTACTTACATCTACAAGATATACGAATCCGTTCACTACAAAATAACCATTTTCATTCAATTTCATATTTGGATTTTGTCCTAACAGAATCTAACAAGTGGCATAATGAAAAAAACATTGGACAAAATAAAAATTGTTAGAAACAAACAATTTAACTATGAGAAATTTTGTTAAGAATTCACGCTAACTGTTCCGAGCTAACTGTTAATTCCGTATTACCTTTTATTTATCGCAATTTATTTATCGCAATTTAAATTCTCGCAATTTTATTTATCGTCATTTAATTTCTGTTATTTATTTTATGCACTTTAAATATCGGGACACGTATACAAGGTTTTGACATATCATATCGACACACACACACACACACACACACACACATATATATATATATATATATATATATATATATATATATATATATATATATATATATATATATATATATATATTATATGGAATAACCATAGACACTCTATATGCAGTAAAGTTGGAGTTAGCTATACAGGGTTAGGGTTGATTCTATAATAATATATATATTGAGTTGTGATCGAGTCTGAGACATGTACACGGGTCACGTTACGTATTAATTAATTCGAATATTATATATTAGACTATATATGAATTATTGGACTGTTAACTGTGGACTATCGACTGTGGACTATCAACATTGGACAATTAAAATGAATTAAAATATTAATTGTAACATATGAAACTAAACATTTCTTCAAGTTTGCCACTTGATTTCATCTTAAACCTCGTTTGTATTTTGATGATTACAATCTGCGTTCAACCCTATCATGATTCTTGAAAACACCTCAATCGAGAGGATGAACCAACCGAACTTCATCTACGAAAGAAAAGATTGATACATATAGTTATGCACCTGAAAACTCCTGGACCCTAAGTAAAAGTTTAACAGGTGTCTGTGTTAGCTCCTTTGGCATTGTTATTACTGAAAATAACATTGCAACTCTTTTTCAAAGTAGCCAATTTTATCACAGCTTCAGCAAATCAACTTCAACTTCCATTCGAATTAGCCTTATTATAACCTCGATATATAAGTTTGTCTGTCATCATCGTTACCGGAGAACCGTTTATATTTCACCACATTAGCATTAAAATTACCAGCAACTTCAATGAATTTGGACTTTCCGAAAAATCATTATATTCATTGAAACCCCATCTTGTATTCATCTATACCCTGTAACAATAATTGTCATACCAATTACCGGGAATCAGCAATCAGTATTTTGAATCTCGTACCATTTCTACATCAATAGTTATATGTATACATATAACAATTATCTCCTAGAATTACGATCTTCAATTCTGAAATTTTGAAAAGGCACCCAGTTTACGAATCGATACTCTGAATGTTGAAAAAGCTGAATGAAGCAGCATAAACTGCAGGCAACCGTAAACGACCTTAGTCGTCGGAAGTTTGATGATAAAGAATAATATATTGGAAAAGCTCAGAAATGTTGGAACTGGAAAGCAGATAAAGTTAACCATGAAGGAGACCAAGGACAAATACAAGGACCATACCCTATATTCAAAGAATTCAGATAATTCTGGATCCGTTGAAATCTTTAGAGAATATCTTGCTCCGAAGTCATGTTAAAATCTTGCGAAAAATCTTTCTCCATCAACCATCGAACTTAGAAATTCCAAAATATCATCATCAATATCTTCGATATTTCTGAGGATATTTTCATAAATATTCTCGTCCGAAATTATATACCTCTTCGTGCTTCCTGTGTATCATTATATTGGAAACATTCAATAGAAAATTTAGTACCGAAAAGCAGATTATGCGAAACTATGAAGAAAGCCGTGGATAAATCACAAAGAATAAGTTTGACTTCAAAGAATCCAAATGATTCAATGTCTGCTAAAGTCTTTAGTGAATATCTTGCTCCTTACTCTAAACCCTTGCAGACAATAGTTTCTATCATCCTATGATCTTAGATATTCCGAGATATTATCGTATCTTTCATTATAAATATCCTCCATATTTCTGGAGATATTTTTATAACTATTCTTATCTGAAATCATTAATCTCTTCGTGCTATCAGTATTACATCATATAGAAACTGTTAGTTTCTATATTCTGTAAACTTTCGAGCTTAAAATATGAATGTTATTGAAGTAATGTTGGAAACTGAAGCATGAGTTAGTATAATATAATGACACTTGATCAATGTAATTATATTACAGTAAGTCATGCTGAGTTTCTAATGAGACGTGATGATTCACAGATCATAACGTCATCATGTGCCATATTACATAAATCTTTCATTCTGCTTAACTTCTGAACATATCAAGAAAATATATTCTTGATATTTCTATTCTTAGTAATTCTGGTAATTTAACAAATCAAGTTTGTGTCATTACGATTTTCTTCTTAGAACATTAACCATGTTCATTCGAAACTCCATCCCCACAAATTCTGGACCATTACTTGATGTGCTTAATGGATAGAAGAGAAAACAGGGCATAAAGCTTCGAAGTGTAAATGGGGGTATAAATCACAGTAAATTGGAGAGAGTATTGACTGTGGATGTCAATAATTACAGAAGGATAGAAGCAGAGACATCGAAATATAAGGGAAGATATAAAACCTAACAACAACTCAGAAGTTACAAACCATGAATATTAATACGAATAGCAATATAAGGACATGGTAGAATTAAGAATAGTATCACCCCAAGGTAATAGTAGAAGTAAACAGATTTTTCTGGTGGAAGATTGAAAAGAAGGATGACAGGAATGATAATTAGAAAATATCAAGGATTAGAACTGGATTAAGCATTTTCACAATCTTTTGGATGTATGAACTAAGAAAGAAAGTATAGGAATGGTGAAAATAATGGAACGGAAAAAAAAGTTCATTATATAATGGAAATATCAGGTAGGGTAATCAAGACAGATCACCGTATTTAATTATAGAGATTTTAATTTTCTTATTCGCCGAAGAATCAAATCTTTTAGATTTCGAAGATTTTCTCTAAATCCCTTGAATTTCGGAATTCAACCAAGACAACGTCAAAAGCTAAGACGCACCTTATTTTCTAAACTCAACCCTGACTCTATCAAAAGTTAAGATGAATCTTTACTTTCCTATTTCACTCTTTGGTGATAGCTTCATTCGTACTCTTCGAATAATCGAATTATTTTTATTACTCAATGATGATAAAACTCAATTTATCAACTCATATTCGTCATGAAAACATTTTTATTGTTAGCCATGACCACCTCACTCAAATTTCGGGATGAAATTTCTTTAACGGGTAGGTACTGTGATGACCCGGGAATTTCCGGCCAAATTTAAACTTAATCTTTATATGATTTCGACACGATAAGCAAAGTCTGTAATATTGAAGTCTCAAAAATTTTGAATTATGTTCATGTATTCATTTACCCTTTGACAAATCCCGATGATTCACGAACCAGTGTTTGTAAATATGTATATATATATATATATAAATATGTGTATGTATATATATAAATATTACTTGTGTATATATATTGTTATATTAAATTTAATTGTTTAAAATATATAATTAATAAATATATTTACTTAGTAAAAATTTATTATTTAAAACTGTTCTTATATATATAAAGAGCATATTGAATAAATATGATTTTGGACCTATTCTGCAAACGTCTGTAACACTCGGTTGACATTTCTTTAGTGTTCATATTGATATAGTACATATGTATGAAGATTTAAAATGAAAGTTGAACTGTAAATCGATTACGAAGATTTTAGGCTTTATGAAAATATTTTTACCTTTTTAAGGTTAAATACTAGTACTCCGTACATATAAATTGGAACAGAAAATAAATAATTATCGAACCTTTTTGATCAGGTTTCAATCAGTTAATGAGTGAAATAATTAAATATACTTAATCTAAAAATTTGGGATTTTTAGGAACATTTTTATATTTTAACTGTTTAGCAATGGACACGATTTAATATTCAAGTGAACTGTCGGTAGAAGAGAAAAAAAATGGATGGCTGCTAACTGTTTATACTTATAATTCGTGTAATATTATGAGATATTACTATTGATGTTTTTTGTTTCCACTGCATTTTATATATCTATATAATATAATATAGTATAGTATGTATATGTATATTGAATGGAAAGAAATCATACAACCCACTTGCAAGCCTAGGAATTCGTTTACTGTCATCTTTCTTCCTTTCTAAACCATCTCTTCTCTATTTCTTGCAACCACCATCTAATCTAACATTATATATACAAACATGCTATATTTAAATATCCATTTTCCTTAAAATCTATGATCACCATGACCATCTATATATCTACTTCTTTCTAACGAGCCAACAATGAGAACCACAGTTAACCATCATCAAACCTACTAGTTTCTATCCGAAAACCCACCAACAATATCACCTTGAACCTCCACCATCACCACTTTCTTCTTCTTCATTTTCACCATAATCACACCCACCTGCAGAAGATTGTTCACTACTACAACTGTCTTCACTATTTTCTATTTCGGTTTTGCTTGTAAACACACTCATGTAACCACAAAAATCACAACCTTTCTTCGCCATCACCACCTTAGCTCCACCACCAAACGAGCCACCAAGCACAACTGGCCACCTTTCTCTCCCTCCTATTCCCATCGTGATCACCCATGATTTAACCACCACACCCGTATACGAATCACCACCATTGCTGCGTTTATTTTATGTTTTAACTGGAAATTGAGCTCACCATCGTGAACCCATAAAACCACCTTCAAACCACTATCGTCACCATAATTCGAACCTGTTTCATTTTTTCTTTTTCTTCTATCGTGATCATTCATAACCACCGCAATATGATCACCATGGTAAACCCATTTAAAACCCACCATCTTCATCACTACCACCTTAACCCATTTCTCTCTCTCTTCTCTCTCTCTTCCATATTTCTGTCGTGATCAGACCAACACTATCTACTACAATCTGTTTCAAATTACTGCTACTGCTACGGTTTATTCATGCAGCTATTATATGCTACTGCTACAGTTTATTCTTGCAGCTACTATATGCCACTGCTACGGTTTATTCTTGCAGCTACTATATGCTACTGCTACGGGTAATTTTTCTGTTTCTGTTCAAACACTCAGACCACCACCACATAAAACCGAAACCCACTTAAGTGTTACTGCAACCTGCTGTAACTTCTGTTCAAAAGGCTGCTGTCCGATCGATTCTGTCTATGTTTATCTGTTACAATAACGATAATCGTGATGATTTGGTGCTGGTGATTAACGAGAGATTATGATGATGATTATGGTGATTCGATGTGAAGATGATGTTGATGATGAGGGATGATAAAGGTTGATAATGATGTAATGATCGTATGATGATGGTGATGAGATAAATATGCATGATGATCGATGGTATAGATGATGATGATAATGGTTCTGTGAAGCTATAAGATCATGAATTGGGTTTTAAATTTAAGAAGATGACAGACATAAAATTGGTTAAAATAAAATAGTTTACGAATTAAAACAGAAAGTAATGGATGGAGTATTGGTTAGGGTTGTTGTCAAGGAACGAGAGGTCGCGGGTTCGAGCCCGTCTTGTGCCAATTTTTATTTAAAGCTTATCAGAAAGGTAGTCTTATTATTATTGTTATTATTATTATTATTATTATTATTATTATTATTATTATTATTATTATTATTATTATTATTATTATTATTATTATTATTATTATTATTATTAAGTATTAATATCACTACTATGATTATGATTATTATTATTATCATTTTATAAATATTAGAACTTTTATTATTAATATAAGTATATTATTAGTATTAATATCATTATTTTTATCACTAATAAAATCATAACCATTATTATCTTAATTAATAGTATTAAGTATTATAATTATTATCATTTTGATTATTAATATTACTCTAGTATTACTATAACTATTTTTTTTGTAAACTAAAGATTATTTATATAAAAATAAATATAAAAACCATAATTTAAATATATAAATACTTTATTTAAAGTATATAAAATGAATATATGATAAAATACATAAGTTAGTAATATAGAAATTATCACTAATAATAATATAATTATTTGCTCGATTTGTGATTATATGTATTAATGAATATACAAATGATATAGGTTCGTGAATCCAAGGCCACCCCTGCATTGTTCAGTTGTTCAATGTCTTCATATGTATTTTTACTACAAAATACAGTATTGTGAGTTTCATTACTCCCTTTTTATATATATTTTGGGACTTAGAATAAATGCGCTGCTTTTATAAATGTTTTACGATATCGACACAAGTAATCGAAACTACATTCTATGGTTGAATTATCGAAGTCGAATATGCCCCTTTTTATTTAGTCTGGTAATCTAAGAATTAGGGAACAGACACCCTAATTGACGCGAATCCTAAAGATAGATCTATCGGGCCCAACAAGCCCCATCCAAAGTACCGGATGCTTTAGTACTTCGAAATTTATATCATTTTCGAAGGAGGATCCCGGAATGATGGGGATATTCTTATATGCATATTGTGAATGTCGGTTACCAGGTGTTCAATCCATATGAATGATATTTTTGTCTCTATGCATGGGACGTATGTTTATAAGAAATGGAAATATGAAATCTTGTGGTCTATTAAAATGATGGAAACGATTGTTTATGTTAAACTAATGAACTCACCAACCTTTTGGTTGACACTTTAAAACATGTTTATTCTCAGGTACGAAAGAAATCTTCCACTGTGCATTTGCTCATTTTATAGATATTACTTGGAGTCATTCATGGCATATTTCAAAAGACGTTGCATTCGAGTCGTCGAGTTCATCAAGATTATTATCAAGTCAATTATAGTTGGATATATTATGAAATGGTATGCATACCTGTCAACTTTCGATGTAAAGAAAGATTGTCTTTTCAAAAACGAATGCAATGTTTGTAAAATGTATCATATAGAGGTCAAGTACCTCGCGATGTAATCAACTATTGTGAATCGTTTATAATCGATATGGACTTCATCCGGATGGATTAGGACGGGTCTTCACACTTTCTTGATATGTTCAGAAGTTAATCAGAATGAAAGAGTTATGTAACATGACACATGATGACGTTATAATCTGTGAATCATCATGTTCCATTTAGAAACTCAGCATGACTTATTGTAATATAATCACGTTGATCAAGTGTTATTATATTATACTAACTCAAGCTTCAGCTCCCAACATTACTTCAAAAACATTCATAATTTAAACTTGAAGGTTTACAGAAAATAGAAACTAAACAGTTTCCTTTATGGTGTAATACAGATGACGTGAAAAGATATCTGATTTCAGATAAGGATAGTTATGAAAATATCTTCAGAAATATCGAAAATATTTATGACGATATTTTGGAGCTTCTAAGATCGAAGGTTGATGGAGAAAATCCTTTCGCAAGGATTTAGAATAAATAAGGAGCAAGATATTCACTGACGATTTCATCAGAAATAGAATCATCAAGATTTATTGAAGGCAGGTTTAGTCTTTGTGATTTGTCTACAGTCTCCTTCATAGTTTTCTATAATCCGCTTTTAGGTATTAAATTTTCTATTGAGAGTTTCCAACAATCCCTTCTTTATTATCATACTTTCGACGGTTAAAGTCGTTTACAGTTTTTGTTGCTTCCTTCAACTTTTCAAAGTTCGGAGTATTGATTCGTAGACTGGGTGCTGTTCAGAATTTCAGAATGGAAGATCATATAAGAGATAAATGTTATACATATAACTGTTGATGTAGACATGCTGTGAGTTTTCAAAGTACTGATTGCTAATTCTTGATGATTCATATGGTAATTCTTGTTATATGATATGAATGAGTATATGATAAGGTTTTGATGAACAAAAATAATGGTTCTTTGGAGAGACTTAAGCCAATGAGTAATGAAGTTACTGGTAAGTTTACTGCTAATGTGTGGAATATAAAAGGTTCTCTGGTAACGATGACGAAAGGCAACTTATATATATCGAGGTTATAATAAGGCTAATTCGAATGAAAAGTCGAAGTTGTCTTGCTGGAGCTGTGACAAAATTTGCTATTCTGAAAAGGGATTGCAAAGTTATTTTCAGTAATAACAACGCCAAAGGAGCTAGCACAGATACGTGTTAAATGTTTACTCGGGTTCCGAGTGTTTTTAGGTGTATCACTATATGTATCAATCTTTTCTTCCGTAGATGAAGTGTGGTTGATTCATCCTCTCGATTGAGGTGTTTTCAAGAATCATGAAAGGTTTGAACGCAGAATGTAATTGTGAAGATACAAATGAGGTTTAATATGAAATCAAGTGGCAAACTAGAAGAGATGTTTAGTTTCATATGTTATAATCAATGTTTTAATTCATTTTGATTGTCCAATGTTGGAAGTCCTCAGTTGATAGTCCACAGTTAGCAGTTCAATAATTTATATATAGTTTAATATGTAATATTTGAATTAATTAATACGTATCGTGACCCGTGTACATGTCTCAGACTCGATCACAACTTAAATTATATATATTATTGTAGAATCAACCTCAACCCTATATAGAGAACTCGTTCATTACTTCATATAGAGTGTCTATGGTTATTCCAAATAATATATATAAATACGTCGATATGATATGTCAAAACCTTGTATACGTGTCCCGATATTTAAAGTGTATAAAATAAATAACAGAAATTAAATAACGATAAATAAAGTGCGTAAAGTAAATAACAGAAATTAAATGACGATAAATAAAATTGCAAGAATGTAAATTGCGATAATTAAATTGCGATAAATAAAATGTAATCAGTTAGCTAGGAACAATTAGCTAGGAACAGTTAGCGTAGATTCTTAACAAAATTTCTCATAGTTAATTTGTTTGTTTCTAACAAATTTTATTTTATCAAATGTTTTCTTCATTATGCCACTTGTTGGATTCTGATAAATCAAAATTCCAATATGAAATTGGATGAATATGGTTATTCTGTGGTGAACGGATTTGTATATCGGTGGATGTAAGTAGGATAGTAAATGACTATTGAATATGATTCGAAGAATGTAGAGTGTAACTTATTAATGTGAAATCTAAATATTCCTCGGGTATTACCTACCCGTTAAAATATTTTCATCATTAACAGTTTGTACAAAAGAATTTTTAATTACAATCGTTATGAAAAAATATATATACATATATTTTTTTTCAGATGTAATCATGGATTTAATGGGTTAATATGATATTAAACTCATTTGATTTACGGTTACAACTAGAGTATATAATCTCTAAAACATTAAAAATTATATAATCGTCATGTAGAACAAAGATAAACGATGTAGAAGGATTCGTAGAACAATGATTATGCTCGAGGTACAAAATGAGATGTTGAGGCGTGTGATGTGGAAACTTGGGTTATTGGTGGTACTGGTATTGCTGGTGCTGTTGTTGAAGCTGGTAAACGTTGGTGCCGGTGATGTTGCTGAAGTTGGTAAATTTTGCACCATATTCTCCATATTGATTACTCAAGCGCGGAGTTCGTTGACTTCTTATATTATTTCGGGATGATTGTCGATCGGAACGAGCGGATGAATAAGATCTTGAATTTTATATAGAATATAATCGTGGCGAGATATTCTGGAAATGAGAGAGAAAATAGTATCATGAACAGGTTCGCGGGTAAGTGCTTCAGGTTCTTCGCTAAGAGGTGAATTTGGTTGATGGAAAGGATCGCCTTCTTCTCGTCTCCATTGATTAAGTCGGCTACGAACACATCCTCAATTCATCCAGAATAGATGATGGCTAATTGGTTGATCCATTCTGGTCATACTGCTTTCGGAGCTCGAGTGAAAATCCATGTCGGAATAGCTGTCGGAATAGTTATCGGAATCTGAGGGACTCAAACTGGTTGAGGGATTCATCTCGTACGATCAGATGAAGGATTTTCGATAAGAAATAGATTATAGGATGTAGATTAGTATCCTGCAATACATAATTTACATATGCATATAAAATACTAAAATCTCATAAATTACGGAGGAATCTACGGAATCTGTCAGGTAAAGGTAACAATAACAGATACGCTAAGATATGAATTAGCAGATACGCTAAGATATGAATTTTGTCTATACACTATTCATGCAATCATTGCAGTATGATGTGTCTAGACTAAGAATGATAAGCAAGTGATTCCCTAAGATTGATAAGCAGGTAATTTTCGACACAAAATGATAAGCAAAACTTTTGACATGAAGACACGGTCGAAGTCCAGACTCACTAACGCATCTAAATAACTATCAGTTAGACACACTAATGCAATACCTGGTTCGCTAAGACCACCGCTCTGATACCAACTCTAACGACCCGTCCTAATCCATCTGGACGAAGTCCATATCGATTACAAATGATTCACAATAGTTAATTACATCGCGAGGTACTTGACCTCTATATGATACATTTTACAAACATTGCATTCGTTTTTTTTAAAAGACAAACTTGCTTTACATCGAAAATTGACAGCATGCATACCATTTCATAATATATCCAACTATAATTGACTTAATAATAATCTTGATGAATTCGACGACTCGAATGCAACGTCTTTTGAATAATGTCATGAATGACTCCAAGTAATATATCTAATACAAGCAAATGCACAGCGGAAGATTTCTTTCATACCTGAGAATAAACATGCTTTAAAGTGTCAACCAAAAGGTTGGTGAGTTCATTAGTTTACCATAAATAATTATTTCCATCACTTTAATAGACCACAAGATTTTCATTTTCAGTTCTCATAAATAAACGTCCCATGCATAAAGACAAAAATGTCATTCATATGGATTGAACACCTGGTAATCGACATTAACAAGATGCATATAAGAATATCCCCTATCATTCTGGGAAATCCTTCGGACATGATAAAACAACATTGAAGTACTAAAGCATCCGCTCCAACGGATGGGGTTCGTTAGGCCCAATAGATTTATCTTTAGGATTCGCGTCAATTAGTAGACTGGTTTACTAATTCTTAGGTTACCAAGTAAAAAGGGGCATATTCGGCTTCGATCATTCAACCATATAATGTAGTTTCAATTACTTGTGTCTATTTCGTAAAACAGTTATAAAACAGCGCATGTATTCTCAGCCCAAAAATATAAAGGGTAAAAAGGCAAATGAAACTCACCTAATGTATTTTGTAGTAAAAATACATATGACTATATTGAACAATGCAGGGTTGGCCTCAGATTCACGAACCTATAACATTTGTATATATATTAAAACATATAATCGTATTTGAATAAGTTTATATATTTTATTATTAATAATCATACTTGTTGAATTATGTGTTATATAGATAAATTTAATATATTTAATTTATCTGTTTTATGTAACTAATATTTATCATTCTTTAGAATATGTTAATAATAATAAAAATATATTTTAGGGTTTATATATGATAGCAATAAATATTTATGTATTAACTGATACATTTCATATGTATATATATTTTAGTATTTATCATTTTAATAATAACAATATAGTGATATGTAAAATTGATATTATTGTAATGTATTTTTGTAGAAAAATATCCATTTGTATTGATACTGGTAATGATATGAATGATAAATATAATAATAGTAATAATAGCAATAATAATAATAACTATGAATATAACAATTTTACTACTAATAATACCAATGATAATAAATTTAATAATAACAATACTAAATATCATATTAATAATAATAATGGTAATATTAGTAATAATACTTATGTTAATGATAACAATAATAATAATAATATTAAAAATCATAAAATGATTCTAATACTAATATCTATGAAAATAACAATAGATTGTATTATTTTCATAATAATAATAATAATAATAATCATAATGATAATGTTACTAAAATAATAAAATTAATAATAATAATAGTATTAATATTAATAGTTCTGTAATAATAATAATGTAATAAGGTTAATAATAATGTTAATAACAATAATAACAATACTTATGGATACTATTAAAATGATATTAGTATTCATGACACTTATATTAATACTAATGGTAACAAAATTATAATACTTTTAAATGTAAATATGATAATGATAATAATACTAATTGTTATAATGCTAATAATAATAATCATAAAAATATTAATGATGATAATAATAATAATAATAACTAACAATAATAATTAATGTTAATAAGAAATCTACCTCACAAAGAAAAAATCCCAAAAAATAGCTGCCCTTGTCCCGGCTCGAACCCGAGACCTGTCGTTAAACGCCAACACCTTTCACCATCCATCTGTCTTTGCTTATCTGATTCTTATTACGATTTAATTTTATTTAACAGGTTTTCTATTTAACTTCATCTTCTTCCTAATAATTAAATCGACTGGAACCAATTCAATTCGTGACACCCATTATCGTTTGATGTAGTATTAACTCAGAAACATCATGTAATCGTGATTCAATTTGCAGACATGAATTTAAATGAAAATAAATAAATACATAAAAGAACAGCAGTAGCTGTAGCATCATTTTTTTTTATAAAAACTCGAATTTAAATCTTGAATTCAAGATCGCTTTAGTTCATGATTACAACATAAAAGATGTTGTAAACCTTTTATAGAAACTGTACAGATTATCAATTTAACTGCACATATCAAAACAAGCTCAAATTTTAACGAAAAACAATCCTTTAACTTTTGAATTTCAAACTTTGACTTCAAAATTCTCATTCGATATGAAGAATTGATAACTGAAACTTTGCAGAAAGATTGCTTTAAACATTCATAACAACATGGCATTTACGCTTTTTGAAATTGATTACAAAATCAATTGAATTGAAAAAAATGAAGCAAGAACAGGGCAGGGCCTGTGTTCTTCCTAATTTTAATTTAAATTCGGATGGTTGAAGCTGTAAAAGTGTAGTTGTAATTGTTGATTGATAAGATGGGTTCATTGTTAATGCATAACACTGAATTGGCTCATTTATAAATCGAATAGATGGTCGACTGTATGGTACACCAGTTACAAAAATAAAAATAAAAAAAAATTAAAGGAGAAAGCGATTGCAAACAGATTTTGGCTGTTATTGAGATCTTAATATCGTGATTTGTACTAGCTTGAACAGAAACAAAATTATCTACAGGTTGATTGATAGGGATTTGAAACAGAATACGTTTGGATTTGTGTGTAGTCTGTATTTAACCGTATATATCTATATTTATATGTATTTCTGATTATCTGATTTCCTGAATTTATATTGATATAATTATCTATATATACATGTATATATAACTGAAAAAATAAATATATAACAGTTTCTGTGTATCTGTATTTGTGTAGCTGTATTGATTTTATTTATATATGTATATTGAATATATAAGGAAAGCATGATAATATTAATTGTACATACCTTAGTTTTTAATATTAATAATGGAACTAATAATAATTATTTTAATTGTAATAATATTAAATATTAATAATATTATTAACTATATATTGTTAGTAATATTATTATTCATAATACTAATAATACTACTAATATTAATATTATTAATGATAATAATAATGTTAATATTATTAATAATTTATATGCATCAGATTTCATATTTATAACATAATATTATTAATACTGATATTTATTTTGAAAGTGATGATAAGGTTATTATAACAACTATATTTTAATTGTAATTAAACTCATTATCTCAGATATTAATATTACATATTATGTAGTATATACATAATAAATTACATTGAACATTTAATATTCAATAATATATATAAAATCATATATATGTATATATGTGTATATATATATATATATATATATATATATATATATATTTCAATATTAATTTACTTGTTCTATATATTATTTTACATTCTAGTTTAAATGATTAAAGTGTACTTTATTAATTTAAGATATTACACATATACTTATATTTATATTTACATTTATATATAATTTTGCATAATTATTTACACACAATTGTTCGTGAATCGTCGAGCACAGTCCAAAGGTAAATGACTACATGAAAATAGTCTACAAACTTTAATATTCAACATTACAGACTTTGCTTATCGTGTCGAAATCATATAAGGATAAAGTTTAAATTTGGTAGGAAATTCTCGGGTCATCACATCCCGATGTGCGTCTTGATGGAGATCGCGACCAGTTGCATGTCAATACCATTTCATTATCACCTGCTGAGATCATGTCTTTAATCAAAACATCTTTGCAGCTTTCTAGCCGGTACAGTCGTGGGAATAAATTGTAAAACTTGTCACCCCCGATCCAGTTCTCATGCCAAAAGCATACTAAGCTGCTGTCACCAATTATTCTGAGAAAGAAGTTTTTGGACGGGACCTGCAATTCCTCTAAAATGGTACGTGCTAAAACGATATAATGCCACGTGCCTAATGTCGAATTGTGATTAATTTCACTATCCGACATCAAGCCACCACAAGAGCCATGAATACTACGTATTACTTCAAAGAGCGTTGGTTTCGGTTTAAAATCTCTACCACCATTTTCTAAAGAGGGCTAAATTTTTAACCTTCAAAGTCCCAATGTTTAAACCCCGTTCCCGTACGGCGAAACACGAAAGAGCTAGAAATAGTACAATTGGAGACTATTGAGAACCGATTTAATAATTACTAATCTTCTTCTAGAAGAAAACGATCTCATTTTCCACCCCAAATGCCACACAAACCCTACCTTGCCGCCCGTGATGGCCCCGTTAAAACACTTAACGGCTACGTCACTTGGTCCCACAGCTTGATCGAACTTAAATGAATTTAACAAACGACATTGCATTCTTTTATTTCAAAAGTTTCCCAAAAAGGAAAGCATACCAAAATATGTAGTTTAAAAGTAACCCAACATATTAATTAACCAAAGTTGACACAAAACATTGTCAACAAACCCACAATTTAAATTATCCAAAATCAGAATGCAAGCTTAAGTTTCATAAATTGTTTCATTAACATCTGCCCAAATGCATGCAGACTCTTCTAAACACAGCGGAAGCATCACATAAACTCAAGTACCTGTGAAAACATGCGAGTAAACTGCCAACACAAAGGTTGAGTAAATTATAGGTTTAAATAATTGAATAAACTTTAGACCACAAGATTTAAAAATGTTAGAAAACATTAAACATCATTCCATTATCAATGAGCCACCTGGTAACCACTTAACCCTTTATTTACCCTTAATAATATACACTGGACAGTGTATCTACAACAAAATACGAAGTACTAAACATTCCGATTATAAATTGCTAGCGCAACTAGCTCGAAATGGGGTTATCAAACCCGATAGATCTATTCGTAGGATTCGCGTTCACCGGTAGAAACCAATGATTACAGTTACCAGACTAGGGAATATTTTTATCCAACTCACAATGAATAATTTAAATTTAATTGTCACTTGTGTCTAAACGTAAAATAAAATGCATGTAATCACATCCCAAAAATATACTGTGAAAAGTATGTAAAAACGGGACTATAACTCACCTTACTAGTAACGAAGTAACCAACACAAATAAACGAACAGCAAATGAAGTACAGTGATCAGGAATGATCACAACGCCGACCTATAAATAAAGCAGGTCGATATAAATAACTAACTTAGGTCAAATCTTAGTATGATAGCTATTGTACATGTTGCAAGTAGTCATAGAACAATACTCAGCCTACATCGGTTTGATCAGAACAGCTTACGGACACACACTATCTATTTTTAGAAAGTTTCCATTTTTAGCAGGTTTCTATTTTTGGAAAGTTTCTATTTTTGGAAAGTTTCTATTTTTGGAAAATTTCTATTTTTTGAAAGTTTCTATTTTTGGAAAGTTTCTATTTTTGGAAAGTTTCCAAATTTAGAAAGTTGCTATTTTAGGAAAGTTTCCTTAATTAGAAAGTCAACAAAAGTCAACTGAAAGTCAAAGTCAACCGAAAGTCAACTCAAAAGTCAACCTTGGTCAAACATAGTCAACGTTAATTTTAAAAGTGTAAGTTGTAATAATATTGTAAGTTATAATATTTATTAAAGTTAAATATGTCTAATTATGTCATAACATAAGTTTAATTAAATTAGAATGAATTATTAAAGTTAATATACGTTTAAATGATATAATTATTATAACATAAGTATTTAATTAATTAATTAAATATTAGTCATAATATAAGTATTATTAATTAATAATAAATTTTAAATCATCTCATAAGTATTATTAATTAATAATGAATTATTAATCACATCATAACTTTCTAATTATAATCATTAAATCATAAGTATTTAATAATTAAATTATAATTAAATAATAACTAAGCCTTATAATAATTAAATAATTAATTAATCCCTATTATAAGTCTTATAATAATAATCTTATAATATAAGTTTAATACTTATCATAAGTATTATCCATTAATAATAAAAGTATTATTAATCATAAGTTTAATTAAAATGTTAATTAAATCATAAGTAAATATTAAATGATATAATAAATATATATCATAAGTCTTAAAATTTAATAATTACTTTTTATATCGTAAGTAATTTAATAATAATGAAAATCATTATTTTTATCATAAGTTTTAATAATTAACCATAAGTTTTAATTCAAAAGTTCATCGGGTTGCATCTTGAGCCCCGGGTGTCGGTTTTCGGCGAGCCATATATATATCTCCACCTAATCAAACCACCCGACATATTGGTGCACTCAAGAACACACCAAGAATAGTCCACAAGTCGTGGTGATCAGCCATGACGCTACTTGGAACTTCAATTCAATCAAAATCGTGTTTTAGCCATAACGGGTGATTCGTGGCTCGGATTTAGATGACCCGAACATGAAAGTTCGTCTCATAATTAATCCTAACATACTAACACACCCTAAAGTCACCAAATATGGTCACAAAGTCGGACTAAACCTGGTTCATATCAATATCACATTTCAATCTTAGCAAAATACCATTTTGATCATATCTAGGGCTCCGGGAATCGAAACGACATGAATCCGGAGTCTAAAATTAATGTCTTGATGAGAGGAACTCATCTAACTACTTTATTTTCACTTTTATATCAGTCACAATTCCAGAATTAAACAAAAATCTGCTGTTCCAATTAAATCAAACCGAAAACATATGTATTTGAGTAATTCTACGCATACAAACATCATTACAACAATAAGTAAGCATCATACTATCAATATATAATCAAAATACAAAAAAATAATGAAAAATAAAAAGTTCTAGGGTTATGGTTTATACCCTAAACGATAATCAAGAAGTATAGTCGCGTAGAGGAGATCGAGAGGAACGCGTTGGTGTTAAATAATTGATGATCCAAGCAAGCTTTTTGATGAAGAATGATGATGTTGGGGGTGTGCTAGGCGATGGCCAAAGGAAGCAAAAAGGGAGGAGAAGAGAGTAAATGATAAGTATTAGGTTTTAGGGAAATTTTGGTAAAAAGAATTATGAGGGAACAAATGAGAAGCAAGGGGAGTATACTCCCCCTTAGCTTCGGCCAAAACAAGGGAGTGGGGTGGGCCCCACTATCCCATCTTGCTAAATGTGTATTTACTTGTGGCCCAAAAGCCCGAACGAAACCCGAAACACGAAAACACGCTTACGCGATTAAAAATCCGGAGAGATAATAAATACGCGACGAAAAATAAATATAAATACTACATATAATTATATGATATTAAAATATCATATTTAAAATAATTAGGATTTAAATATCCCAAAAGTTCTTCCGTTGGTTTGAAAACTGAAAATATTCGACGGATGGAAATCCGCGACACGTAGAAACGTATAACTTAAAAATATGAATAAAAATATTCACATAACACATAATAATTAATATATATATATTATTAAAAAAATAATAATATAGGTCTTAGAAATGACGTGGTATGAATAACAGTTAACGGTCATTAAATAATTAACGGTAAAAGATAGCGGAAAAAGTAGGGTCGTGACAGTACCTTCTCGTTACGGAAATTTCGTCCCGAAATTTAAGCAGGTGCAGGGGTTGACTCAGCATCTGGGAACAAATACGTGTACTTCTGCTTCATCTGATCTTCATGCTCCTAAGTGAACTCGGGACCGCGTCTGGCATTCCATCTAACCCGGATAATAGGAATTCGGCTCTGCTTAAGAGTCTTAACTTCTCGATCCATAATTTCAATAGGTTCCTCAATAAAATGAAGTTGCTTATCAACATGAAGTTCTTCCAGAGAAATAGTTTTATCGGCTTCGGCCAAACACTTCTTTAAATTCGATACATGAAAAACATCATGAACATCACTGAGTTCTTGTGGCAACTTCAAAGGATAAGCCGCCGGTCCAACTCTCTCAACAATCTCAAACGGTCCAACAAAACGAGGACTTAACTTTCCCCTTTTACCAAAACGGATTACACCCTTCCAAGGTGAAACCTTTAACATAACACGATCACCAACTTGAAATTCCACATCTTTCCTTCCCCTATCGGCATAACTCTTTTGCCGACTTCTAGCGGTTCTTAACCTTTCCTTAATCTGTACTATCTTCTCGGTAGTCTCATGGATAATTTCTGGACCTGTGAGTTGAGCATCCCCAACCTCATTTCAACAGACAGGAGACCTGCACTTCCTACCATACAGAGCTTCAAACGGTGCGACTTTAATACTTTCATGATAACTGTTGTTATATGAAACCTCAGCTAGCGGCAAATATTTATCCCACCCATTACCAAAATCAATAACACACGCTCGTAACATATCTTCTAATATCTGAATGGTCCTTTCACTCTGACCATCTATTTGAGGATGATAAGCGGTGCTCATATCTAACCTAGTTCCCAAGGCTTCCTGTAAGGATCGCCAAAACCTCGATACAAATTGACTGTCTCGGTCCGAAATAATAGATACAGGAACACCATGTCTAGAAACAATCTCCTTCAAGTACAAACGTGTAAGCTTCTCCATCGAATCTATTTCCCTAATCAGCAAAAAGTGAGCCGACTTAGTGAGTCGATCTACAATCACCCAAATAGTGACATAGCCACCCGCAACTCTCGGTAACTTAGTAATAAAATCCATCGTAATTCCTTCCCACTTCCACTCGGGAATCTAAGGTTGCACTTAAAGTCCGGACGGTTTTTGATGTTCAGCTTTAACCTTAGCACATGTAAAACACTTAGCCACATACGTAGCCACATACGTAGCCACATCACCTTTTAAATTAGGCCACCAATACAGCTCCTTAAGATCATGATACATCTTTCCTGAACCAGGATGAATAGAGTACCTAGACTTATGAGCCTCATCTAAAATAAGTTGTCGCAGTTCACCAAACTTCGGAACCCAAAGATGTCCCGCAAAGTATCTAGTACCATCTGCTCGTACCTCAAATTTCTTAGCCATACCTCTTACGTTTTCTTTCACAAAATTCTCTTCCTTTAAGGCTTCTTGTTGTGCCTCAAGAATCTGCCTTGCGAGGTTTGTTCTAATTGTCATATTCAAGGCCCTAAACCTGCGAGGTTCAGCCCTTTATTTACGACTCAACGCATCCGTCGCAACATTGGCCTTACCCGGATGATATAAAAGTTCACAATCGTAATCATTCAATGTCTTAATCCATCTTCGTTGTCTCATGTTCAACTGTTTCTGATCGAGGTTATGTTGAAGACTTTTGTGATCTGTGTACACAGTACTCTTGACCCCATACAAATAATGTCTCCAAATCTTAAGCGCAAAAACAACGGCCCCCAACTATAAATCATGAGTTGTATAGTTCTGTTCGTGAATCTTCAATTGACGTGACGCGTACGCAATAACTTTCTTTCGTTGCATCAAAACATAACCAAATCCTTGACGCGAAGCATCACAATAAACAACGAAATCATCATTACCCTCAGGTAGTGACAATATCAGAGCGGTAGTCAACTTCTTCTTCAAAATTTGAAAAGCAGCCTCTTGTTCATCCTTCCACTCATACTTCTTCGCCTTGTGCGTTAAAGCAGTCAGAGGTTTTGCTATACGAGAGAAATCTTGAATGAACCTTCTATAGTAACATGCTAATCCTAGGAACTGATGAATCTGAGTAGGAGTTTTCGGAGTTTTCCACTTTTCAATTGCCTCAATCTTAGCAGCATCAACTTGTATCCCTTGTTTACTAACAATATGTCTAAGGAATTGAACTTCTAGTAACCAGAAAGCACACTTAGAGAACTTAGCGTACAACTCTTCTTTTCTTAATAGATCGAGCACCAACTTCAAATGTTCTTCGTGCTCTTCGTCACTCTTCGAATAAATAAGGATGTCGTCGATGAACACAATAACGAATTTTTCCAGATAGGGTCTACACACAAGGTTCATGAGGTCCATGAACACAGTAGGTGCATTTGTCAATCCGAACGGCATAACAAGAAACTCAAAGTGACTGTAATGTGTGCGAAAAGCAGTTTTCGAAACATCAAATTCTTTAACACGCAACTGATGATAGCCGGAACGAAGATCGATTTTTGAATAAACAGATGAACCCTGGAGTTGATCGAACAGATCATCAATTCTCGGAAGAGGGTAACGGTTTTTAATAGTAAGCTTGTTCAGCTCACGATAATCAATGCACAAACAAAAAGAACCATCCTTCTTCTTAACAAACAGAACAGGAGCTCCCTAAGGGGACGAACTAGGACGAATGAAACCTTTGTCCAACAACTCACGGAGTTGACTTGACAATTCTTGATGTTCGGAAGGCGCAAGTCGATAAGGAGCACGTGCTACAGGAGCAGCACCGGGAACAAGATCAATTTGAAATTCTATCGCGCGTTGCGGCGGAAGGCCAGGTAAATCTTCGGGAAATACTTCAGGAAAATCTTTAAAAATATGAACATCACCAACGCTCTTCATATCTTTATCGGAACCAAAAACATGGGCTAGAATAGCATGACAGCCTTTGCGAAGATGTTTAAGAACTTTCAAACAGTTAATAAGATTTAACTGTCTGCATTTCTTATCTCCAAAAACATCAGCGGCTCTCCAACCACATTAGTAATACGAATAGCTTTATCATAACATACAATCTCAGCACGATTCGCAGACAACCAATCCATCCCAATAACAATGTCAAAACTACCAAGTTTAATCGGTACTAAATCTATCTCAAAATTCCTACCAGCCAAATTAATGTTACATTTACGATGCACAGTCTTAGCAGTAAGCACTTTACCATTAGCTATCTCAACAACATAAGTAATGTCTAAAGGTGTTAACGGTGTTTTGATTTTTGGACTTAATTTGTTCGACACAAAACTTAAATCAGCCCCTGAATTAAATAGTACATAAACTGATAAATCGTTGACCGAGAACGTTGATATTGCACATTTTTCATATATTTATCATGGCAATATCCGTTATTTTTAGTCCATTCGGATACGGTTTTGGTTATTATTCACGATTATTTGGAAGATTACGATTTGAGAGCCTAGAAGTGTTAAATGATTGATTTAAGGTGTTTATGGCGCGTTTATAGCAGTTATGTGTTATTTGTTGATTTGGGACGAGACCAGGGTTTGTGATAAATAAAAAGGGGCAAGAATTGCTGAGTTAGGTTATGCGCGCTGCGCAGAAGGATGCGCACCGCGCATTTGTTCTTCAAAACAGACAAGAAGTTATTGAGTTTCGAACAGCAGTTTTTATGAAGAATTGCACGCCGAGCAGAAGGATGCGCACCGCGCAAGTGGAGTCGGCCAGCTTTTTACTTCTATAAATAGGGAGCAGTTTTCTTTAATGAGGGTTATCTTTTTAGCAGCCGAATTTGAGAGCATTAGGAGCGATTTTCAGTCACTTTTGGGGAATTCCAAGGTCACTTAAACGCTCCAATCATTCCGATTTCAAGGATCAATCTCAGCACTCATCAAGATTCATCGTGTTTGGTTGATTCTATTTTATCAAACAATGTTTTCTTCATTATTTGTTATTTTGATTTCTATTATTGCCATGATTATTGGCTAAGTTATTTAATGTTTGTCTAGACTTATAAACCTATGTTTTGGATGCTACTTAACAGTTATTCGTTTTATTTATGATGATTTAATGTTTGGATTAAAGAACGATTCTTATTAAAGCTAGACTTTTCGATTCAATTGGTTGTGTATTTGTTTGATAGGACGAGAGTTCATTAATTTAATGCATGAATTTACAATTGGTTTATCTTAATTGGTTGTTTGCTTACTCGAAGACGAGAGTAAATTGAATTCAAAAGGCTAGACGAAATAGGGGTGAATTACACACAACGAGAGTTGGTGTGATTACGATTCAAGTCTTCATCTCAGTTGAAATATTTGGTCACAATTAGGAGGTCTTAGGCTATGGGGAATTCCGTGTCGTGTAATTTTAATTGAAGTGTTTGCGCTGGGGAATTCCAGGTGAACCGACTAGATAATTTGCATAGGTTAGAAAATAACTGGGGCTTAATCTAAATGCATCTAAGACTAGGTGTAAAGAGTCTAGACAAACATTTGTTTTTCCTATTTGATTTAAACTAGCTTATTTTATTTGTCTGTTTGCTTTAAAGCTTAAACCTAAAAATACCAAAAATATTGTCTTTTACTTTTAATCAATCTTTGATTTGGCTAATCGTTAAATAGCCACACAAAAAACTATCTCGTACTTTCGATTTTCATAGATTAACTTAGTTTATTTTATTAATTACAATCTTAATTCTCACGTTTAAAATGTCCTTGGAACGATTTCGGAATTACCAATTTAATACTATTACACGATCGGGTACACTGCCCGTTAGTGTGTAGTAATCTTTTAACCGGCATTTTTCATTATAAATTATAGACACGATTTTACACATCAAGTTTTTGGCGCCGCTGCCAGGGACAGTTGTGTCAAAAATTAAGATTGTTATCTAATTGTTCATAGTTTAGTTTAGTTAGAGTTTATTATTTCTTTTCGTTATTCTCAGTTGAATCGGTGCGTTTAATCAGTTGTTAGTTGTGATTTCGCAGGTAACAGGTAGTGCATGCCACATACGTATTCTTCTAATTCTTCGATTCTTCAACCATTTGCAGAACCCGAAAGAGAGTTATTTAGAGCGTTAATTCAAGAGCAACAGTCTATGGTGGATTCATCTTTTTCTTTGAGTGCTAATATAATTAATTTGGGTTGTAGTTCTGAGACTGTGGTGCCCGATACACCACCTGAAATCAGAGAAGAAGAAGAATCTTATATTTCATTAGATCTTTTCGAGACTGAAGATATGGCTGACCAAATTGATCAACCGAATCGTCTACAGACTATGGCAGAAAAGTTAAAGGCCACACGAGGGGGCCAAGGCAATTCGATTACTCAACCGAACATCACTCAGCCTTTTCAAATTATAGGGCCGATCCTGAGTTTGATTTCTTCTGACTGCCAATTTCATGGCAAGGATAGTGAGGATGCTAACGAGCATCTTTGTATTTTCAATGATGTTTGCAACCTTTTCAAATTGCATGAGGTTGCCGATACTTCGATCAAGACTAGGCTTTTTCCCTGGACTCTTAAGGGAGAAGTCAAGAGATGGTTAGATAAGCAACCGGAAGGAGCGATTACCTCTTGGGATACGTTGGTAGATAAGTTCCTATCAAAGTTTTTCCCTGCATCTAGAGCTGCTAGACTTCAAGCAGATATTTCTCAATTCAGACAAAAGAGCAGTGAGACACTATTTGATGCTTGGGACCATTATTCGAATATGTTACGCTCGTGTCCGCAACACGGGTTGAATGATTTACAGAAGGTCCAGATTTTCTATAAGGGGTGTGACATCCCAACTCGTCAGAGTATTGATCAAGCAGCAGGTGGAACTTTAATGGATAAAACCGAAGAAGAGGCACTAGAGATTATTGAAAAGCAGGCTGCTTACACTCATGAATGGCATCAAGATCATGAGTCAACTCGTTCAGCTTCAGTTAATAGAACCGAAACCACTGGTGCATATGACGATTTTGGGTATATAAGTGCTAAGTTGGATTCCTTTGGTAGGAATTTGGAGAAGATAAATAAGGATATTAATGCTATGAAGGTTGGTTGTGAGTATTGTGGGGGATTACATCTGGCAAAAGATTGTGATGCGGGGCTAACGATAGGGAAAAAGGAAGAGATCTCTTATATTAGTCAACAGAACAACAATCAGTTTCAGGGACGTTCGCAGTTTAATAGGAATTTCAACAATCCCTATAATCCTCAAGGTAATCAAGGTTCAAGGTTCCAGCCAGGTTCTAGTGGAGGATATCAACAGCAAGCTCCCGGGTATTTTCAGAAACCCCAAGCCGAAGAGAAAAAGTCCAACCTTGAAGCTATGATTGAGAAGCTTGTGATGTCTCAAACTCAGCTTGTTACTACTGTTACTCAGAACAATGAGAAGAATGATCAAATGTTTCGAAATCAACAAGCATCTATTCAGAATTTGGAGAAACAAATTGGTTAACTTGCTAGTCAGAATAATGAAAGGAAACCGGGGGAGTTACCGAGTAAGACAGATAATAACCCGAAGAATGGGCACGTTAATGCTATCACTACCCGCAGTGGTTTAGCATATGATTCACCAAGGAAGCCCGATGAGTATGATTTGCGAGTGCCATTGGTTAAGGATAGTGAGCCGGTTGTTGTTAGTGAACCGGAGGGGGAAAAGGAGCCGGAACAGGTGATTGAGAGGGTTGTGAGGGTACCGAAAACTGTTGTTGCGAAACCGGTAGTTAAAGAGTATCAACCACCGCTCCCATTCCTGAGGAAGCAGAGATTGGAGAAGCTGGAGGCAGAAAAGTCCAAGTTCATGGACTTGATTAAAAAAGTTAACATAAATTTGCCTTTTATTGATGTGATTGCAGGTATGCCCAAGTATGCAAGGTTTCTTAAGGACTTGCTAACTAACATGAAGAAACTGGAGAACGTGTCTTCAGTCAGGTTGAATTCCGCATGTTCAGCGGTAGTTGCAAACAAGCTTCCCGAGAAGCTTGAGGATCCTGGGAGTTTTACCATTCCTTATTTACTGGGTAATTTGGATTATATGAGGGCGTTGGCAGATTTGGGGGATAGCATAAATTTAATGCCCTATTCTATTTACTTGAAGCTAGACCCCGGGGAGTTGAAACCCACACGTATGGCTATTCAGCTAGCTGACCGCTCCATTAAGTTCCCTCGTGGAATTATAGAGAATATGCTAGTTGAGACCGGGTCGTTGGTTTTCCCGTCCGATTTCGTGGTGTTGGATATGGAAGTGGATGAGAGGATTCCACTGATTTTGGGTCAGCCATTTTTAAATACTGCTAGGTGTATCATTGATGTCTATGGCCAACAGTTGACCTTTAGGATAGATGATTTGCATGCAACTTTCTCAATCGACCATACTTTAAAATACCCTGCCTACACTGATGATACATGTTATTTTCTTAACACTATGAATGTCCAGTCTGAGTTGTTGCAGGAATTCCCAGAGTTACAGGATTCAGTAGAGTGTTCATTGGTTGAAATTGATGAAGAGTTGCAGGTTGAGGAGGTGGATATTTTGACCACCTTGATGGAAAACGACTATGAGCCGACTGAGGAGGAGTTCAAAGAACTCGAACGTGATGCGGATTACCGAAGCAAGTCTTCAATTAAGGAACCTCCCTAGTTAGAATTGAAGCCACTTCCAGATCATTTGGAATACGCTTATTTGCAGGAGGAATCTAAGCTCCCGGTAGTTATTTCTTCTTTTCTTACTACAGGTCAGAAAACTGAGCTTGTAACCATGCTCAAGGCCAATAAACCGGCCATTGCGTGGAAAATTCACGACATCAAGGGTATTAGTCCCTCCTATTGCACCCACAAAATCCTAATGGAGGAAAACTCCAAACCTGTGGTGCAATGTCAAAGGAGGTTGAACCCGCACATGCAAGATGTCGTGAAGAAAGAGATCATTAAGCTCCTCGATGCAGGTCTGATTTACCCGATCTCTGACAGTCTGTGGATTATCCCGGTACACTGTGTACCGAAGAAAGGTGGTATGACTATTACCACAATGATGAAAACGAGTTAATTTCCACTAGGACTGTCATGGGGTGGCGTGTTTGTATTGACAATCGAAAGTTGAACGACGCCACACACAAAGACCACTTCCCGTTACCTTTCATGGATCAAATGCTAGAGAGGTTAGCGGGAAACAGCTTTTATTGTTTTATTGATGGTTTTTCGGGCTATTTCCAAATTCCTATCTCGCCCGAGGACCAGGAGAAAACTACTTTCACGTGCCCGTATGGCACATTTTCATACCGACGCATGCCCTTTGGCCTTTGCAATGCTCCGACCACTTTTCAAAGGTGCATGATGGCCATATTCCACGATATGATAGAGGATTGCATGGAGTTGTTCATGGATGACTTTTAGGTCTTCGGTGACACTTTTGATTCATGCCTTCTTAACTTAGAACGGATATTGGAAAGGTGTGAGAAGTCTAATCTTGTGCTCAATTGGGAAAAGTGCCATTTCATGGTTCAAGGGGGCATAGTTCTCGGGCACAAGATTTCTAAGGACGGTATTGAGGTGGATCCTATAAAGGTAACGGCTATTAAGAACCTTCCACCTCCCACCGATGTTAAGGGTGTTCTGAGTTTTCTCGGGCACGCCGGTTTTTACCGGCGGTTTATTAAGGATTTTTCTAAAATTGCTAACCCGATGAACAAACTCCTCGAAAAGGACACGCCTTGGAACTTCTCCGATGAGTGCCTTAAGGCATTCAATCTTCTTAAGGAGAAACTGATCAATGCACCCATTATAATTGCTCTGAATTGGTCCCTTCCATTCGAGCTTATGTGCGATGCTTCTGACTTTGCTGTTGGCTCTGTTTTGGGTCAAAGGTTCGATAAAAATTTTCGACCCATTTATTATGCAAGCAAGACCTTGCAAGGAGCACAATTGAATTATACTACCACTGAGAAGGAGCTCCTTGCGGTGGTATTTTCATTTGATAAGTTCCGGTCCTACTTAGTCTTATCTAAGACTATAGTCTTTATGGACCATTCCACTATAAAGTACCTTTTCGCTAAACCGGATGCTAAACCTACACTTCTTAGATGGATCTTGCTTTTGCAAGAATTCGATGTTGAGATTCGGGATAAAAAGGGTGCCAAGAACTTAGCAGCCGATCACCTTTAACGTCTTGAGAATCCTTCTCATGAGGTTCTCGATGAGACTACTATTCATGGTGATTTCCCCGATGAATATGTCATGAAGGTGGAGGAGTGTGAAGATCCTTGGTTCGTTGATTTTGCTAATTACTTGGTTGGGGGGTTCTTAGAAAAGGGTTGGTCACATCATAAACGTAAGAAATTCTTTAGTGACCTTAAGTATTATTTTTGGGAGGACCCTTATCTCTTTAGGCGGTGTTCCGATGGAATGATCCGCCGATGTGTTTCCGGAGACGAATGCAAGCGCATTCTTGTCCAATGTCATCATGGACCGACGGGTGGGCATTATGGTCCCCAAGTTACGGGGCGAAAAGTCTTTGAGGCCAGTTTTTATTGGCCTACTATCTTCAAGGATGCCCACCGAATTTGTCAATCATGCGATGCTTGTCAACGGGTGGGCCAAATCACCCAACGAGATGAGATGCCTCAAAATGTCATCCAAGTTTGCGAGGTTTTTGATATATGGGGGATTGACTTCATGGGCCTATTTCCAAAATCTAATAATAAGCTCTACATTCTCGTTGCCATCGATTATGTTTCGAAATGGGTCGAAGCGCAAGCTTTGCCCACTAATGATGCACGGGTTGTAGTTTCGTTCCTTAAACAACTCTTTTCTCGGTTTGGTGCCCCGAAAGCTTTGATTAGTGATCGGGGAACTCACTTTTGTAACGCCCAACTTGAAAAGGTGTTGAATGATATGGGGTGACCCATAAAGTTTTGACCTCCTACCATCCTCAAACCAATTGGCAAGTCGAAAACACCAACCGAGCTTTAAAGAGGATTCTTGAAAAAACAATTGGTTCTAATCCTAAGGAGTGGTCGTTTAAGCTTGATGATGCCTTATGGGCATTTAGAACGGCGTACAAAATGCCAACCGGAACCACTCCTTTTCGGCTACTTTATGGTAAAGCATGTCATCTCCTGGTGGAGATTGAACACAAAGCTTTTTGGGCTCTCAAAACGAGCAATCTTGATCTTAAGGAGGCGGGTCACCTTCGTTTGAGCCAATTAAATGAGTTAGAGGAATTGAGGCTAGATGCTAATGAAAATTCGTTGATTAGTAAGGAGAGGACGAAGAAGTGGCACGATAGTCATTTAAAAGATCCTAAGGAATTTAAGGAGGGGGATCGTGTGCTTCTTTTCAATTCACGGTTCCGTTTGTTTCCCCGAAAGCTGAAGTCTAAGTGGTCGGGACCATTTATTGTTCGTAAGGTTTATTCCTATGGGGCGATTGATTTGGTTAACTCGAAGGGGGAAGAGTTTAAGGAGAACGGTCATCGGATAAAACATTATGTCGATGGACCGCAAGAGGTGGATGATGAGGTTAAACTCATCTTTACCTCCAACGACGCGTGATAGTCTTGGTGGTAATCTTTGTTGTAAAGTTTGTATATTATTTTTGTTTTGTATATTTTCATGCTTGAAACAGGTACAATATTATCAGCGTTAGTGTTTTGGTTCGTTAAGGATGAGTAAAAATGAGTTAAGTTTGGAAAATGGCGTCGAAATTCGAGTCTGGAGGACTGCGCGTCGCGCATATACGTGCGCACCGCGCACTTGTGAAGAAGAATAGCTGGAAGTTTTCGTAAATTTTCTGACCTCATGTCATGTTCTAAAGCGCGCCGCGCGGGTTTGTGCGCGCCGCGCATTGCTGCCCATTAGACCCCTTCGCTGCTTTTATGACCCGAACCAATTTGTTATAACCCGAATTTTAAATGGGTCCGGTCGATTTTTAGGGGGTTTTAAGGCTATTTTATACCATTTTACACCCACTTTAACACACACAAACATATACAAACGCATCTCAAGGCTAGGGTTTTTAATTCTCAAAATTCTTTGTGTGATTTTCTCTCAAATTACTAGTGAATCATGCCTCCTAGGGTCCGTTTTTCTTACTCTTGCACTTAATTTCATCTCTAATTTTGTTAGTTATGCTTTAATTGATGATTGATTGAAAGTCAAGTGTGGGGTTAACCCTAATTCATTAAATGCTTAATGATTCACATGATTAGTGTTAATAATGCCTAATATGCTTGTTTGCATGATGTTTGCATGTGATTAGTGCATATTATTGATGCTAGGGTTTGCTATGAGATTAAATCCGAATTTGAGGTTTTAATTTGGGGTTTTGTGTGTGTGAAGGTTAATGGAGGTATTTCATGATAGTGGGGGGTAATTTGGGCGGGTCAAGTGAGAAGTTACTTGGTTTTTGATGTTTTGACTTGGATTGCTAATTAAGTTAATAATTTTGACTATGTTTGCGCATGCTTGGAGTTTTTCATGCGTTGAAGTGTTTTCAAAGATTATTTTGAGTTCGTTTAAGTTTTTGTTCATGAATTGCTAAGCCTAGTTTGTTTGGAGATTGCATTTTATTGATACTTTGATTCTAGCTTTTCATGTAACATGGCATGATTGTTTAGTTGGTTGCGAAGGATAATGTTATTTTGAGACATGCTCTTATGTGATGTTTAATTAGAAAAGGAAAATGAGTAAAAGAGGATGTTGCGAATTTAAATTTAGCTAACACTAACTTTTGAGTTTTTGCGGTTGTTTTGTGGCTAAATTGTGAATGCAGAATCAAGCAAAGCGTACTAGAACCGCACCAAGTGCTTCAGCAGATGCACAAGCACCGCAAGAGGATCAGCGGGATTGGATTGAGTACGTCAGGAATGAGTACCCGACTGAGTTTGCAAGGATAAATGACCGGGTTATTGGTTTAACTTGGTACTTCGATTGGAGCTTTCTTGAGGAAGCTCAAGTTCGTCGAGAGTTTGATTCTATGCTAATGTTGTCTTATAACAACACGATTCTCCGCCCGTGGGAGAGGGTGTTTTCGCTTCATGATGATATTTATCCGTTGTTATGCAAGGAGTTTTTCTCTTCTTTGGTGGTTACTAATACCCGGGATCCGAATGAGCGTAATTTTATGCGGTTTCGTTTGGGTGGCCAAAATTAAGCAATGAGTTGGTCTCAAATCGCTCGAGCTTTAGATTTGTATCCGGAATTAGATAATATCCGACTTCCAAATTATTTGATTAGGACTGAATTTTACAAGCAGGAGCCTTTTAACACTGTTGCTTTTTGGGGTAGATTGACTGGAGGTGAAAATTTTCATGCAGGAAGAGTAATTTATGAGAAAATTAAATTACCATTCGATCGGTTGTTGCAAAGGTTGGTGGCTTGTAATTTTAATGCGCGGGTAAATGGGAATGAGAAACCAAATAAAAAGGATTTGTAGTACATGGATCAAATCAAGAGGGGGAAGCATACTGACATTGTTGGTTCTATAGCTACTTACTTGAGCAAATGTGCAAGCGATATGGCTCCGGGAAAGAAGCTCTTGGGGTGCCATTATATTACTATGTTTGAGAGAAAGTTGAATGTGGATTTGAGCAGGTTGCATACGACAGATCAGAGTATGCCAGTTTTTGGTTCGATGTTCTATACTAATGGAAAGATTTTGATGCACGGTTTTGAAAATTGATTGGTGATGTATCGGGAACCTGTGGGTTCTGGTGCAGCAGGTACGAGTGCCGCTGAGGCTGCAGGTGGTTCTTTGTCGGGACCTAGCACGGGAGCTGGTCCATCTGCTAGTACACATTTTGAAGGTTCTTGGTACCCGAGTCAGGAAGGTTGGAACAATCTGATAAACAGTGTGAACAGAATGGGTTTGGATTATGGCGATGTTACATGTCAGGTAGAAAATCATGTGTATCAGTATACTATGGATCAAGCTGATAATGCGGAGTTTCATCGGGACATTCGTAGGCATACCGAGGTGGTGGAAAAGCATAATGATGAGGTTAGTCGAGACAATGCTCAGATGTGGCAGAGTCAGTAGCGCACGGAGGAGCTCGCAAGAGCTAATCATTATGATACAAGGATGATTGCATATGGTGTCGATTGGCAGCGCCGTAATTCGCGTCTGTATTTTTCTAACCCGGGGCAGTATTATGGTACGGCGAGTCAGGAGTCGGTTTATTATTATGATCAGAACCGTCCGGAGCATCCACCGCGTTATAGAGAGACAGAGGCTATGAGGGACGCACATGTGAGGTTCGAGCAGGAGTATACGGGCGGGCGTCCGAGCAGGAGTGGTTCGGGAACCTATGGATAGCCGTTTGATGATTACCAGGGTTGAGGGCCTACGTGCCGGTTGATCATGTTGTATTTGTTTGCAAACATTTTATTTGGTTCTGTACTTTGATAACTATTTCCTTTAACTATGTACTGTGGATTTATTCGGGGACAAGGCATTTTGGTACCGGGTGGTACCACCTTGTCCCGTTTTATGTAGTTTGTTTTTATTTTTATTTTAGGTTTGTTGGTGAAATGATTTTTCAAGTCTGGCATTAAGTTCAGCAAAACTGCATGATTGATGATATTGGTGTAAGGATCGGGAATGGATGATGTTCTTATGCTGGCAGTCAGTTCAGCGCCATCTGTCACTGTCATTCCACGATTAGTGGTTAACTCGATAAGTTTTTATTTTTCTTACCCTTTCGATTTTAATCTATTTTTGATCTCAAGTGATGGGGACATTACTTGATCTCAAGTGTGGGGTGGGGATGTAAAATCTCTCGGGTTGGTTGTTAATGGAATCATCATCATATTAGTTTTGATTTAAAAAGACTTGACATTTCACGGGTTTTGGTCGTAAAAAAAAATGAAAAATTAGGGGTAAAATAAAAAAAAAATATAGAAAAGTTAGTTTTTAAAAAAAAAGTAGAAAAACAATTGAAAATTCGGCCAAAACCTTTATTCTAAAAATTGGCTTGGTATTTTATGTTATAATTCGTGTTTTCAAAGAAGCCAAAATTGTTTCACATGTTCATTTTCTTGGACATGAAATCCTACGAGTTCGGGGAACTCAATAGTAGGTTACCTGTACCAAAACGGGTGTAAACCGTGAGAGAGCGGTGATTGTATACCGTGATTGTGACCGAATCACGTGCCAGATCACAAACCTTTGGTTACTTGGTATAGCAGACTTCCGAAACTATATCATTTTATTATTACATCATTCAATGGTGTGATACTGTGGGAAGAGGAGCCTAGAGCTTCACCAGTGTTGTCCTTTTTAGGAACAATAGCTACGTGCTTGTGTTTGCTTAGACAAAACAACCCATAGCCAAAAGCTATGGCACCCAAAGGTTTTTGGGATTTAAACCGAGTGTCAATTGAAATAGATTGGCATTCCCGAGTGACTCAGATCCACTCATTAAGGAAGTAAAGTCTTTCGACCATTTTACTTGGTACGTATACCTCTTAAGCTGTACCATTTCATTACCCATCATTTCACGATGAGGTACTGCTAGAGGTGAAAGTCTTGAACTTTCAAAACATGTTCATTATTTTGAATGTGAAATCCTACATGAACATAAAAATTCATACGTAGGTACCAAGGCGGGTGTCAACCGTATGAACGGTGATAGTGGCGTGTGGTCGAAACCGGACCATGCGCTAGATCGAAAACTTAAACAGGGCAATCCTCATTGTTTCTCCTAACAAGGACAATGTTGCACCCGACCACCTAATATAACCACATAGGATGTATCTATTCCATCCTTAAGGGAGTCAAGTCTCCCGAACGACACTCTTGCTGATTTGTTTCAGAAGTTGTAGTCCAGACCAGTTGTAGGGTGACGAAAAATCTTGAAAAGTCATTGCTAAAATCGACTGGAAATCTACCAGGCCTCAACGTCAAACAGGGAAACTGGTAGTCAAAGCTTGTCTCAATGAGGGAGATTTGCTAGCCAAATGGGAAGCGCACCATGATACACAAAATGTCAGTGATTGATCAGATTTCCAGTGGATAACCTCCGGAAAGGTAAGATATCAGCTTTTAAGCCTGATGAACCTCAATCTTTATGATTGACATAACGGATTAGATGATTACCTCATGATTATCGATGATATCCGGACGTAATGTGTATCCTCCTAAGCACATTATTTTCTTACCGACATTTCACGATGTTAGGTACTGTGGGAGGCATTGGCTTGACCAATTACGGGGTAGCCCGTATGGTTCTTTGGTTCGAAGGTTTCACCTTCTCGGCTCATGGCTTCCACTTGTATCCACGTTCTATATTTGAAGAAATTATCAGGTTCGAGATTCTCTACATTTATTTGGATTACATATTTGGTGCACTTTGTTCGAGTTATTATTATCGTGCCGATACTTGATTTGGGGATGTTGGAGATTTTGGGATTACAAGTGGAAGTCACATTGTTGATATGTTCTCTTAAGACCGTACCCATGCTAGTTTCTCTTTTGGTTCATGTTTGTTGGGTCTACTTGCACTTATGAAGATGTTATCATTTAGTAGAAGATTATTTTCGAGTCGACTTTGCTTGAGGACAAGCAAGACTCTAGTGTGGGGTGATTTGATATTGCGCATTTTTCATATATTTATCATGGCAATATCCGTCATTTTTAGTCCATTCGGATACGGTTTTGGTTATTATTCGCGATTATTTGGAAGATTATGATTTGAGAGCCTAGAAGTGTTAAATGATTGATTTAAGGTGTTTATGGCGAGTTTATAGCAGTTATGTGTTATTTGTTGATTTGGAACGAGACCAGGGTTTGTGATATATAAAAAGGGGCAAGAATTGCTGAGTTAGGTTATGCGCACCGCGCAGAAGGATGCGCACCACACATTTGTTCTTCAAAACAGACCAGAAGTTATTGAGTTTCGAACAGCAGTTTTTATGAAGACCTGCGCCCTGCGCAGAAGGATGCGCACCGCGCAAGTGGAGTCGGCCAGCTTTTTACTTCTATAAATAGGGAGCAGTTTTCTTTAATGAGGGTTATCTTTTTAGCAGCCGATTTTGAGAGCATTAGGAGCGATTTTCAGTCAATTTTGGGGAATTCCAAGGTCACTTAAACGCTCCAATCATTTCGATTTCAAGGATCAATCTCAGCACTCATCAAGATTCATCGTGTTAGGTTGATTCTATTTTATCAAACAACGTTTTCTTCATTATTTGTTATTTTGATTTCTATTGTTGCAATGATTATTGGCTAAGTTATTTAATGTTTGTCTAGACTTATAAACCTATGTTTTGGATGCTACTTAACAGTTATTCTTTTTATTTATGATGATTTGATGTTTGGATTAAAGAACGATTCTTATTAAAGCTAGACTTTTCGATTCAATTGGTTGTGTATTTATTTGATAGGACGAGAGTTCATTAATTTAATGCATGAATTTACAATTGGTTTGTCTTAATTGGTTGTTTGCTTACTCGGAGACGAGAGTAAATTGAATTCAAAAGGCTAGATGAAATAGGGGTGAATTACACACAACGAGAGTTGGTGTGATTGCGATTCAAGTCTTCATCTTAGTTGAAATATTTGGTCACAATTAGGAGGTCTTAGGCTACAGGGAATTCCATGTCGTGTAATTTTAATTGAAGTGTTTGCGCTGGAGAATTCTAGGTGAACAGACTAGATAATTCGCATAGGTTAGAAAATAACTGGGGCTTAATCTAAGTGCATCCAAGACTAGGTGTAAAGAGTCTAGACGAACATTTGTTTTTCCTATTTGATTTAAACTAACTTATTTTATTTGTCTGTTTGCTTTAAAGCTTAAACCTAAAAATACCAAAAATATTGTCTTTTACTTTTAATCAATCTTTGATTTGGCTAATCGTTAAATAGCCACAAAATAAACTATATCGTACTTTCAATTTTCATAGATTAACTTAGTTTATTTTATTAGTTACAATCTTAATTCTCACGTTTAAACTGTCCTTGGAACGATTTCGGAATTACCAATTTTATACTATTACAAGATCGGGTACACTGCCCGTTAGTGTGTAGTAATCTTTTAACCGGTATTTTCCATTATAAATTGTAGACACGATTTTACACCACAAACGTACCAGTAACAAGTTTAGGATCTTCCTCAGCATCCCTAGCGTTAATGTTGAACGCTCTACCACGTGCAGTCTCTGCAGTCTTCTTGTTGGGACAGGCATCACAAAAATGCCCCGGCTTTCCACACTCGTAACAAACTCTCTGATTAGCACCATTATTCGACTTTCCATTACCATTACCATTCCCACCTCTATTACCAGCATTATTACCACTATTACCACCTGTAGCAGGAGTAGTAGAACCTGGCAGAAGCACCGTACAATCTTTTGCAATGTGTCCCTGCTTGGAACACCTCTTACAAGTAACGGTACAGTAACCATCATGAGCTTTGTAACATCGAGGACACACACGCTGACTGCAGTTATTCAAACCATAAGTATCCTACTTTTTCTGCTAACTTTGGCTTTGATTACGGTTATTATCCCACTTTCTCTTCCTGTTATCAGCTTTCTTAACAGTCTCTTCACTGGGTTCGGTTACAGCAGCCTTGCTTCTTCTCAAGATCTTATCATTCAACTTATGAGCCATAGACATCGCGGCCTCAATTGTCAAGGGCTCACTAGACTCGACCCCATGCTCGATTTTCTCAGATAACCCATCAATGTACGCTTCAATCTTAAGATTCTCATCCGCATAAATATTAGGAGACAACAAAGTCAACTCAAAGAATCTCTGCTCTTAGGAATCTAATTTGGTGCCCTTCATTTTCAAGTTCTTAAGTTCAACCTCTAACTTCTTAAGCTCACCCCGGGGACGATAACGGGTGATCATTCTTTCTTTGAAATTATTCCAAGTTAAACCATAAGCTACATCATTTCCCAAACTATTAACCAAGTTATTCCACCAGGTCAATGCACTATCCTTAAGAGTGCAGCTAGCAAAACTAACCTTGTCTTCCTCTCTGACTCGGCTAACCCTGAAAATAGACTCGATTTTCTAGAACCAGCGGGTAAGTCCTATGGGTCCTTCCGTACCACTGAATTCCTGTGGACGACTTGCCATGAACGTTTTGTGGGAGCATCCCACCTGATTGTTGTTATTTGCATTAACATTAGCATTTGCTGCCATAGCAGCAGCTATCCCTTCGGTTATAAGACGTTGCATACGGGCTTCGTTGGACTCTCTAGGAGGCATGATCTTCAAAACAGAATAACACAACCGTTAGTACTAAGAATAATACAAGTGTTGTAAAGGAATAGATCGAACATGAAAAGATTAACCATTAAAATAATAGTCAGTAAACACTATGAGTAATAACATGACAGTTATGATAGTTATAGAAATAGCCACCACATGCATACATATTTTATGATAACATCGCACCTAACATACATGATCTACATTACGCATAATATAACATGCCAAGAGTCACAGCATCAGAAATAAAATGTGATAATGATAATAGATTTCATAAAAATAACCATCCATACATAATGAAAAACATCCCATAACAAAACCTTAATAAAATCCTCGGCAAAACGCCGTACATAATCCAAAAATGTATGTATGAAAGGACATTAAGTCTTATGAAATAAATTATCAATCGTGAATCATCATATCACATCTGCTTAGAGCGGGTGTGATAAGCTGGGCCGGCATGAGTCTCGGCAGGAGGCTCATACTTCCGCAACTTTCCTTTCACTTCTTCCAACTCTGTCTTCAAACCACGAACTTTGCTCTCGAGAGCCTCGAACTTAGCGTCAACTTCACAGTTACGTTTATGATTCTCGAACCCCACATTATTCTTGAAGATAACTAACGAATCTATACTAGCTCGAATCTGGTCCATCACCTCGTTATGTGGCAAAGTACGCATACAATCACTAAGCGCATTAATACGTGTCTTGTCGGTGTAAGCTCTGTTCATGTGAGTGAGAGTGGAAAAGTAGTAGTGAACAGGATCATCGATCAAAGGTTGATCAGTACGGCGTCTTTCAGCAGCCGAAGGAGCAGGAGCAGGAACGGAGTTGTTGCTCGAAGTCGACATCTGCAAATAGTAAAACCACAAACCATATACCAAATAGAAATAAATGCTTATGATATACCTCATACGAAATGAAATGCATAATAATGCTATAGCAAAAGGGTCGGGCTGTAGACTAGATTCTAATGCATCCTAAGAACCACGGGTTGACCACATTAAAACCGCCTAGTTCCCTACAACCAGAGCTCTGTTACCAACTGTGATGGCCCCGTCAAAACACTTAACGGCTCCGTCACTTGGTCCCACAGCTTGATCGAACTTAAATGAATTTAACAAACGACATTGCATTCTTTTATTTCAAAAGTTTTCCAAAAAGGAAAGCATACCAAAATATGTAGTTTAAAAGTAACCCAACATATTAATCAACCAAAGTTGACACAAAACATTGTCAACAAACCCACAATTTAAATTATCCAAAATCAGAATGCAAGCTTAAGTTTCATAAATTATTTCATTAACATCTGCCCAAATGCATGCAGACTCTTCTAAACACAGCGGAAGCATCACATAAACTCAAGTACCTGTGAAAACATGCGAGTAAACTGTCAACACAAAGGTTGAGTGAATTATAGGTTTAAATAATTGAATAAACTTTAGACCACAAGATTTAAAAATGTTAGAAAACATTAAACATTATTCCATTATCAATGAGCCACCTGGTAACCACTTAACCCTTTATTTACCCTTGCCAAACACAATAATAATATACAATGGACAGTGTATCTACAACAAAATACGAAGTACTAAACATTCCGATTATAAATTGCTAGCGTGACTAGCTCGAAATAGGGTTGTCAAACCCGATAGATCTATCCGTAAGATTCGCGTTCACCGGTAGAAATCAATGATTACAGTTACCAGACTAGGAAATATTTTTGTCCAACACACAATGAATAATTTAAATTTAATTGTCACTTGTGTCTAAACGTAAAATAAAATGCATGTAATCACATCCCAAAAATATACTTTGAAAAGTATGTAAAAACGGGACTATAACTCACCTTACTAGTAACGAAGTAACCAACACAAATAAGTGAACAACAAATGAAGTACAGTTATCAGGAATGATCACAACGCCGACCTATAAATAAAGCAGTTCGATATAAATAACTAACTTAGGTCAAGTCTTAGTATGATAGCTATTGTACATGTTGCAAGTAGTCATAGAACAATACTCAGCCTGCATCGGTTTGATCGGAACAGCTTACGGACACACACTTTGTATTTTTAGAAAGTTTCTATTTTTAGCAGGTTTCCATTTTTGGAAAGTTTCTATTTTTGGAAAGTTTCTATTTGTGGAAAGTTTCTATTTTTGGAAAGTTTCTACTTTGGAAAGTTTCCAAATTTAGAAAGTTGCTATTTTAGGAAAGTTTATAAGTTAGGAAAGTTTCCTTAATTAGAAAGTCAACAAAAGTCAACTGAAAGTCAAAGTCAACTGAAAGTCAAAGTCAACTGAAAGTCAAAGTCAACTGAAAAGTCAACCTTGGTCAAACATAGTCAACGTTAATTTTAAAAGTGTAAGTTATAATGTTTATTAAAGTTAAATATGTCTAATTATGTCATAACATAAGTTTAATTAAATTAGAATGAATTATTAAAGTTAATATAAGTTTAAATGATATAATTATTATAACATAAGTATTTAATTAATTAATTAAATATTAGTCATAATATAAGTATTATTAATTAATAATAAATTTTAAATCATCTTATAAGTATTATTAATTAGTAATGAATTATTAATCACATCATAAGTTTCTAATTATAATCATTAAATCATAAGTATTTAATAATTAAATTATAATTAAATAATAACTAAGCCTTATAATAATTAAATAATTAATTTATCCCTATTATAAGTATTATTATAATAATAATAATCTTATAGTATAAGTTTAATACTTATCATTTGTATTTTCCATTAATAATAAAAGTATTATTAATCATAAGTTTAATTAAAATGTTAATTAAATCATAAGTAAATACTGAATGATATAATAAATATATATCATAAGTCTTAAAATTTAATAATTACTTTTTATATCGTAAGTAATTTAATAATAATGAAAATCATTATTTTTATCATAAGTTTTAATAATTAATCATAAGTTTTAATTCAAAAGTTCATCGGGTTGCATCTTGAGCCCGGGTGTCGGTTTTCGGCGAGCCTTATATATATCTCCGCCTAATCAAACTACCCGACACATTGGTGCGCTCAAGAACACACCAAGAACAGTCCACAAGTCGTGGTGATCAGCCATGACACCACTTGGAACTTCAATTCAATCAAAATCGTGTTTTAGCCATAACGGGTGATTCGTGGCTCGGATTTAGATGACCCGAACATGAAAGTTCGTCCCATCATTATTCCTAACACACTAACACACCCTAAAGTCACCAAATATGGTCACAAAGTCGGACCAAACCTGGTTCATATCAATATCACATTTCAATCTTAACAAAATACCATTTTGATCATATCTAGGGCTCCGGGAATCGAAACGACATGAATCTGGAGTCTAAAATTAATGTCTTGATGAGAAGAACTCATCTAACTACTTTATTTTCACTTTTATATCAGTCACAATTCCAGAATTAAACAAAAAGCTGCTGTCCCAATTAAATCAAACCGAAAACATATGTATTTGAGTAATTCTACGCATACAAACATCATTACAACAACAAGTAATTATCATACTATCAATATATAATCAAAATACAGAAAAATAATGAAACATAAAAAGTTCTAGGGTTAGGGTTTATACCCTAAATGATAATCAAGAAGTATAGTCGCGTAGAGGAGATCGAGAGGAACACGTTGGTGTTAAATAATTGATGATCCAAGCAAGCTTTTTGATGAAGAATGATGATGTTGGGGGTGTGCTAGGAGACGACCAAAGGAAGCAGAAAGGGAGGAGAAGAGAGTAGATGATAAGTATTAGGTTTTAGGGAAATTTTGGTAAAAAGAATTATGAGGGAACAAATGAGAAGCAAGGGGAGTATACTTCCCCTTAGCTTCAGCCGAAACAAGGGAGTGGGGTGGGCCCCACTAGCCCATCTTGCTAAATGTGTATTTACTTGTGGCCAAAAGCCCGAACGAAACCCGAAACGCGAAAACACGCTTAAGCGATTAAAAATCCGGAGAGATAACAAATACGCGAAGAAAAATAAATATAAATACTACATATAATTATATGATCTTAAAATATCATATTTAAAATAATTAGGATTTAAATATCCCAAAAGTTCGACCGTTGGTTTGAAAACTGAAAAGATTCGCCGGATAGAAATCCGCGACACGTAGAAACGTATAACTTAAAAATATGAATACAAATATTCACATAACACATAATAATTAATATTAATATATATATTATTACAAAAATAATAATATAGGTCATAAAAATGACGTGGTACGAATAAAAGTTAACGGTCGTTAAATAATTAACGGTAAAAGATAACGAAAAAAGTAGGGTCGTGACACCGCCTCGGTGGGTTCCCAAACTTGCTGCCTCGGTTGGTGTCTAACTAACAGTGTGCACATAAGATCACAGATAATCAATCATGCAATCATACTAACTAGCATGGAAATATGTAACTACACATGGAAATCATATTGGATATAAACATAAGAGTAAAGAGTCTGAACAAGTAGCGTGTCAGCTACTTAATACTCTATCCGGAGATAGACCCACTCACCAAATACCAGCAAGTAGCTCAGATAATCTATCACTGAGCGACTTACTTATCCTTATCACCTGAACATAAGGAAAATCAAGTTAGTTTCTGTCTGTTAGCACAAAACAGCATAGTACAGTAAATCAATATCAAAAGCGGCACTAAAAATCCACCTAACACTTTTGCATTTTCAGAATTTACATCCTGATTATCATAAGTCACACGGACAGCAAAACAATTAGAAAACAGCTAAATTAAACAACTCTGCAGTTCTGATCTACACCCGTACGGTTGCACATGCATCCGTACGGTTATAAGTCCATCCGTACGGTTACATTATGTATTCGTACAGTTGCACACTTTCTGCCCGGTTGCACCAACACCACTGCATCTGTACGGTTGCACATGCACCCGTACAGTTGCACAATGTACCCGTGCGGTTGCAAGCTGCATTCGTACGGTTGTGTTCATCGAGCAGCAGCAGCAAAAAAAGATGGGTTTCGAACCAAAATCACCAAAATCTCGATCTTGGACCTGTTTTTGACCTCAAAACTGACTATAGCTTGTACACAAAACATTTAGAACTATAAACCCATAAGGTTTGAGCCAAACAACACCAAATTTAAGCATTAAGACACTAAAATCGCATTTATCAAAAACCTAACTTCAAACCCAAATAAAACACTGATTTGGACATGAAATCATACAAATCTTACCTTGATAGACTCACAATGACACAAGGAAAATGATTTCAAACACAATTTAAGCTTCAAATCAAGATATAGAGATTAGGGTTTTCAAATGGTGAGAGTTTAGGTACGGAGTGTGTTTTTGGAATTTTCAAGAAGAAGCTAGAAATGAGCTGTACAAGCTTTTATATATATATATATATATATATATATATATATATATATATATATATATATATATATATATATATATATATATATATATATATATATATATATATATATATATATATATATATATATATATATATGTTAAATACAATACCCCATCACACACGGATATTTACCAGTTATCTAATAACTTTCGTACTTAAATTGACAGCCCTAACAAAGTCCAAATTAAATAAACGAACCTGTTCTGTGACCCTTTTCACAAATTGGTCTTAACCAAATAATAAAAATAACAATGAACATTTAATTAAAATAAAGGCATAAATAACCACACAATTATGCCTAAGGGCAAAAAGGTAATCTTACATCTATGCCTGATCTGAGGATGTTACACACCTCAACAATACTCACAAAACTCGCACCACGCTCCACCCCACGTATCATCCTCGGTTATCAATCTAATCACTGCGGATACCAATGTCTTGACCTCGCCACTCACAAAATCATTCTCTCTTGTCATGTCACCTTCGATGAAACTTCCTTCCCTTATAGCTCCACCCTACCTCCCCAACCCCATCATACGAGTTTCTCGACCCTCCTCCAAATCTATTCTCTTGCACTCTCTCAGACATATCTTCACCTCCAGTCGCCACTCCACCCTCACCACCCCACCACTTCAAAAGACGACATCCACTCACCTTATGGTTACTCGACACCATCTTGGCACCACCAAACCTATTCAATTCTTAATCTCCACGTTTCTACACCTTCTCCTACATCAAAATCATATTCTAACGCCTTTAACGACCCTAACTGGCATAACGCTATGACCGAGGAATATAATGCTTTAATTAAAAATGGTACTTGAAATCTTGTGCCTTGCTCAACGGACACTGATATGGCTAAAATGGACGATTTTGTTATGCGGTGTCGTTAGGCCGCAAGGCGTCAGAATCAAACATCAACAAGGGGTAATGGTTTTAAATTTATATTTAGCGGGGCCTAAATCTTACTAATCCTTATTATAAGTAAGGGAAGTATGACCTAGAGTCGTATTTTTGAGATATCAGTAGAATCGAACCTATATCTAAAACTTAAGATAATTCTATGGTGCAGGAGTAGTGGTTTATTACCTAATTTTAGGTTTTCTAATTTATAAGATAAAGTAAAGTAAATACGATAAAATTTGTAATTTAGATAAGGCTAAAACAACTGCATGCTATGACTTCGTCAGTTACTTTTGCCTAGGTTATGGAATGCTGGCTCATGGATAGGCAATGACCTTGTATTCAATACACTAGTCCTAAACGCCCCTGTCATAAGACATGTCACTATGTAATGCGATAGGCTTGAAGATTCTGAATAGACAGCAACGTCCCTTACCCCCGACGCCCGTGCAGTCTGACTACAGGCATACACGTTCAGACGGTTCATCCAATTTAGCGACTCTGTTGGGTAACGTATTAACATTCCAAAATGGTCTAAACTTTCTTAAGCATAATGGGATACATGGTTTTCCATATCCGAGAGACGTGATGTGCCTCGATGCTTTCGTTAATGATTGTTTTAAAAGAGAGTTAGGCCCTTAAAAAGAGTTCAACCATAAAGAAAACCATGGCCAAGTCTAGTGACTTCCATGAACACGTTCGGTTATCCTAACGGTCCAGTCCTTTATGTGTTAGAACAAACAGTTCCTTAATTAACCAAGCATCCCTTAAGAGGGGTGCAATGCTCGAGACCGCGTTATGGTGAAGTGTACTAGTCAGCGCTAACCATGTTCCATGGCCTTACTTAGCAGAGGTACAGCTTACAACAACCGTTGTGCTTCAGCGTGCACGTACGAAGTTTATATGCTTGTTGACTACACTAGCATGGTCTAGGACAGACAATGTACTAGGGGTCTAGTTAGATGTTTCACTACAAAAGAGTTTCAGTCAGAGTCCAAGGCTTGGTGGACTTACTACAACCGATGTGCCTCAATCAAACTCACATTGTATCCGATAGACTTCTCTTACCAAGGGGTGACAAGGATATTGTACTCTGAATCGGGGTTCGCGAACTTCCAATAACAGAGCCAATAACTACGTTCTATTAGTTGGAAAAGTAATTGAGTTCAAAGTATAATCGGAAAGCATTTTGACAACATACACAAGCCATAATATAATTTCGGCATTATAACTGACTACATCATAACATACACTAAAGATAACTACTCGCTAATCATGGAAACAGTATCACAAAGCACAATAATGAGACATTATACAAAGACAAAGGATAGAAGTACCAGTAGATTAAACGAGTTCTGAATACAAAAGTGACAATTTCAAACTCCAGACCGCTCCTAATACAATTTTCGGCGTTCTTCTCCGGGTACTAGGTTTCCCGCACGGAGTCAAAGACCTTGAGAGTATGACTAATATTGTACAAGAGAGAGAAAGAAGTAAATTGAAGTGTATGTTGGAATGAATGACAAAGACCGTTTAAATAAGCTTGAAATTTGCCTTTAAACGGCTGGCAGGCCATTTGCAGGGGCTGTTTGCCAGGTCAGGCCGTTTGACGTGCCCGTTTGATCTGGGCATGTGGCAGGCCGTTTGCAAGCGTGGTAGGCCGTTTGCAAGCCAGGCAGGCCATTTGGTAGCCAGTTTGGCAAGTCGTTTGGCTTGCGGATTTTCTGGATCGTAACTTGATTTCTTGTCTTTCACCGTTTTCGCTCTAGAATCTTCGTTTTAGCTCCGATTTACTTGATTCTTCTTGCATCATTTTTGTAATCACTTGTTCTTCAATTTTAACCGACAAAGCGGGTATTTTGGTGATAAAGTTTGGAACTTTATTGTTTTTGGGCCTTAATACCGGGGTGAAAACGTGACTTTCTAGCCGATATCAGACACGAACATAGTTCGCTCCATTTGGTTGTTTAATGTAACAACCCAAACCATCCAACGACAAAACTACGTGGAAACAGCAAAATAAAAAAAAAATTTCCTGAACAGCATGTTGCGCGGCGCGCCATATAGGCCGCGCGGCGCGCCAAAGTGGACTGTCCAAAAAGTTCTTAAATGCGAAAATGTTTGACTAGTTCCCGACGTATTTAGACAAAACGCTTTTAACCGCATGTTCAATATATTAAAACTAGCGCGTTCCATTAATAAAATTTAGTTTACGAAGCGGGGCCCACATCGACCCAAATTGCCCTTTAAGTATCAAAATACAATTTTCGACCATAAGACTTTTAATACAAAACAAAGTCGAGCATGGCGATTGGGGATACGCTATCCAATCCTAATAAATCCAAAAGCAAGCCTTCTACGCAAACTATGCAAGTCCTCTAATCCTCGCGCTTACCCGAGCCACCATCCGCATGCAATCTATAAAAAGAGTCAACAACGAGAGGGTAAGCTAACGCTTAGTGAATGATAATATACTACATACATATATATGTATAAAATGGACACGCCACAAAATAACAAATACCGCATACCGAGGCATCCATATAAGGCACTACACTAAGCATACCGTACGATCTCTAAGCAACGAGCTAAAGATACAACAACAATATAAGTTCACCAACGACGATGTGAACAACGCCAAATAGCTACACCCGGAGGGTTAGCTACAACACAACAATACATTAATATATAACAATATAAACGAACAAGGTTAACACCTTAACCCAATAGCGAGAACCAAATACCACAATGAAGATTGGCCGAACTACACGAGCCTTAGTAATCCGAAACCACACGAGATTACTATCTTCACAACATCGAGGTTGGCCGAACTACACGAGCCTTAGTAATCCGAAACCACACGAGATTACTACCTCAATAAGATGACCGAACTACACTAGTCACCATGAATCTGAACTACACGAGATTCATTTCCACAATACAATAAGATGACCGAAACCACACGCGTCATCGTGAATCCGAATACACACGCGATTCACTTCTCAATATTATACCCTTCGCCATTGGGGTATTATCAACCACATCACAACCACGTGTGATAATGTACACGCGAACGTGTACTTCGCCAAAGATGGTCAACCAAAACTCACAACCGTGCCAATTGGACTCATACAAAAGTCCATCAAATCCATCTATATGTGAAGTGAGCTCTATAGCCGAGAATCACTTCACCCGACCCGCACCCATCCTACACATACATATGCACATAGGATATTATCACTCACTTTGAAGTCTTGAAGAATGCTTCAAAGTAATCCGCAACTCGCCAATGGAAAGTACCTATTCCATTATCACAATTACAACAATACACTTAGAGTGGATTTACAAATCAACCCAATTCGTCACTTAGTGCAATTTCGACCCAAATGCACTTCCAAGCACAAACCGTGCCCAAAACTAACCAATAATCACTAACACAAGTGAGAATGGTTCTAATACGCCAATTAAACCCGAACTCAAGTGTTAAACACGCGTCATACCCATTTTGACACTAAAACCCTAGTTTTGACCCATTAAGTCAAAATCTCTCCATTTACAAGTTTTAACACCAAAACACATTTAACTCGGTTTAATACTTCAAGTTAATCCATTTTAAGTTTATAAACCTCATCAAATCGCCAAATGGGTCATAATCACCACCAAACCCTAATTTGACCCAAAGTCAAAGTTAGTCAACCAAATAACCTTAAATGGGTTTCAATACATCCATAATCACTAACTTAAGTGATTAAACCCAATTTCAAGTCCTAAACATGGCCAATTAGTTCACCAACCCAAAATCCACCAACAATTAACAATAAACCCAATTACTAGCATCACTAAACCCATTTCATCATCTAAAAGGGTTTTTCATCAAACTAACTCAAACCCTAACTTGAATATCAAATCAAATAGATGAAATTTGGAGTTTGAGCTTACCAATACTATCACCGCGTAGCCAAGAACGAGAGGAACAACTTTAGAACTCGAGCTTTGATGAGAATCCGCCTCCTTCTTCTCTAAATCCACCTCTCTCTCTCTAAAACTCTTACTCTCTCACTAGATAAGGTTGGGAGTGTTTGATGAGTGAAAATGTGATCCAAACTGATCAAAGGATCAGTTTTGATGACCCCAAACCGACCCCAAGTGAAAAGACCAAAGTACCCTTCATTTAGACCTTTTAAAAAGGCTGAAAATTGCATCAGACGGGTTCGGCGCGCCGCGCCGAAAGGTGGAGCACCGCTCCAACCTTCAGGTCAGTTTTCAGTTTCTTGTTTTGGCCATAACTTTTTGACCGTTGCTCCGTTTTCGATGAATCAAATATCGTTGGAAACGTAATAAGATATTCTATCCAATGGTAAGGCTTTGAAACATCAACTCAAATTTATTTGGGGTTGAAAAGGTACGTACACACCTTGTACCTCAAACAACGTCCAGTATTCTTCGACGGTCGAGCAAGCAACACCTACATGCTGTGCACACTCCATTCACACATCGTACACCTTAAATACATTATGTACAATAAATATTTGGGTCTTACAACTCTCCCCCACTTAGAATCGATTTCGTCCTCGTGATCTTCTCCACTTAACCAATCCGAACCTACTCAACGATCCTCAATCATAAGTCCAATACGAATTTTCCTCGACAATTCTTCCCAATGAATCACCTTTAACCACTAAAATCGTCACCCACGATTTATCAAAACCACAATCCGAGCACTAAAACCATGCTCCTACCCCAACATCGGGAGAAACTCAACTAATCTCGTACCGAGATATCAATCCCTTAGCGTACTATTACCGAGTACAATGCTAGAAGCAACCAAGTCTCAACCTAGGGTCAACAACCCGAAACGATGAAGACCGAACCAAACTAATCCTTACGGATCCCATCAATCAATAAACATCCATTGTAGTGCGCAATACGACCAATACGCAACTATCGTAACATCATAATCCAACGGTTAGAAACCGGTAGCGCCCAAGCGACTATGGCGACGCTAATCCCATGGTGCACAAAATCGACGATCGTCACACCCGTAACAACACGTGAGCGAAACACGGATATCGCATCACTAATCACACAACACACGAAGGCTGGCCGAAAACACACGCGCCTTAGTGAATCCGAACTACACGCGACTCACTACCTTCACCACAACAACAATCGGGAATGGCCGAATTACACGCGCCATAGTGAATCCGAACTACACGAGAGTCACTATCCCGGAGGAATGACCGAACTACACGAGTCAATTGTGAATCCGAACTACACGAGATTCACTCCTTAATACAATGACCGAAACCACACGAGTCATTCGTGAATCCGAACTACACGAGATTCACTTCCACAACATTGAGGCTGGCCGAACTACACGAGCCTTAGTAATTCGAAACCACACGAGATTACTACCTCAATAAGATGACCGAACTACACGAGTCACCATGAATCCGAACTACACGAGATTCATTTAGTTAAGATGACCGAAACCACACGCGTCATCGTGAATCCGAAACCACACGCGATTCACAATCTCAACATAGGAATGGTACTCGCATTTCCCACCGGTACTCGCATTTCCCGATAGTGTTACACCATACCGACATAACACTACTCCCTTGATGAAGTCAGCGGACCCCGAAGGTCATGCTCCACCAATCACAACACCGGATGAAGTCAGCGGACCCGAAGATCATGCTTCACCGATATAACACCACGCTCATGATGAAGTCAGCGGACCCCGAAAGTCATGCTCCACCAATCACGTATTCCCATGATAAAGTCAGCGGACCCTAAAGATCATGCTTCATCAAACAACCATACCATAATCGAGCAAGAACCACCTATACCAAACCTAGGTACCAAACAATAATTCTCCACAAGAGAACCCGACACACACCTCCCTTAACCGGAGGATTTCACCTTGCTCGCCAAACACGTCCATTATCTCTCAACGAGATTTACCACGTTACCACCTCGGTGATGATTCAAATCCAAACCATAAGTACAATTTATCCGAAATTGTACTCTACCACAAATCGACCCAACCAGGTCTCGACAACATTTTCCGGATCTACCAATAGCATCATCCGAAATCTCACACTAAAACTTCCTCGTGCGGGAGTGTAACTCCCCCACTTAGAACCACGTTCCATATCCACAACTCGTACAACCGCACAATGCTACCACAGGTAGACTTTACCAACAATTGGGCTCACACGACCCATTACCACATCTTGCTCCAACCTTGAGCACACGAAGGATTTTAACCAACCCTTAAACACTTTGTACGAAAAGTGTACCGCAACACAATCGGAGTTGAACACCACGCTAGTAGGTATAAAAGAGGCACTTAATGTCGCGTCATAAAGACTCCATTACCAACACACATCGAGATTTAAAACACTCGATCTCAAGGGTTCCAACCAACCGACGAACCTCGTGGTTTGTCACTTCAACATCAAAGCGAACACGCGCTTAACAACCAAACACCAAAACCATTTCCGTGGCTTGGTAGAAACGTTTCCCAAATACTAAGGAATGCTTGGTTGCACCAAGTCTTACGCCCTTCGCCCGTCAATCAATCATCAACATAGGGTACTTCCATTAGGAACGTCACCCATAGCATAACATGCACAACAAAGGCACGCAACTCAAACTCAAACGGCATTTAATAAATAATCAGAAGACATATTTATCAAAATTAAACGTACCTTAACGTCTCCTGGCCGCACCCGTCCCCGCCAACTTGGGACATCCCGACTTACGATGTCCTTCTTTTTGGCAATTGAAGCACCCCATACCATCACCTTTTGGTACCGAACATTCCCAAGACTTGTGACCCCTCACGCCACAATTGTAACATCTAGTCGCACTAGAATCCGACATACCCGTTCGCGTACCACCTGTGCTCACACTCGGACCCTTAACCTTCTTACTCGGAGCACCATAAGAAACGACCCTTCGCTTACTTGAAGGTTCACCCTTTTTCGATCGTGAATACGACTCGAAACCTCTAGCCAAGTCGAATAATTCCGAAAACGATTTCGCTTGACCCCGGCTAATTTTACTTTTCAAGTCATCATTCAAGGTCCGATAGAAATCTCCCATCAACAAACGATCATTCCCCAAATACTCCGGACAAAAACGAGCCTTCGTCATAAAGGTCGTCTTGAGAGTACTCAAATCCATAGATCCTTGTCGCAAATTTCGCAACTCATTACGCAATTCCCACAAATCGGCCGAAGTCCGGAACTCCTCGAAGAATTCCTCCTTAAAGTCGTCCCACGATAAAGCCATAAACGTCTCGCCACCGACAAGATCAATCTTACCATCCAACCAATCCCTTGCCCTACCCCGCAACAAACTCGTAGCGAGTCTCGTCTTTCTCTCGGGAGGGCAATCAATAGTACGGAAACACCCTTCGACGTCCGAAATCCAATTTGTGCTTACCAAAGGATCCGGCTTTCCGTCATACATCGGGGGTTTAGTCCTCATGAAGCTCTTAAGATAACGCTCCATTTCACCACTACTTTGAAGTTCGGAATACTTCCTTTCCATTCTTTCTTCTAACGCACCTATTTGCTCCGCAACGGCGGCCGCAACCCTAGTGTTAAACTCCGCGTCATTCGCCTCGGTCTCGTTTCGCGTCGTCATTCTAAAGAATGCAAAACGATTAGTCCACGAACGTGTAAAACCGTACGCACGACACAGCCCCATCTTGCTAAACACTCATCGTACATCACTTGTTAGACATGATTTGCACCCGTAATAAGGTTTGCAAGTTCTTATTACGCACACATGCCGCATCGACTCGTTAGTACAACGACCGTCTCGCTCGATGATATATACAAACACAACCAAAATTCTACGCGGTACAAACACACGCGAGAATTATTATCACAACACAACAACATATTAATAATATCCGCATTACTAATATAAACGTTAGTCAACCTATAGCCAAGGCACTAACCAAACCCATTCCGACCCGTAATCCTACAAGTCCCGCAACAATTTAAGCACACACAAGTCTAAGTCTAGGCACCTATCTCAAGTCACCTAAATCCCTTAGACCATGCTCCGATACCACTTGTAACAACCCAAACCATCCAACGACAAAACCACGTGGAAACAGCAAAATAAAAAAAAAATTTCCTGAACAGCATGTTGCGCTGCGCGCCATATAGGCCGTGCGGCGCGCCAAAGTGGACTGTCCAAAAAGTTCTTAAATGCGAAAATGTTTGACTAGTTCCCGACGTATTTAGACAAAACGCTTTTAACCGCATGTTCAATATATGAAAACTAGCACGTTCCATTAATAAAATTTAGTTTACGAAGCGGGGCCCACATCGACCCAAATTACCCTTTAAGTATCAAAATACAATTTTCGACGATAAGACTTTTAATACAAAACAAAGCCGAGCATGGCGATTGAGGATACGCTACCCAATCCTAATAAATCCAAAAGTAAGCCTTCTACGCAAACTATGCAAGTCCTCTAATCCTCGCGTTTACCCGAGCCACCATCCGCATGCAATCTATAAAAAGAGTCAACAACGAGAGGGTAAGCTAACGCTTAGTGAATGATAATATACTACATACATATATATGTATAAAATGGACACGCCACAAAATAACAAATACCGCATACCGAGGCATCTATATAAGGCACTACACTAAGCATACCGTACGATCTCTAAGCAACGAGCTAAAGATACAACAACAATATAAGTTCACCAACGACGATGTGAACAACGCCAAATAGCTACACCCGGAGGGTTAGCTACAACACAACAATACATTAATATATAACAATATAAACGAACAAGGTTAACACCTTAACCCAATAGCGAGAACCAAATACCACAATGAAGATTGGCCGAACTACACGAGCCTTAGTAATCCGAAACCACACGAGATTACTATCTTCACAACATCGAGGTTGGCCGAACTACACGAGCCTTAGTAATCCGAAACCACACGAGATTACTACCTCAATAAGATGACCGAACTACACGAGTCACCATGAATCCGAACTACACGAGATTCATTTCCACAATACAATAAGATGACCGAAACCACACGCGTCATCGTGAATCCGAATACACACGCGATTCACTTCTCAATATTATACCCTTCGCCATTGGGGTATTATCAACCACATCACAACCACGTGTGATAATGTACACGCGAACGCGTACTTCGCCAAAGATGGTCAACCAAAACGCACAACCGTGCCAATTGGACTCATACAAAAGTCCATCAAATCCATCTATATGTGAAGTGAGCTCTATAGCCGAGAATCACTTCACCCGACCCGCACCCATCCTACACATACATATGCACATAGGATATTATCACTCACTTTGAAGTCTTGAAGAATGCTTCCAAGTAATCCGCAACTCGTCAATGGAAAGTACCTATTCCATTATCACAATTACAACAATACACTTAGAGTGGATTTACAAATCAACCCAATTCGTCACTTAGTGCAATTTCGACCCAAATGCACTTCCAAGCACAAACCGTGCCCAAAACTAACCAATAATCACTAACACAAGTGAGAATGGTCCTAATACGCCAATTAAACCCGAACTCAAGTGTTAAACACGCGTCATACCCATTTTGACACTAAAACCCTAGTTTTGACCCATTAAGTCAAAATCTCACCATTTACAAGATTTAACACCAAAACACATTTAACTCGGTTTAATACTTCAAGTTAATCCATTTTAAGTTTATAAACCTCATCAAATTGCCAAATGGGTCATAATCACCACCAAACCCTAATTTGACCCAAAGTCAAAGTTAGTCAACCAAATAACCTTAAATGGGTTTCAATACATCCATAATCACTAACTTAAGTGATTAAACCCAATTTTAAGTCCTAAACATGGCCAATTAGTTCACCAACCCAAAATCCACCAACAATTAACAATAAACCCAATTACTAGCATCACTAAACCCATTTCATCATCTAAAAGGGTTTTTCATCAAACTAACTCAAACCCTAACTTGAATATCAAATCAAATAGATGAAATTCGGAGTTTGAGCTTACCAATACTATCACCACGTAGCCAAGAACGAGAGGAACAACTTTAGAACTCGAGCTTTGATGAGAATCCGCCTCCTTCTTCTCTAAATCCACCTCTCTCTCTCTCTCTAAAACTCTTACTCTCTCACTAGATAAGGTTGGGAGTGTTTGATGAGTGAAAATGTGATCCAAACTGATCAAAGGATCAGTTTTGATGACCCCAAACCGACCCCAAGTGAAAAGACCAAAGTACCCTTCATTTAGACCTTTTAAAAAGGCTAAAAATTGCATCAGACGGGTTCGGCGCGCCGCGCCGAAAGGTGGAGCGCCGCTCCAACCTTCAGGTCAGTTTTCAGTTTCTTGTTTTGGCCATAACTTTTTGACCGTAGCTCCGTTTTCGATGAATCAAATATCGTTGGAAACGTAATAAGATATTCTATCCAATGGTAAGGATTTGAAATATCAACTAAAACTTTATTTGGGGTTGAAAAGGTACGTACACACCTTGTACCTCAAACAACGTCCAGTATTCTTCGACGGTCGAGCAAGCAACACCTACATGTTGTGCACACTCCATTCACACATCGTACACCTTAAATACATTATGTATAATAAATATTTGGGTCTTACATTTAAGCACAAGTTTAATGCAGACGATACATTAAGCATGTATAAGGATCGACTTGTCAATAACGGTCTCAAGCCAACAGTTTGGTTTGATTGTGATGAGACTTTCAACCCAGTTGTAAAATTGGCCACTATAAGGATTGTACTCAGTCTTTCTGCATCTCGACACTAGCCCATTCATCAACTATATGTCAAGAATGCATTTTTCCATGGTACTCTCTATGAGACCGTTTACATGAATCAACCCCTGGTTTCCGTAACTCTAGTCGTCCCGATCATGTTTGCCTTCTATAGAAATCTTTATACGGATTGAATAAACAAGGTCCCCGAGCTTGGTTTCAGCGATTTTACGGGTATGCTCAGCGTATTGGATTTCAGCACAGTAGATGTGACACCTCTTTGATCATCTACAAGCACGGTGCAGACACAACTTATTTATTATTATATGTGGACGACATTATCTTGATTTCCTCGTCTACTGCCTTTCTTCATAGGGTTATCACCTATTTACATCAGGAGTTCTCCATGACTGATCTTATCCCATTAAATTATTTTCTTGGCATTTCTATCACTCGTACTCCTTCTGGTATGTTTCTCTCTAAAAAGAAGTATGAATCTGAGATCATTGAGCGTGCCGACATTGTTGGTTGTAATTCTAGTCGCACACCCATTGATATTGGCACCAAATTGACCACTACTGGTCCCCCAGTTAAGAATCCCAATTTATATCGCAGCCTTGCCGGTGCTCTCCAGTATCTCACTTTTATCAGGCCTGACATCTCTTATGCTATCCAGCAGATCTGTTTGTTTATGCATGATCCTCGAGAGCCTCATATGGCTGCTCTCTGAAGGATCATTCGCTATGTCCAGGGCACTCCGGGTCTTGGTCTACAACTGTTTTCATCGCACTTGCTCATTGGTTGCTTATTCTGATGCTGATTGAACTGGTTGTCCCTCTACTCGCCGCTCTACATCTCGATACTGTGTATTTTTGGGTAATAATCTTTTATCTTGGTCCTCGAACTGGCAACAAACTCCGTCACGCTCTAGTGCCAAAGCTGAATACTACGGCGTCGCAAACACCGTTGCAGAGACATGTTGGATTCGTAATCTTCTACGTTACCTCCATTGCTCGCTTTCATCTGCTATTATTGTCTACTATGACACCGTTAGTGTTATTTACATGTCAGGCAACCTGGTGCAACATCAACGCACCAAAAATGATGAGATTGACATTCATTTTGTCTGTGATCTTGTCCTTAAGGGTCATGTTCAGGTCCTTCATGTTCCTTCTCGGTATCAGTTTGCAGACATCTTCACCAAAGTCCTGCCTACTGCATTTTTTGATGAGTTTCGATCCAGTTTTAGCATTCACCCAGCTCCCGCTACAACTGCGTGGGGATGTTAGATGAATCTTGTTTGTGTGTGTGTGTGTGTGTGTATATATATATATATATATATATATATATATATATATATATATATATATATATATATATATATATATATATATATATATATTGGATTATTTTGTCCATGCTCTATAAGGGCTCGTTTACTTATCTAGTCCACTAGGGTTTAGTACTTGGTCAATCCTATTTATATGTATGTAACCCACAACTATAAGCATTCAGAATAATCTTACGCCCTGTACGATTCTCCTTAACAAAATGTTCAAACCTTCGGCCGCTAAAATGAAGAGGAAAGGTGACAACGGATCCCCTTAGTGTACACGTCGACCTAGTGAGAATTCTTTAGTTAGTGCACCATTTATTAAGATAGAGATCGAGGGCGAGGTGAGGCAAGCCAAAATTCATTTTCTCCATTTACTTCAAAAACCCATACACTTCATTACTTCTAGTAGAAAACACCAATAATGACTATCAAACGCCTTTTCGAAATCAACCTTGAAATGATGCCTTTCTTCCGGTTACTCTTAAGAAAATCAATTATTTCGTTTTCAATTAAAACCCCGTCAAGAATTATACGACCTTTTAAGAAAGCACTTTGCTCGGGCCCACGAGAGATGGCAAAACTTTTCGTAGACCGGTTCGAAAGAATTTTGGCCAAAATTTTATAAAAGCTACCGATTAAACTAATCGGTCTAAAATCTCGAAGTCCTAACGGATCCGGTTTCTTTGGAATAAGGGTACGCTTTCTAAGTAGATATCAAGTTCTCTTTCTGTTTTGCACACTTACTTTGAATATTTACCTCTGCATGCTACATTGTTACTTATTTCATTGTCATACATTATTTTATACGCTTACTTGAAATATCTCTCTTTGCATGCTATTTTTTGGTTACTTACCTTGTTGACATGCATTGTTTTAATTATATGATTCTATCTTGGTGTCATGTTTTATGATATATATGTTTCTTAAGGTCCTTTGCAACCCCGTCAGGTATGTACCTATTTTTTCATCTTTTCATACTTATTATATGTATGTTCTTTTTTGGCCGGAGGTTCCCTTAGAAGCAGTCTCTCTACTTTCGAGTAGAGGGAAAGACGACTTTCTCCTACCCGTGACTCGACTATGCTCCAGGTGGAGAAATGACTTTCCTTATAGCCGGGAGTAGAGTAGGACTGTCTACACCTTACCTCCCCATACGTCACAGTCGTGAAATTGGGTATTGTTATTGTTTCTAAAGGAAGACTTTAGCTTTCTAATCGTAGGCCCGACCCTTCTTTATTGACCCTTAATCGAAATGGACGATATGTGTCACTACTAGAAAGTGCTTCCCATAGTTCAATAATCCCAAAGTACTCCAAATACTAAAATATAGTAAATAAAGAAGGTGGAAAGGAGGCGTTGCAACCTCTCGACATTTCACCCTTTTCCTAAAACTAATTGATTGCCTCGATTAGATGAACCTTTATCTCATAACTTTTTGCAAAATCGCATATTAAACTCGCCCGGTCCCAGTGCTTTCGCACTTCACAGATTTAATGGCTTCATGTATTTCCGATTCTGAAAACGGTTGTTCTAGAGCTTCAGCTTCATCTGAATTGATCGATGGATAATACAAATTTTTTAAATGATGGCCGTATTTGATCAAATTCTTCGAATAGATGCTTGAAGTGTTTGTATGCTTCATTTAATATCTTGAGGGTTTTCATTCAAACTTCCATTAATAGTGAGCCCATGAATATTACACTTGTTATACTTGTTTTGGATGATAGAATGAAAGAACCTCGTATTTTCATCTCCATCGATAGCCTAGCGGATTCAGGCCTCTTGTTTCATCATACTCCTTTTCATTTTTTCCTTTGCTAACCACTTTTTCCTATTATATCTCCACGATTCAAGCTCGTTAGGTTCTAAATTTACTGTTTCTGCTTTGAGTTCCAAATTCAGTGCTACCTTTTTGAATTCTTTGATCTCATCATCCAGTTTCCCGAAGACTTGCTTACTACATGATTTAATGGCTGCTTTTACAGCCTTTAATTTATTGAGAAAGACCCGATCTTTTCCGTCCCCTGTATTGTTCGCTTCATTCAAATCACCTTTGAATATTTGTTCGAACCCGAGGTCATCCATCCACGCATCAAAAATCTGACAAGGTTTTGGTCCAAATTTCTTTCATCATCTTTTAGGAGTTGTGGTCAGTAGTCAGACGTAAGTCTATCCAAGGCCAATACAGATATGTTACCCCATATTTCACACACTTTTTTCAAAATGAGGTAATGATATAATTTGCTAAATTTAATACCGTCATCACCAACACGAGTGAACATTCTTCCTCCAATTGAGATATCAATTAGGTTGTTAGCTTGGATGAGTATATTAAATTTCCTCACCCGGCTTTCAACAAAAACACAATTACCGATACATTATGTACCTCATTAAAGTCACCACATAACACCATGCCTCATCTTAATTGTTCTCACACATGCTTGTCAACGAAACTCAAAGTAATTGCTTCTTATTATACTTGTGAGGTCCATATACATTAACAATGTTCAACTTATCTCGTCCTTTTCCACTTCCCTCTTATACCGATGACACAATCAAAAGTAATGACATCCTAGGCTTCGAACAAATTGGTATCCCATATTAGGAGTTGACCACCCGATTTTCCAACCATTTTCTTTTAAAGAAAATTACAGTCATTCGATCCCCACAAAGATTGGATCTACGAATTGTTGACAAGATGTAATTTTGTCTCTTGAAGTGGAAGGTTAACTTTTCTTTAAAGATCATCTTTTTAATAGACCCGAATTTACTGTCAATCCTGAACCCAGACCCTCTAATAATATATGTTATAATATTCATGATGAAACTAAATAAACGAAGGATTTGGGTTGCTTACTGCATATTTGGATTCTTTTGCCATTTTAACTGTAAACAGCATCCATATTCATAAACCCCTTCCGTGTTTAAAGAATTCACGGAACATGAGTACGCATTATTTTGATTTAAGTTCTTCGAATTTGAACAGTTGCTTTCATGCAGACGAAGTACATGTAGATCGCAGAGCTTGGTTTTTAGGCCTTCCTTTTCTTGCAACATTTTTAAATTCATCATACGGGACGATGATTATCTTCGGATGTTTAACCAACAATGATCAAGCATAGAGTAATCAGGTCGGGTTCGGTCCATGCTTGACATCAATGAAGGGGGATTTAAGGGTCAATTGAGTTTAACTCTCCGGTCCGTAATACCGTGAATAACCCCTTGCGAGATGAGGATCTCAACAGGGGTGGTTAAACATAGACCCACCATCGGCGGGTAGTCCGGTCAACGATGGCTCGCGCTGAGAATAGGGTTTATGTTCACAGAACGTTACCTGTAGATCAAGAGTTTCTAGTGAAATTCTATGAGTCTGGTAGCGCGGGTAAGGAAGGCGCTATGTAGATAGCGCGATTGGTTCGTACATGCATACTAAAAATAGTATGTGTGTAAGTTCTCCAAGAACAGATGCCTTGCTTTGTGATTCGAGTCCGTTATTTATAGCTACAGTGCCGTGTGCTTATTGGAGCTACGTGTTCCACATTTCTTTCTTATCGGTACTGCCTGGCCATTCAGGGGAGGGGACCAGCGAAGAGTACCGTTGCTTTCTGCTGACTGTCGGTTATTTTGCAGAGATTGTGGCAAGTACGAGACATGTCATCCTCATCTAGCGCGCTACTCTAGCCTATCGCACATTTACTTGCGCCTGGAGTGCTAGAGCGCGAGGTCTGTGCACATATGGTGCAAGTGTGATGCGCAACATGAGCCACTCGGGTATGCGTATCATTAAGTCCCCCCAGTTCGATATTATGCGCAAGCATTACGCATGGTGTCGAACTCAAATACTACTAACTTCATAACAGGTGTGACGTGATAACCATCACGTCACCTGTTTCGTTGCATTAAATCTATCCTTCTTTGCTGTACACGTTCTGACACGTGTACTGTCAAGATCATTTACCAACGTCCGTTCTCCTTCTATAAATAGAGCTTTCCACATTCATTTTTCACTTTCTTCACTTCTATTGTTTAGCATGGCTCATTGCGCTGATTCATCCAATGTTGGTTCCATTCCTTCATCCATCTCTCCTGAATATGTAGTGTACCTCGCGACGCGCTATCCTCCCATGAGGGCATTGTCGCCCATTGTTCCTGGTCACTCAGACCGAGCCAACCGCTCTCCTGGTATTCTGCCCACGAATTTCTTCATGCGCGTACTTTCTCACTTCAACATAGGTATGGGTCAGCTGGATCCAGATAGCGCTTGTCGCCTCATTGTATTCCAGATGTGGTGTAAGGTGCATGATTTTATTCCTACGGTGAATTTGTTCAAGAATATATTTTCTTTTGAACGGCTTGATACTAATTGGTTCTATTTCCGTGACAACGTCCGCTTTACCAGTGAATCACTGAAGGAGAGTCCACTGGACTGGAAAGAGCGCTACTTTTTCGTGGATGATACCTTCATTCCCCTAGAGTTCTCAAATGTGGGTTCTTGGCAATATGGTTTTGACGGGAGCTTAAATATGACGCCACCTTTAAGCTCAAGCGAAAGGTCAATGTTAGACAAATGTGTAGGTCGCGCAATTCCCTTACGTGTGTATAGCAACAACGTGCTGTATGCTGGGGGGATATCCAAGCATTGGCTAGATCCCAACTACTATCCTCACTTCAGTCGCCACTTGCAAGGTATGTAGATCTTTTTTACCTTCTTCTCTTCTTCCTTCCTTAATGCTTCTATGCTATGTTGACAGCAATTCACTTTTCCGAGTACCTTAAATTCTCTTCTTCCGCTTCTGTGGCGGTGGATCGCATGCCTTTGGGAAAATGTTTTTCGACTAAGCGCTCTGTCACCGCAACTTCTGCTTCTGGCTCCTCGCGCAGGAAGAAGAAGAAAAAGGTTACGGTGCAATATGCTGATTTGCCTAAGCAATGTCCCCATGGGAAACTTGTTCCATCGCGCAGTGATGTGCCTGCTCCGAAGAAGCGCAAAAGATAAACCACTTCTTCTTCATCAAAGCACGCTCGTACTAGTATGTGCCGTGTTTCCTTTTGCTACTTATTTTGCTTGTCCGTCGACGTTACTTATTATTATTATTCTTACGTAGATGATGGTCGCGGAAGTAACGCTGAGGGGGGTGTGAATAGACCTCGCCCATCCCCCATTAAGGTTGATAGTGATTCCTCCTTTGAAAAGCAACGCCCTAATTCGACGGGGTCTTCTAAGGGTAAGAATATTCAGAGTCCTGGGCCAAGTAATGAATCTTCCGGTAATGAATTCTCTATAATTAGGGACACCATAATGCGCCTCTGCGGCAAGCTTGATAATGCGCAGCAAGCCAATAAAAAGATACATGCATAGCTAGATTGTGCTAACCGCCAGAATAGTGACCACGGGGAAACTATTCACACTCTTAGGGCACAGTGCGTTGAATCGGAGCAGCGAGCGAAGTCGGCTGTTTATGAGTTGGAGGTGTTAAAGGCGGGTCTTCCCCGTATAATAGATCATGCTTTAAATAGTAATGCCGTAAATGACCACTCTGAGCGCGCATTGAAAGCTATACAGGATGTTGAGCATCTCCATTTTTGGGATATCGTGAAGGAGCATATTCAAGTGCCTACCGTCCTTCCCAAAGCTATCCGGGATTGTCTCATTCCTGGAGCGTGAAAAGCTGCTAGGGAGGCTTACAGAGCCTTGCCCCATATCTCTATTCCCCGGCTCGAGGAGTTGTCACGCAGTTCGCGAGTGACGACGCATGAATTAGTAGATTCCAATTTGTAGTTTTACTTTGTGATTTCATAATGCGTTATGACGAGTGTAACAGTTTGTAGTATGTGTATTTTTCGACTAATAGAAAATGTATTATTGTGATTTAACTGGTGATAAAACTACTGCTCATATTATTGATTTGTTATTGATAATCATCGTTATCTTGTACTCTTGGCGTGCCGTCGCTAATCTTTATGTGCGCTGATGTGCACTCAACGCACACTCTGATCGCTCATTCGTAGTCGCGTCTAAGAGTCTTCCAAATATTAGTTTGGGACTGTGGTCAAGCGCGACCAACGCTTTTTTGTTTATAGTCATGACTTACAGATCCCTAGATCTGGTCGGGTGGAACTAGGTCAACCCAATGACCGTCGCTCTCCAGTAAGTAGTCTAGTCTGTTGCCAAACAGACTTCTGCCGCGCAGGAGCTAGGAAAAGTCATCCCTTAAGTAGGCAGGAACGCGCTAGTATTCTACTGTGCGTGTGCAGTTCAAATCATAGAGCTATTCAGCTCCGGGAGGTACATGAAATCATAACCGAAAATGACTTAATGCTTTAATATAATCGAAAAACGAGTTTACAATAATGCAGCATACGGTCGACCTACAAAGGCGCGTTGTTTAGTAATTACATGTAAGTCTAGAAAAAGTAGGTGAGTGATTAATTCTACTATTTTCTATATTACATATAGCGTTTTTTAAACGCGGTAGCATGCCAGTTCCGTTTGATTGGATTTCCCTTAAGCTCTGCTAGTTTGTAAGTTCCAGTGTTACTGATCCCAATGACCTTGTAAGGTCCTTCCCAGTTTGGCCCTAACTTCCAAGTGTTTTGGGCCCTGCTTTCTTGGTTGTCGCGCCATACAAGATCTCCCACCTTGTAAGTTCTTGCTCTTACACGCTTGTTGTAATATTTTGCAATGCGCTGTTTGTTGGCAACTTCCCGGATTGTTGCCATTTCCCTGCGCTCCTTCGCATAATTCAGATTCGTGCTCAACCTTTTGTCGTTTTCACCCTCGCTGTATGACAAGACTCTTTCTGTTGGAACAGTTATTTCCACCTGGATTACTGCCTCTGAACCGTATACCAAACTGAATGGTGTCTTTCCTGTGCTGTTCTTATGCGTTGTTCTGTGTTCCCATAAGACTTTTGGCAACTCATCTACCCATCCGGCTGCTCTTCATTCCCAATTTTGCTTTGATGGCGTGCACAATATCTATTCGTAACCTCACATTGACCATTAGCCTGAGGGTGCGTGACGGAGGTGAAGCGCTGTTTGATATTCAAATCTTGACACCAGCTACGGAAGGGGTTGCCTTCAAATTGTGTACCGTTGTAGCTAACAATTTCGTTCGGTACACCGAATCTGCATACAATGCTTTCTCAGAAAAAATCTCTGATCTGTTTGCTGGTGATGGTGCACAGTGGTTTTGCTTCCACCCATTTGGTGAAGAAGTCGATGGCAACTACTAGGTACTCAGCGTTCCCCACGCCCTTTGGGAAAGGTCCCACTATATCAATAGCCAATTTGCAGAAGGGCCACGGCAATGTGATAGGTATCATCGGGTGTTGTGGCGCCCTGCTAACGGGCGCGTGCAACTGACACTCTTGGCAAACTCTTATCCTTTCAGCTGTGTTGGCGTACATTCTAGGCCAACAATATCCTAATCGCTTAATCCTCTTGGTGACTATCCTCGACCCAGAATGTAACCCGCAAGATCCCTTATGAATCTCATCAATAATCATAGCGGCTTCTTTGGGTCCCACGCAGCGTAGGGATGCGCCTAGGTAAGATTTTTGATATAGAAGTTCCCCTTGTAGTTCGTAATTCGGCACTTTCACCCTGATCTTCATTGCTTCCTTCTCACCTTCGGGCAAAGACCTAGTTCGCAGGAATTCTATGATGTCTGTCATCCAAGTTGCTTCTTCTTCTTCTTCAACGGACGCAATTGTGGTCTCTGGTTCTATGGATTTCTTGAAGACTTGCTCCACTAGTATCTTCTATTCCAGATGGTTGAAGGTGAGGGCCGCCAGCTTACTGAGTACATCCGCCTGCTTGTTCTGACTCCTAGGGATTTGACTGATCCTGAAGTCAATAAATGTATCAGCTAGAGAGTAGACCAGAGCCAGGTATGATTGCATAGATTTGTCATTGGCGTCAAATGTGCCTTTTATTAGATTGGCGAATAGCTGTGAATCCACATAGGCTTGCAGTTTCTTTACTCCTAACTCTCGGGCTATACGCATCCCCGCTAATAGCGCTTCGTACTCTGTCTCGTTGTTTGTTACCTTAAAGTTGAACCATAGCACGTATGTATGCTCTTCCTGATGCGGACCTGTGAGGATTAAACCTGCGCCAGCACCTTCAGAGCTTGTCGCGCCGTCGGTATAGAGCTCCCATAATTCGGGAGGAGGTGCGGGAAGTTGCACAGGGTCACATATTGCCGGTATATTAGCGGCTGTTTCGGCCAAATAATCGGCCATCACCTGCCCCTTGATAGCGTTTCTAGCGCAGTACATAATTTCATGTTCGCCCAACTCTATCACATTTGGTCAGTCTACCCGATATCTCTGGTTTGTAGAGCAGTTGTCGAATAGGTTGGTCAGTGAGTACCGTAATCGGATGCGCTTGGAAGTACCTTCGTAAACGACGGGAAGTAATGACAAGCGCGTATACGAGTTTTTCTATGGGGAGATAGTTCAACTCGCTTCCTGATAACGCTTTGCTGACGAAGTATATTGGCATTTGGGCATCCCCCTGTTCGGCGACTAAGACGGAGCTAACGGCTTCCTTAGATACCGCAAGGTAAAGTATCAAGGTTTCACCTGCAATTGGCGCTGTTAATGCGGGGAGATCTTTGAGGAGCGCATTCATCTCCTAGAATGCCTTTTCTGCCTTGTCTGTCTATTTGAAATCTGACTTTTTAGCGCAGTCTTTCAAGGTATGGAAGAACGGAAGCGATCTTTCAGCGGCCTTAGACAGGAATCGTGCCAATGCGGCCAATTTCCCATTGAGGCTCTGAACTTGTTTCTTTGTTTTGGGAGAGGGCATCTTCTCAATTGCTTCTATTTTCTTGGGGTTTGCCTTGATTCCGCGCGGAGTCACGATGTGCCCTAGGAAGTTCCCTTTTTCTTCTACAAAGCTACACTTGGCAGGTTTGAGCTTCATATCGATGCTCCTGAGAGTGTTAAATGTTTCTAGGATATCTGCTAACAGTTGCTCCTCAGTGTTGCTTTTGATGACGAGGTCATCGACATACGCCTCGAGGTTGCGCCCAATTTTCTCATCGAATGCCGTATCTATGGTGCGCTGATAAGTGGCGCCCGCGTTTTTCAGCCCAAAGGGCATTTTGGTGTAACAGTATTTCCCTTGGTCTGTGTGGAACGCGGTTTTCTCTTCATCTTCTTCCACCATTTGTATTTGGTGATACCCTTTGTAGGCGTCTAGAAAACACTTAAACCTGAAACCAGCGAGCGACTCAACTTTCCAGTCTATCACTGGCAGAGGATAATTGTCTTTGGGACAAGCTTTATTGATATCTTTAAAATCGATACAGAGCCGCCACGTTCCATCGGACTTGGCCACCAGTATGGGGTTAGCTACCCACGTCTGGTAGTTCACTTTGTGCAATATGTTAGCTTTTACCAGCTTATCCACTTCTCTGCGCAACCATTCACTTCTTTCGGGTGCCATTGGCCGCTTTTTTTGTTTGATAGGGGTCAGATTGATGCTGGCGTGGAGGTAATGTTGCGCGATCTCTCGCGGTACTCCAGTCATATCAGCATCACGCCAACAGAACACATCGGAATTGGAAATGAGGATATTCCTCAGCTTCTCTTTAGTTTCGTTTGTGAGGCTCCCCCTATCTTTACCTTCTGTTCTGGATACTCGGGATTAACTATACCCCACCACTCATTCATGCCTTTTTCTTCGGGAGTAGCACTTCTTTTGTCAGTAACAGATGCGCACAAGGTGTCCAACATCGTTGATTCGAGGGTGGCGACTCCTTGATCTGTAAGGAATATGACCATCCCGTGGATTGTGGATGGTATAGCACTGAATTTTGGAATCGAGGTTCTTCCTAGTATAGCGTTGTATCTAGAATACGAGCACATCACACAAAATTCTATGCCCTCAGTGCGCTTTTTTAATTTATCTTTGCTGTCTCTCAGCTCTAGCTTCAAATCCAAAATTCCAATGGGTCATGCTGATTCTCCTGAAATCCAGATAAGGCCGTAGTTGGAGGCTTGATGGTCGCCTCACTGTTGTGGGTAACTGTAGGAAGCAATGCTCGTACATGATGTCGACACTACTGCCATTGTCCATATGAAGGTGCTTTACGCCATGACCTGAATCGAGCAGATATCTCTGCACTATAATGGGCGCACAGGAAGTGTTGAACATCTGGATGGCGGGGAATGATATCTCTGCCATCCCCGAGCTTCCGCCAGCGTCAGCTTTCGCTTAGTTTCGACAGTTGGTCACTGAATGTACTTATCTTTTCGCAACAGGTGCCTGTATAGAAAAAAATAAATGAGTAGTGAACATATAGAAAAAAGATCAAATCAAAACCTTTTAACTTGTGTGTCCCATGGATGGCGCCAAATGATCAAGCATAGAGTAACCGAGTCGGGTTCGGTCTATGCTTGACATCAATGAAGGGAGATTTAAGGGTCAATTGAGTTTAACTCTCCGGTCCAGAATACAGTGAATAACCCCTTGCGAGATGAGGATCTCAACAGGGGTGGTTAAACATAGACCCACCATCAGCGGGTAGTCCGGTCAGCGATGGCTCGCGCTGAGAATAGGGTATATGTTCACAGAACATTACCTGTGTATCAAGAGTTTCTAGTGAAATGCTGTGAGTCCGGTAGCGCGGGTAAGGAAGGCGCTATGTAGATAGCGCGAGTGGTTCGTACGTGGATACTGAAAATACTATGTGTGTAAGTTCTCCAAGAACAGATGCCTTGCTTTGTGATTCGAGTCCGTTATTTATAGCTACAATGTCGTTTGCTTATTGGAGCTACGTGTTCCACGTTGCTTTTTGTCGGTACTGCCTGGCCATTCAGGGGAGGGGACCAGGGAACAGTACCATTGCTTTCTGATGACTATCGGTTCTTTTGCAGAGATCGTGGCAAGTACGAGACACGTCATTTTCATTTAGCGCTCTACTATAGCCTAGCGCACATTTACTTGCGCCTGGAGTGCTAGAGCGCGAGGTCTGTGTACATATGGTGCAAGTGTGATGCGCAACATGAACCAATCGAGTATGCGTATCATTAAACAACATTCCTTTTTTTATTTGTCTTCGGTTTCAAACCTTTAGGGTCGGATGATTTATTTCTGCACCGAGAATTTTTAGAGTTCGATTTGGGCCCCTTATTGTTGATCGGTGTGTTACAAGGCCCATTTGCCTCCTTATTGACCTCCTCGACTATTAAAGTATTAGCCTTATTTCTTGATGGGCTTAAGGAGGGGTTCAACCTCTTGAAAATGAGTCGAGAGTCCAGTATCTGCATGACTCTCAAGATTATCGTGCCCAAAGTTCTTTCGTTAATGACTAATATGATCGAAACGAACGGTTTTATTTATGCGATGTCGTTAGGTCACAATACGTCAGAGTCAGCTATCTAGAAGGAGAATAGTGGTTTATTATTTATATTTTGCGGGGCCTAAATTTACTTTTAACTTTTGAAGGTAGAAGGTGTAAGTTAACCTAGGGTCATACTTTTGAATGGTTTAACTAATTGAAGATCAAGTGGATAATTGTCTTTGGTTAAATTACCTAGATAGAAGATAATAGTTGGTTTTAAGCTAATAATTCTAATTGCGGAAAAGTAAAGGTGATGGAGGGATATCCGGAGTATTTAGATCAGGGAGATGCTACCAATATATTAGTTTGGGCTAGGGTAAGGTAATTATGTTTATTTTAAACCTATGATTAGAACGGTACAGATCTGGTTGGATGAGCCAATTACACAGAACTACTTATCTCTAAACTCCCGGAGATCTCGTTGAGTAGTGAAAAGTATGTCACTTGGTCGTATAATTGAAAGGTAACAATACCTTGGAGGTTATCCTTGGTAAAGCACTAGGTTTATTAGTAAGTTGAGCTCTAATCCTAACCCTCGTTATCAGTTTGGATAATTGATAACAACATGCCGTGTTGAGTGAACACTGATCACAAATGGGAGGAGTCCGTCGGGTCAAGTTGAAAAAATATTAGCTTAAACTAACAATCATTTCATCATACTAATGAGATCATACCAATCTAAACATTATATAGCATTACATTTGATATACTGAAAGTAAAGCAGAAAGAAACCTAATAGATACCTAAACAGTTGGTATGACTTAATCCTAGAGCAACAATCAAACAAGAACATACAATAGGTTGGGTCACACAGTTAAGGCACCAACTAGATCTTAATAGCTCCTAAGAGGTCTCTTTGGAACAATCAATAGGCATACTAGGTCATTCATGTCTCAATTCCTAAGTTCTGTGTACTAAAAGAGCATTAGATGCTTCTCGGGAACTCCGGCCATACCAAGTTCATAGAATCTTCAGATACAGTATAACCAGGGGTCTTAATCCTATGAAGTAGCTAAGTTCATATAGGTGGACAAGTCCTAATCACAACTTAGGTTGGTCAATCCTTAAGATGCTAGCATACAAATCTATCGGGGTCACAGATTCAGTATAACAATAGTAACTGTACTAATTTAACATAATTACGCTAACCCAAACTTCTATCATGGCAACATACAGATTAATTAAGCTAACACGGTAATATCGGAATGCATTATTAAACATAAATGATAACAATACATGTTTAATTAATAAGACAAACGTTTAGGATAAAAACCTGAAAAGGCTGAAAAAATCTGCCCGAGATCGCAAGGACTCGCCGGGATATCCTCTGGAAAATAAAAGCTAATTTAGCTACTACTAAAAAGTAACTAAAATACTTGAAAATCTGAATTGAATTACAAATGAGTGTGTGTAAAAATGAGCACAAAAGTCCCTTTAAATAGGCAACTTTTTACTAGCATACGGCTGGTAGGTCGTATGGCAGGCCGTATGCCAAGGCCATATGCCAGGGCAAGCCATTTGTGGTGCCCAGATGATGGCATGGTGTATCCCATTGTAGCAAGCCATATGGAAGGCCGTATGGCTACCCTGGTCTGCTGTTTTTCGGGATTGTAACTTGATTTCATGGGGTGTAAGTTGTCTTTCACCGTTTTCGCTCTAGAATCTTCATTTTAGCTCCATTGTATTTGATTCTTTTTGCATTTCCTTCGTAATTACTTAATCTACAAAATTAACTGAAAAAGCGATTATTTTGCTAACAAAGTTTGGAACTTTATTGATTTAGGGCTCAATATCGGGGGTAAAAACGTGACTTTTTTGCCGATATCAAATACCCCACACTTAGCTTTGCTTGTCCTCAAGTAAAAAATGGGAATATAAGGTATTCTTCTAATAGATTCTCCCTCGCCCACCCTTGGATTCTTTTATTATGTTTTCGTCAGAAGTTGTCACATCTTTCGAAAGTAGTAGAAAAAGTTTCGAATTTCGATGGTTTAGTCGCTAGATTATAATCGCGTCCATGGTGAAAAAGGCATACTTTCCAACTCTCAACTGTAGAGTATACATGACCAGGCTTCTCACTATCGGATCACTCATATTGCTCAAGTGTTTAGGGTGCCCTAATCTAGTTGTATTGTCGCTCAGAAGCCAGTCGTGTAACGGTTTTTATCATAGGCTTGGTAAAACATCGATATCTCCACCGGTTAAGTAAGCACGACACTGATCTTCTTCCTAGGCATTCTTACAAGAGGAGGACGGGTTGTAGGGTTGGTTGAGAGTTTACGGGAAGGTGATAGGAATTTGGATCTTTTGACTTTTAAAGAGAATTGATAGATTTTGATTCTTTAGAGTATCCCATTTTGGATAGAGAATGGATTGAATTTTGCGACGAGTTCTTTGAAAGATGCGGATTTTGCTAAGACTTTTGTCCAGAAATTTTCTTGGCTCTTCCGAAAATCCTTCTTTGGGAAACTTCTCGGGTTTTTCTTTGCCTTTATTCTTAGAGACTTTGCTTTTTCATAATCAAGATTTTTTTTTGGCATACCCTTTTCTTCATAACTTTTGTCCTTTGTTCTTGGTGTCCAGAGAGGAAGTGATAATTCACCGAATATAGGTCTTTGACCTATCAAAAACAATCGGGGGTTCGAAAACTTTCAACAAGTGCTTTTGAAGTGAACTTGATCGATCTATCTCTTTATTGATCTCTGGATCTTTTGAAAAGCGGGAAAGAAATGAAGGTGAATGGGTTGTGTATTTTTGGAGTGAGTTTGAGGTGAGTATTTTCTGATTCATCAACTCTTTGGTGTGAGTTGGTCGGTTTAAATGCGTGGAGTGGAAATGAAAACAGATGATTTTTGTCTTCTCTAGTCAGAATTATTTCAGAAAGAGGATCGCACCTACACCACATATGGCGCTTACTAACCATTGGCCTTGAAACGTATGTTAAAACCAAGTTCTAACTTGAACCGTACACCGGCACGCTCATTAAAATGAATTGACAAAATACTGTAGATTTGATGGGTCATACAGGTACTTTGGGTCCAAGAATTCCTGTCTTTTTAGATTAGGGGTCGTGCCTTGGTCATGCGTAGCCTTTTACATATTTTTTCAAAAGAAATCTTTTGACACAAATCATGAGTTTTAGCTTAATCGTTCCATTTTAGTGAATGTACTGAAAACTGATTTCTAGCAATTTTATAGAATCTTTTGGGTAAAACGAGGTAAGAATTTTTCGAATTTCCCTAATATTCTTTGCTAATTACTTTTTGACAAAAGAATTTTTTAAAATTTTGGCGTTTACGGTTACTTGTTCTTAAACCTTTACCTAATACCCACACTTAGAAGAACATTGTCCCTAATGTTCCCTAAAATAGAATATTTTGAATACTTTGATAAATTAAGGACAATATCTTCTTAGAGATTTTAGTGCGTAATAATTGAAAAAGGTTTGAGGACAGATTAATTCCCTACGGTTAAGTTATTCTCCTAATGCTGGGCTTTCCTATGGTTCGGCTCCTAGTGCTGGAAAGGACCAGTCTCTTTGATAAAATTCTGCATGAAGAACAAAAGAGAGTAGCATTTCCACTAGATATATTTTTATACAATGCTTTTATAATAAAGATAATTTTAAAAGAAAATAAATTAGTCTATGAAATACTCTCCTGGCCTGTTTGTAGAGCGGTGTCTGCGAAGTATCCATTAGGTCCGAAGATATCGTCCTCGTCCTCGAGTCTTGGAAAATTCTCAAGCGGCTGTCCTGCATCCAACTCAGGGCCCAATAATGCGTCTAGACATAGGTCTGATGGTATCTCCAGGTGTGAAAGACTCGGGAATGGCTCCTCAGCAGGGATGTTCCCGGTGATCTCAAAGACCTGGACCATAGGTGGCTCTACTGAGATAGGGACTGTGACTAAGTAGCATCCCTCAAGTAGCTCACGAATAGGGACCATCTCAATGACTGAAGCAGGTGGAACAGCTAAAACTGGCGGTGTGATAGGAGTAGCACGACTGTGAATGAACAGGCCCGTGCTGATCTGTGCTGCTCGCTAATAGGTAAACCCTGGGAGTCCTTCTCCTGCGGATGGGTATGTTATAGGAAGCTCCTGAACTTGGCATTTTGCCTGGATACATTTCAACAAATAGTAAGTATTAAGTGCAAGTACGACGCTTAGGGTTAGTGCATAGTAAAATAAATCGTAGACTAAAAATAAATTGAAATAAAAATTAAAAGTTAAAAGGATAAGCAAGGGGGTGCTTCCCAAGAGCGCTTTATTTATCAAGTCGTTACAACTCAACTTTTTCTAGCGTGTCTTCAGAATGGATCGAGGGAGAAGAGATGTTCCTCCCTGTTGTCGTCTTCTAGATAAGCTTTCAATCGGTAGCCATTGACTTTGAAATTTTCGGTGGGCCCTTCTAATTCTACGACTCCATGTGGAAAAGCGTGTATTAGTTTAAATGGTCCACTCCATCGTGATCTAAATTTACCAGCGTATTTCTTGAATCGAAAATTGAAGAGTAGAACTTTATCTCCAGGAGCGAACTTTGTTGGTATCAGTTTTGCATCGTGTGTCAGCTTTGTCTGTTCCTTGTATTTATATGACGTCTCATACGCTTGGTCTCTTAATTCAGCGAGTTCATTCATCTGCAGCTCCCGATGCCTAGCGGTTACTGAAGGATCGAGGTGTGACAACCCGGAAATTTTTGACCAAATTTAAACTTAATCTTTATATGATTCCGACACGATAAGCAAAGTTTGTAATGTTGAGTCTCGAAAATTTTGGAACTATGTTCATACATTCAATTACCCTTTTGACTATGCTAGTCGATTCACGAACGAATATATAAATGGATATGAATGTATATATGTATATATATATTATAACTTGAAAACGTTAACAAAGTATTAAATGTATAATATTTTACATTAAACGTATTTGTCTCAATATATGCTTAATATATTCATCTACGGAATTAGAAGATATTACCAACGATTGGATTAATAGATATTTCAACAATTATAAATCCCGTAAATATTGTGATAAGTCTTTGTTGAGAGGTTCACCTTGATTTAAGAAATCTTTCCTTTTTAACTGTATTTGATATATAAATAACTTGCAACGTGTATAGAAAAAGTATTTATATATATTGTATATATATATATTAAGGTTCGAAATTATTTTGTAAACAATAGTAACACCCATTTATTGTTCCGTTTGATAAATAAATATTATATACAAATTTATATTTTTCTAAACGAATATATATATTTTACAATGTGATAATGCATAGAATTAAATTAGATATAAAATGTTTCGATATTATTAATTATATTTTAATAAACAACGAGGAGTTGATTTATAGAAGCAAATGACCAAATTACTAAAATGTATAAGTTATACTTTGAGTAATATAGTTTATTGATAATTTAAGATTATATTTTGAAAAAGGTACGAATCACGAAACGTAAAGTACAAGTTTTCTAAGCATACGAAAATGCATTCGAGAAACCGGAATTGAGACATTAGTCGAGCATAAACGTACGAGTCATCGGACCAAAAATTAAAAGTCAACTATGCATGTGAATATAATATAATATATAATTAATTAATATAAATTATATAAATTATATATATATATTATAAAAATATGTCGACAAACAAAACAACAAAAAATTGTGAGCTGGATTTTGGGGTCATGCGATCGTATGAGAAATAGACATAAAACTCATGCGATCGCATGGGTATCAGATTCCAAAAATTTACCTATAAAAGGTCAGTTTCTGCTCGAGTTCTTTTACACAATTTCAGATCTCTCTGCTCTATATACATATATATTATAATTATTATTATTATTATTATTATTATTATTATTATTATTATTATTATTATTATTATTATTATTATTAAGATTAAGATTAATATTATTATTAATCTTATAGTTAGGAGTATTATTATTAGTATTATTATACATAAAATACTACGACGAGGTCATGAGCGTGTCACTTTCAAAATGGGTTTCGAGCGGGATAGAGCTAAGAAAATTATAGGTTATAATTATGTAGGTTATGGGTAATATTCGCAAGTCAAACCTATTGTTTATCATCTCCGTTACGTCTACGTACTTTCCTGCAATATTGAATCACAATATTGATACGTGAGCATTCATATCTTATCTTTTATATATTAATAGTGTATAAATGTCTAGTGCTCGAGTATATATATTTATGCATGCTTGTATGCTAAATTTCGTCGTTAAACAGTTTATAATGAATCATGAATTAAATACATATATTGCTAATAAAAGGTATATGATACACATGTTTTTGAAAAGCTGGCGAAAAATCAATAACTTTTCATTTAGAAATCGCGTAATTTCGATGAACGAATCAAAAGATATGATCAACTGAATTATGATTGACGTTATTTAGAATTGCTTTTGAATCTGCAATTAATATTTAAACAACTTGTTTGTAAGATTGATAAATTAGATTTTTTGAATATTACCAACCGAGTAAATGAATCCTTATATAAGGTACGTCTCGTTTTGATGAACTATTGTCAAAATTGACTTTTTGAAACGACTTTGGATAACTTTTGTATGTCGATCTCGAGCATTAGGATTGTAATACACTATGACCTGACTTAGCTTGATAGACATTTATTGACCAACATATGTTCTTTAGGTTGAGATCTACGGTTATTTGGTAATCCGAGTTTCGGTCCCATTTTGGTGAACGGCTTTATATGCTGCTAAGGTGAGTTTCATTTGCTCCCTTTTTAATTGCTTTTGCAATCTATATTTTGGGCTGAGAATACATGCACTTTATTTTAAACGCAATGGATACAAGTACATACTAAATTCTACACTGAGTTTGAACCGAAAATCCCTTAGCTTTGGTAACTAGTAACTGCCAGTTATAAGAACTGGTGGGCGCGAGTAGTTGTATATGGATCCATAGGGCTTGACATCCCCGTCTGTTCCAGGTATAGAAACCCTAGCCTGAACTATAAAACAGATGTATGCTATTTGAGTTTAGTACACTTTGGTTTGCATGTATTGTACATGTTGGTTGCATGTATGTTAAAGCAGAGGTACTTATTATAACGTTAAAGTTTAGCTACCAGGGTGCTCAATCTTGTAGAATATTTTGATAAACGTTTCTGGATGAAACAACTGAAATCTTGTGATCCACCTTTATGTACAGATTATGCAAAACATTAAAACTATGAACTCACCAACCTTTGTGTTGACACTTGTTAGCATGTTTATTTTCAGGTTCACTAGAAGTCTTCCGCTGTTTGCTTATATGTTAGACAAGCTATGTGCATGGAGTGTTACATGGCATATTTTTCATGGAAACGTTGCATTCACCAAATCATCACCATGTATCTTATTTTGACTGCATTGTCAACGGAAGTACTATTGTAAACTATTATTTACGGTGATTGTCTATATGTAGAAATCATCAGATATCGAAAACCTTTGATTTAAATATTCATTTATGGTGAGCCTTTTCAAAAGAATGCAATGTTTACAAAACGTATCATATAGAGGTCAAATACCTCGCAATGAAATCGATAAATGACGTGTTCGTCCATATGGATTTGGAGCGATCGTCACAGTTGGTATCAGAGCGTTGGTCCTTGCGAACCAGGTCTTGCATGAATGTGTCTAACTGATAGTTGTTAAGATGCATTAGTAAGTCTGGACTTTGACCGTGTCTGCATGTTAAAAGTTTTGCTTATCATTTCTTGTCGGAAATTACATGCTTATCATTTTTAAGTCTAGACACGTTTTCCTGCATTTATTGCATAAATAGTGTATAGACAAAAATTTATATCTTAGCGTATCTGTTACTGTAAACTTTTCCTGACATCTTCCGAAAATTTCTCCGTGATTTATGGAATTTGGTATTAAATATACATATGTAAATTATGTATTGAAGAATACCAAACTAAATTCTATAATCTAATTCATATCAAAAATCATCTCCCTAATTATACAAGATGGATCCCGTATCTAGTTCAAATTCCTTAAACTCTGACAGCTATTCCGATATGGATATTTACCTGAATTCTGAAGACAGTGTAACCAGAATGGATCAACCAATCAGCCATCACCTATTCTGGATGAATTGGGGATGGGTTCATAGCCTACTTAATCATTGGAGACAAGAAGAAGGTGATCCCTTCCATCCACCACATTCCCCTCTTGGCGAAGAACCAGAAGCACTTACCGGCGAACTTGTTCGTAATTCCATTTTCTCTCTCATTTCCAGAGTATCTTGTCACGATAATATACTATCTCAAATTCTGAATCTTATTCATCTGCTCGTCCGAACCAACAATCATCCCGGTGTAATAGAAGAAGTCAATGAGCTTCACGCTCGGGTAGTGGCTTTGGAGAATATGGTGCAAAGGTTACAAGCACCAGCAGCATCACCGGCATCAACAGTACCACCGACAACAACACCAACAGTACCATTACCACCACCAACAACATCCGCATCACAAACCTCAACTTCACAATCTGTTCCACGAGCATCAACGTCATATGCACCGTAGTTACCAAGAAATACCAGCAACAATAACCGATGAAGTATTAACTCATTTCCTCTGAAGAAATTTTATGTATATTTAATATATATGAATTTTGAAATCAAAATAAATCTTTTCGTACTAAGCTATTACATGTGAATCTTAACTGGTAGGTACTACTCGGTTAGTTCATATTATTAATATGCAATGATGTACATCCTTCCTTAACAACTTAACCATTGTTAACTACAATCTATGTTTCAACCCAATGAATTCCATTTCATAATAAACCAAGTGTATTAATCAATTACATAATTGATTTTACATTTTCAATTTCGATATACTCGAAACTTTCCAGAAAATATCATCTGTGCCTTGTAAGGTTCACAAAAATTCCACGAGCACCAACATCCTTCACCGAGGAATATCAATAAGAATAAATAATGAAGTGTTGATTTCATTAGTGAAAAACTCCGCAAAGATTATGTAATCTTTAATGTTTTAGAGATTAATCATTTCTAAGTCAAGCCGAAAATCAAATGAGCTTAATATGATATTAACTCATTAAATCCGTATTACATCTGAAGAAATATACATAAATATATTTTCATAAAGACTGTAATGAAAATTATTTTGTACAAAATATTACTTGTGAAATCTTTAACGGGTAGGTAATTCCCGGGAAATATATAAGTCCACAATTAATATGTTATACTGTACATTCTTCAACTTTGATTCAAAAAAATTATTAACTATGCTCACATCGATATACAATCGTTTCCATACAAATTCAACTACATATTCTGATATTGACGGATCAGAATCTAAGTCAAGATTTAACGGGTGACATCATTCTTAGATCTCTACATCTTTTAAAGCCATAATTTGACTTCAAAAATGTGAAAGATCCTTTAGCATTGTTATTTCTGAAAATAATATCACAATCCCTTTTCAAAGTATCCAGTTTTACCACACTTTCAACCAGTCAACTTCGACTTTTCAAATTAACCTTATTATAACCTTAACATATACGTTCTTCTTACTGGGGAACCTTTCATGTTCCACCACATTAGCAGTAAATTTACCAACAACTTTATTAATCCTTGACCTTTCGAAAAATCCTTATACTCATTGAAACCCTATCATGTACTCATCCACATCTTGTAACAATAATTGCCATACCAACCACCGAGAATTAGCAATCAGTATTTTGAATCTCGCAGCATTTTCTACGACAACAGTTATATATAGATAACATCTATCTTCTAGACTTACATACTTCGAATGTGAAGTTTCTGAAAAACATCCCAAACTATGAACTAGTTCTCTGAAATTGGAAAAATGTTGATGAAGCAGCAAAAACTGTAAACGACCCTAACAGTCAAAAGTTTGATGATAAAGAATAGTATGGTGGTAAAGCTGAGAAAAAGAGAAGGTTTGGAACTGAAAAACGGATTGAGTAAAGTATGAAAGAGGCTGTGGATAAATCACAAAGACTGAACCTGTCTTCAAAGAATCCAAATGATTCAGTGACTGCTAAAACCATTAGTAAGAACCTTACTTCTTATTCTAAACCTTCACAGACAGATTTTTCGCATCATCCTCTGATATTAGAAATTCTAAGATATCATCGTATCTTTCATTATAAATATCCTCGATATTTCTGGAGATATCTTCATACCTATTCTTATCGAAAATCATTCATCTCTTCGCACTATCTATGTTACATCATAAAAGAAACTATTTTAGTTTCTAAAATCTGAAAAATTCGAAAAAAATGGATGTTTTGAAGTAGTGTTGGGAACTGAAGCATGAGTTAGTATAATATAATAACACTTGATCAACGTGATTATATTACAGTAAGTCATGCTGAGTTTCTAATGGAACGTGATAAAGGTTCACATATCACACCCTCATCATGAACCTTGTTACATAACTCTTTCATTCTATTTAACCTCTAAGAATATCAAGAAAATATTTTCTTGATGATTCGGTCTTTTTCGGATATACTGGTAATTTGACAAATCAAAATCGTGCCATTACAATTTCCTTCTTAGAACATTAACTATGTTCATTTCAAAATCCATACCTACGAATTCTGGACCATTATTCGCTTGACTTGAAGTAGGGAAGGAAAAACGAAAGCATGGAGCTCCTAATTATAAGGGAAAATATAAAGCCTGACAACAACACATATATTACAAACCGTTTATATCAATGCGTATAGCAATATAAAGACACGGGAGAATGAAAAATACTATAACCCCAAGGTAATAGTAGAAGAAAATAACTTCCTCTGGTGGCAGATGAAAAAGAAGAATGAAGGATACGATAGCCAAGAAAATATCAAGAATCAGAACTGGATTAAGCATTTCACAATCTTTTGGAAGTATGAAATAAGGAAGAAGATGTAGGAGTGGTGAAAATAATGAAACAGAAGTGGTTAATTTATAGCGAAATATCAGACATAACAATCGAGGTAGATTACGCATTTAAAGGAATTCTTAATTTCCTTAAATTTCGAAGAATCAAATCTTATTTAGATTATGAAGATTTTCTATTCCTTAAATTCCGGAAATCAATCGTAACTACGTCAAAAGTTAAGACGAATCTCTATTCTTTCATTTCACTCTTTTACGATAACTTCTCTCATACGCTTCGAGAAATCGGATTGTTTTATCCATATTATTCAACGGTGATAAAATTCTATTTATCAACTCATATTCATCATGAAAACATTTTTATTGTTAGCCATGACGACCTCACTTAAATTTTGGGACGGAATTTCTTTAACGGGTAGGTACTGTGACAACCCGGAAATTTTCGACCAAATTTAAACTTAATCTTTATATGATTCCGACACGATAAGAAAAGTTTGTAATGTTGAGTCTCGAAAATTTTGGAACTATGTTCATACATTCAATTACCCTTTTGACTATGCTCAACGATTCACGAACGAATATATAAATGGATATGAATGTATATATGTATATATATATTATAACTTGAAAACGTTAACAAAGTATTAAATGTATAATATTTTACATTAAACGTATTTGTCTCAATATATGCTTAATATATTCATCTACGGAATTAGAAGATATTACCAACGATTGGATTAATAGATATTTCAACAATTATAAATCCCGTAAATATTGTGATAAGTCTTTGTTGAGAGGTTCATCTTGATTTAAGAAATCTTTCCTTTTTAACTGTATTTGATATATAAATAACTTGCAACGTGTATAGAAAAAGTATTTATATATATTGTATATAAATATTAAGGTTCGAAATTATTTTGTAAACAATAGTAACACCCATTTATTGTTCCGTTTGATAAATAAATATTATATACAAATTTATATTTTTCTAAACGAAAATATATATTTTACAATGTGATAATGCATAGAATTGAATTAGATATAAAACTTTTCGATATTATTAAATATATTTTAATAAACAACGAGGAGTTGATTTATAGAAGCAACTGACCAAATTACTAAAATGTATAAGTTATACTTTGAGTAATATAGTTTATTGATAATTTAAGATTATATTTTGAAAAAAGTACGAATCACGAAACGTAAAGTACAAGTTTTCTAAGCATACGAAAATGCATTCGAGAAATCGGAACTGAGACATTAGTCGAGCGTAAACGTACGAGTCATCGGACCAAAAATTAAAAGTCAACTATGCATGTGAATATAATATAATATATAATTAATTAATATAAATTATATATATATTATAAAAATATGTCGACAAACAAAATAACAAAAAATTGTGAGCTGGATTTTGGGGTCATGCGATCGCATGAGAAATAGGCATAAAACACATGCGATCGTATGGGCATCAGATTCCAAAAATTTACCTATAAAAGGTCAGTTTCTGCTCGAGTTCTTTTACACAATTTCATATCTCTCTGCTCTATATACATATATAATAATAATAATAATAATAATAATAATAATAATAATAATAATAATACTAATAATAATAATAATAATAATAATTATTATTATTATTATTATTATTATTATTATTAAGATTAATATTATTATTAATCTTATAGTTAGGAGTATTATTATTAGTATTATTATACATAAAATACTACGACGAGGTCATGAGCGTGTCACTTTCAAAATGGGTTTCGAGCGGGATAGAGCTAAGAAAATTATAGGTTATAATTATGGAGGTTATGGGTAATATTCACAAGTCAAACCTAGTGTTTATCATCTCCGTTACGTCTACGTATTTTCCTGCAATATTGAATCACAATATTGATACGTGAGCATTTATATCTTATCTTTTATATATTAATAGTGTATAAATGTCTAGTGCTCGAGTATATATATTTATGCATGCTTGTATGCTAAATTTCGTCGTTAAACAGTTTATAATGAATCATGAATTAAATACATATATTACTAATAAAAGGTATATGATACACATGTTTTTGGAAAGCTGGCGAAAAATCAATAACTTTTCATTTAGAAATCGCGTAATTTCGTTGAACGAATCAAAAGATATGATCAACTGAATTATGATTGACGTTATTTAGAATTGTTTTTGAATCTGCAATTAATATTTAAACAACTTATTTGTAAGATTGATAAATTGGATTTTTTGAATATTACCAACCGAGTAAATGAATCCTTATATAAGGTACGTCTCGTTTTGATGAACTATTATCAAAATTGACTTTTTGAAACGACTTTGGATAACTTTTGTATGTCGATCTCGAGCATTAGGATTGTGATACACTATGACCTGATTTAGCTTGATAGACATTTATTGACCAACATATGTTCTTTAGGTTGAGATCTACGGTTATTTGGTAATCCGAGTTTCGGTCCCATTTTGGTGAACGGCTTTATATGCTGCTAAGGTGAGTTTCATTTGCTCCCTTTTTAATTGCTTTTGCAATCTATATTTTGGGCTGAGAATACATGCACTTTATTTTAAACGCAATGGATACAAGTACATACTAAATTCTACATTGAGTTTGAATCGAAAATCCCTTAGCTTTGGTAACTAGTAACTGCCAGTTATAAGAACTGGTGGGCGCGAGTAGTTGTATATGGATCCATAGGGCTTGACATCCCCGTCTGTTCCAAGTATAGAAACCCTAGCCTGAACTATAAAGCAGATGTATGCTATTTGAGTTTAGTACACGTTGGTTTGCTTGTATTGTACATGTTGGTTGCATGTATGTTAAAGCAGAGGTACTTATTATAACGTTAAAGTTTAGCTACCAGGTGCTCAATCTTGTAGAATATTTTGATAAACGTTTCTGGATGAAACAACTGAAATCTTGTGATCCACCTTTATGTACAGATTATGCAAAACATTAAAACTATGAATTCACCAACCTTTGTGTTGACACTTGTTAGCATGTTTATTTTCAGGTTCCCTAGAAGTCTTCCGCTGTTTGCTTATATGTTAGACAAGCTATGTGCATGGAGTCTTACATGGCATATTTTTCATGGAAACATTGCATTCACCAAATCATCACCATGTATCTTATTTTGACTGCATTGTCAACAAAAGTACTATTGTAAACTATTATTTACGGTGATTGTCTATATGTAGAAATCATCAGATATCGAAAACCTTTGATTTAAATATTCATTTATGGTGTGCCTTTTCAAAAGAATACAATGTTTACAAAACGTATCATATAGAGGTCAAATACCTCGCAATGAAATCGATAAATGACGTGTTCGTACATATGGATTTGGAGCGATCGTCACACGAGGTTACAGGTTTTCAATGCCCAGAGAGCTTTGTACTCGAGTTCTAGCAGAAGGTGACAGGCTTTTCTATAGATCATGCGGTAGGGTGTAGTTCCTAAAGGATTTTTGTAAGCAGTCCGGAATGCAAACAGAGCATCATCTAGTTTCTCGGTCCATTTATAGATGGCCGGCAGTTCATTCTAGAATTCTTTTGAGTGCTCTGTTAGTGACTTATGCCTGTCCGTTGGTCTGCGGATGATAGGCAGTGGACATCGTGTGGGTAACTCCGTATTGTTGCATCACCTTCATGAAATGAGTATTACAGAAGTGTGTGCCTCTATCACTTATTATAGCGCGGGGAGCTCCGAATTGGCTAAAGAGTCTTTTCAGGAAATTGGTGATGACCTTGGCATCGTTGGTTGGAAATGCTTGGGCTTCGACCCATCTGGAGACGTAATCTACTGCTACGAGGACATATTTTTTTTCCCTTAGACTTGGGGAATGGTCCCATAAAGTCTAATCCCCATATATCAAAGATTTCGCAAGCTTGAATATTAGTTCGAGGCATCTCATTCTTCATAAAGATAATCCCCTGTCTTTGGCAAGCGTCGCAACTCTTTACAAGCTCTTGCGCATCTCGGAACATAGAAGGCCAATAAAATCCTGAATCTTAGACTTTCTTGCGGTTAAGTTTGCTCCATGATGACCTCCAGTTAGCCCGTGATGACATTGGTGAAGAATCCCTGTTGTTTGTTTCTCATCTACGCATCTCCTGATTATCTGATTAGGGAAAATTCTGAACAGGTACGGATCTTCCCAGTAGTAGTACTTAGCATCCCTGAAGAGCTTCCTTCTTCGGGATGTGCTCATTCCTTTTTGTACCACTCCGACAACTAGGTAGTTGGCTATGTCAGCGTACCAAGGGGTATCAACAAATTTTGATCCTATGTTTGCTTGTCCTAAGCTCATAAGTTGTTCTTCCGGAAATTTGTCTCTAATATCTTGTTCAATAAGTTGTTCCATCGCTAGATTCTCTAAATGACTAAGATGATCTGCTGCAACGTTCTCTGCTCCTTTCTTATCTTTAATCTCAATATCGAATTCCTGAAGGAGTAAGATCCATCGTAGGAGTCTTGGTTTAGCATCTTGCTTAGTAAACATATATTTTAGGGCTGAATGATCTGTGTAAACCGTAGTTTTGGAAAGAATGAGATAAGAATAGAATATGTCGAAGATGAAAACTACTACTAGCAGCTCCTTTTCCGTAGTGGTGTAATTCTATTGAGCTCTGGTTAAGGTTTTGCTGGCATAATAGATTGGATGAAAATGCTTATCTTTTTGTTGTCCTAGTATAGCTCTAAATGCGAAGTCACTAGCGTCACACAAGATTTTAAAGGGTAAACTCCAATCTGGAGCTATCATTATGGGTGTATGTGTGAGTTGTTCCTTTAGATAGTTGAAGCTTGAACACATTCTTCATTAAAGAAGAACATAACTTCCTTTCCAAGGAGATGAGTAATAGGTCATGTGACCTTTGACAAATCTTTGATAAAACGTCGGTAAAATCCGGCGTGTCCAAGGAAACTCCTCACAGCTTTTACTGAGGTAGGCTCCAGAAGCTTAGCTATGGTTTCAATCTTAGCCTTGTCGACTTCTATTCCTGACTTTGATATCTTATGTCCTAAAACTATGCCTTCTTTTACCATGAAGTAACATTTTTCCCAGTTTAGAACTAAGTTCGAAACTTCGCATCGGTTGAGCATCTTGTCAAGGTTAGAAAGGCACGAATCAAAGGTACTACCAAATATGGAGAAGTCATCCATGAAGACTTCCATACAACGTTCGATCATGTCATGGAATATAGCTCCCATACACCTCTGAAATGTACCAGGTGCAATGCATAACCTAAAGGGCATGCGTCGATAAGCAAATGGTCCATAAGGAAAGGTGAAAGTTGTCTTTTCTTGGTCCTTTGTATCGAGGGGAATTTGAAAGTAGCCGGAAAAACTGTCAAGGAAACAATAGAACTCATTTCCTGATAGGCGTTCCAACATTTGATAAATGAACGGAAGTGGAAAATGATCTTTCCGGGTTGCATCGTTTAGTTTACGATAATCTATGCAAACCCTCCAACCGCTAACCTCCCATGTTGGAATAAGTTCATTATTCTTATTTTTGATTACGGTCATTCCTCCTTTCTTGGGTACCACTTGAACACGACTGACCCATGGCGAATCAAAAATATGATAGATTAGACCGGCATCCAGAAGTTAGATTAATTCTTTTTTGACGACTTCTTGAATCATTGGATTGACCCTTCTTTGCCTCTGAATCGATGTTTGAAATCATCTTCCATGAATATCTTGTGGGTGCAATAGTTAGGACTGATTCCTTTTATGTCAAAAATCTTCCAAGCAATTGCTTTCTTATGTGATTTCAGAACCTTAATCAATTATGCCTTCTCATGTGGTGTGAGATCTTTAGAAATGATTACAGGGAGTTGCGATTCTCCTTCTAAGAATGCATACTCCAGATGTTCGGGTAACTTCTTTAACTCCAATTCTGGAGGTTCCTCGATAGACGGCTTCATTCTGGCTATCTCTTTTCTGTTTAGCGAGTCATATATTTCTCCTAGAATTCTAATTCTTCTTCCTTTATAGCGGTCACTGATGCTATCTGCTCTTTGGTTCTGGAAATTGTCCTTCTTAATGCTTCGTCTTCAGAAACTTCTTCTTTAGTTTTGAAGGTTGGCTCAGGAACTTCATCACAGTCCTCATTTAACGGTGGTTCCTGGAAAACTAGAATGAAATCTGTTTCTTCATTCGGTCTTCTCCTTAACAGGGGTAGGGGAATGCCTTGACCTAGCGATGCTATTTGAATAGTTTTGTCGAGAAAGTTTCTTTCGGAGAGGGCAAATTTATATTGACCATGATCTATGGCTGTATGGTTATTGAGATATCCTTCAGGAGGTGTAAAGAACAGATCCTTAGAAATTTGATCTTGACTACATATAGCCATGGTAGCCTCCAGATATTCGTTGACGAGTTCTTGAAAAAAATCAGCGAGATTGAGATCTTCTTCGCGAGGGTGGCTCATGAGTCGGTCGACATTAAATGTGACTTCTTCATTTCCAACTCTTAATTTCAGTGATTTCTCGTGTACATCAATTATGGTTTTGGCAGTATTCAAGAATGGTCTGCCAAGTATGAGTGGGATCTTCGTGTTTTCCTCAATATCATTAATGACGAAATCAACGAGGAATGCAAACTTATCCACTTTGACTAGGACATCCTCATCTATTCCTCGAGGAATCTTAACTGATCTGTCTGCTAGTTGGATAATCATCGTGGTAGGTCTTAAGTCATTAATTCCTAGCTTTCTGAATAATGAATAGGGCATTAGGTTTACACTGGCTCCCAGATCTGCTAATGCATTGCTGATCTGGACATCTTGCATGTAGCAAGGTACAGTGAATCTTCATGTATCTCCTAACTTAAGGGGAATACCATGTTGTAAAACTAATTAACATTCCTCACTTAAGGGTAAGCTAACTAGCTCTCTTAATCTCTCTTTTTTTGAAAGTCATTCTTTGAAAAATTTAGCGCAGGTTGGCATTTCTACTAAAGCATCTACTAGTCGTACATTCAAATGCAGATTTTTAATAATATCCCAATACTTAGCGAATTGCGCTTATTGCTTTTCCTTCCTAAGCCTACCTGGGAAAGGTATGCGGGCTCGCGGAATAATTTTTAAAGCTTAGGAGAGATAGGTTCCGGTGGATTGACAACTGGGTCAATTGGCACAGGTTCCGTATCGGAAAAATCTTGTATGGGTATATGTACAGTTGTTTCCTTCCCACCTCTAGTTACTACTAGGGTATCAAACTCACTACACTCTGTCTCAACTTTAGTGGTTAATCGTTTAAGAGTAAGCTTGTAAGACCCGAATATTTTTCCTTGTACATATGTGTAATTAAGTTACTTGTATAGTGGAGGTTTCATTGTATACTTTAAAAGGGAAAAGGATTCTGGCCAGGCCATTTGCGAGCTGCGAGGACCAATGGCGCGCCGCGCCAAAAGCTGCTGACAGCTCATCTTCCTTTTTAATTAATTATGGGTGAGGGCTTTTTGGTAATTACACTTGGGATCCGACTTTAAGGCTTGGGATCAGTTGTTGGAGCCTCATTTACTCCATCTTCAACAAACCTTATCACTCCCAATTTATTCTAGAGAGAGAGTAAGGTCCTAGTGTGAGAAAGCTCAAAATAAGGAAGAAGAAGCTTGAATCGGGTCTAAGTGCAAGCTTTAAAGTTGGTCATCTTCCCTCTAGCTACGTTTTGGTGGTAGTGGTATGCTCTAATCTTGATTTCTTGGTTTTATTTTGATTACGGGTTAGGGTTTGGGGTAGATGATGAACTTAAAACCCATTTGTGGGTGAATTGGGGGTTTTGGGTGAAATTGGGTCGGGTAGACTCAAAGATGACTAACTAGGGTTTTCAAAGTGTTAAATTGATGTTTATGAACTTAAATTAGTTAGTAAATCACTAGCTCACTTGTGTTGTTAGTTAAAATTAGTTCTAGGGTTATGGTTTACTTGAAATGGGTCAATTGGGTGGGTTTGACCTAGCGGGATAAATTGAGTATGAAAACACCCTAGTTATGTGTTGATGGAAGTCTTAGAACCTTAATCACTAGCTTTTAGTGATTAGTTGAGAGTCTTGACCTTTAATGTGTGATTCTAGTGCAAATGGGTCATAAATGCACTAGTAAGGTTAGTTGGTGGGAAGTCCAACTTATTATGTGAATTAATTGGGAATTAATTATGTTAGGTGACTCGCTTTGAAGGTTACAAGTTATTGTTGGAAATCTCGCCAAGTCAACAAAGTGAGTGGAATGATTATACATGTGTGTATATAATGTATTTACTTGTACGAGATTCGATGTGGGTTTAAGTTCGGGCAATCAATACCACATTGGGTCCATATATGATATGGGTTTAAGTTCGAGCGTTCGATGCCATGTCATGTATGTGTGTGGGCATGTATAGTGGGTTTAAAGTTCGGGCGTTTGATACCACATTACACGTGACGGGTGGGTTTAAAGTTCGGGCGATCGATACCACTTTTGGGTTAGTGTTATAATTCGTTGTACGCTAATGGTTGTTGGGAACACCGATGGGAAATTCGAAGTACCATTCCTTTGTACTATTGGTTAACCATGGTTATGTGTTTGTAGTGTGGCACTTTATATCATTCGAGTTATATATGCTATTGTTTGTGCTAGCTTGTGGTCTTGGAGATGTAGCGTTATACCTTGCGTTGGTATGTCTTTTAAATTGCTAGCGTATATGAGGTAATTGTGTATGTGATTGCAAGTAAGTAGGTTATATATGTATGTGTATAATTATTGCATTCACTAAGCGTTAGCTTACCCTCTCGTTGTTTACCTTTTTAGGATCCGGCTTGGATAAGGGCAAAGGTATTCGCTTGGATTAGTGGCTCTCGGGAGTTTTAGCTTTTTGAAAGTTCGACCAAGATTTGGGTAGTTTAACCCCAAACACCATGCTCTAGTGATGTTTGGCAATTAAACTTTTTGTGGTCGAAACTCGTATTTCGTACTTAATGGTATTTTGGGCATGTGTGGGCCCCGCAATGTAAAACTCGTTTTATCATTGATTCGTGTTAGTTTTACTTATACTAATATGATGTGAAAAGCGTTTGGTCTAAAAATGTCGGGAAGTGGTCAAACATTTTTGTGTTTTTGACTTTCGGAGACAGCAGCCTGTCCAGGGCTTTTTGCGCGCCGCGCAGGAAGCTGGCACGCCACGCCACCTGCTGAACAACAAATTTTTTTTTTGTGTGATATTTTTAAGCGGGTTTGAATGTGGTTCGGTTTGGGATGTTACAAGTGGTATCAGAGCATGGTCTAAGGGATTTAGGTGACTTGAGATAGGTGCTTAGACTTAGACTTTTGTGTTGTTGAATTATATGCGGGACTTGTAGGACTACGGGTCGGTGCGGGGTTTGATTAGTACTTTGATGCATAGGTGGACTAACTATGCTATATTATGATGATACTAATCGTGTGTTATTGTTTTGAACATCGAGCAAGATGGTTGTGATACGTTTGAGAATGGCACGGCATGTGAGCGTAATAGTGAGTCGCGACCACTATTACGGTTGCAAGTCAAGTCAAGCAAGGATGTGCGACAAGTATCGAGCTAGATGTGGTATGTGTGCGGTCATATGAATAGGTATATATGTGTATTAAATTGTTGGTGATGTCTAATCCATTTTTAATCTTTAGAATGAAGACGAGAAACGGAATGGATACGAATGGCAATGGTGGTCCCTCTCATGTGGAGGAAGATGAGATGACTACCAAGATTGAGACCGCTTTAGAAAACTATGTTTCGGTTTTCTCACGAAGGGTTAAACAAATATTCGAAGAGTCGGTTTCAGAACAAATTGTCGATATGATTCAAGAACGAATGACCAATGCCGTCAAAGAAGAAGTTGAAAGGAGGTTTCCTAGACCTCAAAATGGGGGCGAGTTGGAGTTTAGCTATAAGAACTTCTTGGCGACTAAGCCTCCTCACTTTCATGGGGATCCCGACCCCATGAAAAGTGCAGCTTGGATCTCCGATGTTGAAGGTTGTTTTCGCACTACCGAGTGCCCACCCGAGAAAAAGACTAGGCTTGCTACTAGTTTGTTAAGGGGCCATGCTAAAGATTGGCTCGATGGTAAAATTGATATGGTGGGTGATGCGGCCTTTGTGGGGTTGTCTTGGGCGGAGTTCAAGAAGGAGTTTTTCCTCGAATATGTTACGCAAGCAGATCTTTCCAAATTGCGCAATGAGTTAAGGAACATGCATTAAGGGTCTTTGGACCTAAAGACTCTCAAAACCAACTTTCTCGCCAAAGCGCATTTTTGCCCCGAGTATGTGGGTAACGATCAATTATTAATGGAAGACTTCATGCGACCCTTAGAGATGATTTGAAGGGTAAGATTAGTATTGGTCATGTTGAGACTTTTGCAAAGCTTTTGGTGGTGGCGAAGGGGTTTGAAGCGCAAGCTCCGAGTCCGGTTAGTTATGCGCCAAGTAAAAGAAAGTTTGAAGCTTCTAGTTTTTCGAACAAGAAGAGTAAGGGAGCAACCGAAAGTGTCGGTAGCGTGAAGAGGGGTGCTTCTAGTGGTCACATGGTCACATGTTTCAATTGTGGGCAAAAGGGTCACTACTCCCGTGATTGCCCAAAACCGTCTACTAATACAATCACGTGTTTTAATTGTCAAAAAGAAGGGCACCGGAAGTCGAAGTGCCCCGATCTCCGAAATGATCAAGTTAAGAGAATAGAGAAGGCGGCGGGGTCAGCAAGGGGGCGTAATTATTTGATGACCAATGATGAAGCTAAGCAATCCAATGAAGTCGTCTCAGGTACTTTCATGGTTAACTCTAATCCGGCGAGGATTCTATTTGATAGCGGTGCAAATTTGTCGTTTGTGTCTCCAAAATTTGTGCCTAAACTTAATAAACTGTTAGCTAAGTTAAGTCGTCCGGTAGAAGTTGAAATAGCGGATGGCAAGACGGTGCTAGTGGTTGATGTGTGTAAAAATTGTAATGTTGTGTTTGGTGCCGAAAACTTTAAAATTGACCTCATCCAGATGACGTTGGGTGATTTTGATATCGTGGTTGGTATGGATTGGCTCGATCATAATAGAGCCGATATCGCATGCCATGAAAAATCTATTCGTGTGAAGACCCCTAGTTGGGGAGAGTTAATTATTCATGGCGATAAGCGTAGAAGACTTGTGCCGATATGCAATTTTGCACGGGCACGTCGTTTCCTTGTTAGTGGTGGCATGACTTTTCTTGTCCATGTTGTTGATAATCGTGATGAGCCACCACCTATTCGTGAAATTCCGGTGGTAAGTGAATTTGAATACGTTTTTCCGGATGAGCTACCGGGTGTTCCGGCGGAAAGACAAGTTGAATTTCGCATTGAGTTGGTTCCGGGAGCTACTCCCATTGCTAAAACTCCTTATCATTTGGCACCGACGAAAATGCAAGAATTGCTAAATCAAACCCAAGAGCTACTTGAGAAGGGTTTTATTCGACCGAGTGCTTCGCCTTGGGGCGCTCCGGTTTTATTCGAAAAGAAGAAGGATGGTAGTATGCGTATGTGCACTGATTATCGGGAGTTGAATAAAGTGACGATCAAGAATCGTTATCCATTGCCTAGGATTGACAATCTGTTTGACCAACTCCAAGGTGCGACGTATTTCTCTAAAATTGACCTACGGTCCGGCTATCACCAAATGCGGTTCCGTGAGGAAGATATTGAGAAAATGGCTTTTCGAACGTGTTACGGGCATTTTGAGTTTGTGGTTATGCCTTTTGGTCTTACGAATGCACCGGAGGTATTCATGGATCTTATGAACCGAGTGTGCCAACCTATGTTGGACAAGTCGGTGATTGTGTTCATTGACGAAATACTAGTCTAGTCGAAAAGTATGAACGAACATGAACGTCATTTGCGTAAAGTATTGAAGACGTTACGAAAGGAGAAGTTGTATGCTAAGTTCTCCAAGTGTGAATTTTGGCTAAGGGAGGTTCAATTCCTTGGCCACATTGTGAACAAAGACGGTATTCAAGTAGACCCGGGGAAGATAGAGACGGTGAAGAGTTGGAGACAACCGGCTATGCCTACGGAGGTCTGAAGTTTTCTCAGATTGGCCGGTTATTATCGTCGGTTTATCCAGGATTTTTCTAAAATCGCTTCTTCGTTGACGAAATTGACAAGGAAGAACGCAAGATTTATTTGGGAAAACGAGCAAGAAATTTCTTTTCAATTGTTAAAAGAGAAGTTGTGTCAAGCTCCGGTGTTGGTATTGCCAGAAGGTGTGGAAGACATGACGGTTTATTGTGATTCTTCGCTAAATGGGCTCGGGTGTGTTCTAATGCAAAGAGGTAAAGTCATCGCTTATGCCACTCGACAATTAAAGGAACACGAAACAAGATATCCGACTCATGATATTGAGTTGGCGGCGGTTGTGCATGCGTTGAAAATTTGGCGCCATTACTTGTATCGTGTCAAGAGTACGATTTATTCGGATCATAAGTGTTTGAAACATCACTTTAACCAACAAGATTTGAATTATCGTCAACATAGGTGGATGGATGTGGTAAAAGATTATGATTGTGAAATACTTTATCATCCGGGCAAGGCGAATGTGGTCGCGGATGCTTTAAGTCGAAAGAGTCATCACCCGGCGTTACGATTGGGATTGTTGTGTATGATTATTACTAACGAGTTTCTTGAAAAACTTGGTGTGATTCAAATAGAGGCTTACGTTCACAACAAGCATGCGGAATGAATTGTGGGGCAATCGGAATTCATTATGATGGGTTCGCGTGGTTTGTTTTCTTTTCAAGAAAGAGTGTGGGTGCCTAAGATGGGTGATTTCCGAAAGGTGCTTCTTGATGAGGCACACAAGTCTATGTATTCCATACATCCGGGTGCGACAAAGATGTACCATGATTTGAGGAAAGATTATTGGTGGCCGAACATGAAACGCGATGTTGTTAAGTATGTTGAGCAATGCGTCACATGTTTGCAACTTAAAGCCGAACACCAAAAGCCGTAAGGTAAGTTACAACCGCTAGAAATTCCGATGTGGAAGTGGGAGCATATTACCATGGATTTTATTACCAAGTTGCCGAAAATGGCAAGAACCCAATTTGACACTATTTGGGTGATTATCGATAGATTGACGAAGAGTGCATTGTTTCTTCCTATTAAAGAAGTAATTACATCGGAGGCACTCGCGAAGATGTTCATTAAGGAGGTGATATCGAGACACGACGTTCCCGCGTCTATTGTTTCGAATCGGGACACGCGTTTTACTTCTCGATTTTGGAAGAAGTTTCATGAAGATATGGGTACGAGGGTGAATATGAGTACGGCGTATCATCCTAAAACGGACGGTCAAACCGAATGTACGAATCAAACGTTGGAAGATATGTTACGTGCGTGCATTATTGATTTCGGTGGTAATTGGGATGCACACTTGCCTTTGGTGGAATTCTCGTACAATAATAGTTTTCACTCTAGTATTGGATTGCCACCATATGAGACAAAGGGAAGTCGGGAGCACCAACTTGGTATTGGAGACGAATAGTAAAATCGATATGATTCGGGCTCGTTTGAAAGCGGCGCAAGATAGACAAAAATCTTATGTCGATAAACGTAGGCGACCGATTGAGTTTCAAGAGAGTGACATGGTGATGCTTAAGGTTTCGCCGTGGAAGGGTATTATTCGGTTTCAAAACAAGGAAAATCTAGCTCCTCAGTTTATTGGGACGTTTTAGATTTTAGCTCGTATTGGTGAAGTTGCCTATCGTTTGGAATTACCCGAAGAGCTTGCGGTGATCCATAATACATTTCATGTTTCCCATCTCCATAAGTGTCTTGCGGATGATTCCTCATGGATGCCATTAGACGAAATTGAGCTAAACAACAAGTTAAAATATGTTGAAGAGCCGATTGCTATACTTGATGAGAAAGTGAAAATGTTGCGTAACAAGGAGGTGAGGACCTTTAAGGTTCAATGGCGTCGTAGTAAAGGTTCCGAGTTTACATGGGAGCCCGAAGAATTTGTGTTGGTTTATCTTCCCTCTTGTCATGCGGCTTGGATCGCGAGGACTCGCTCCGATGTAACTGGGGGAGAGTTGTAAGACCCGAATATTTTTCCTTGTACATATGTGTAATTAAGTTACTTGCATAGTGGAGGTTTCGTTGTATACTTTAAAAGGGAAAAGGACAATTCTAGAATAGGGTCATCCGTACAGTTAACGTCACTCGTGTGGTTACTCGTACGGTTCACACATCAATCGTGCGAGTGAGCCACTTAGGCAATTTCAAATTTTCACTAACTTGGGATTTTGACTCGTTTGGAAATCTTAGAGCTAACTAGCACTTTCAATTTGAGTCATAAATCACTAATCCATCAAGTAATGATCATTAACACTTAGGCAGATGAAAAAATCCTAACCAAAACGAGGTTATTACTCTAAAGATTCTGTTTCACATGAGTAAGTCCTATAGTGTAATGTCATCTTAAGTTCACTAACACCTTAAATCATTTAAAGTCCTTCAAACAATCACAAGCTCTACAAACTTCTATCTTATAGATTTGGTGGCCAAAAATATTTTGATCTCGACAAGGTTCTTTCAGATGTTATTGTGCATTCAGAAGATAATCAGAAAACAAAGGAAAGATAAAATCTTTATAAATTTTCTGAAATATTATGTCATGCAACTAAAAAATATGCAAAGAAAAGGCATTCTATCAGGAAATGCAATAACATGCAAACCAAAGTCTTTTTGTTGTTTTACCTTTTTCAATGCAAACTATCTAACAAACAGATAAGCAAGACATACAAATCCACATTCTTTTTGTGATCAAGATGATTAACAATTTAAAAATGGATCAGAACTGACATATTGAATCAACTTATGCTGTTCATTCCTAATTATCCAGTCTATGTCTATTATCATGCAATTACTGATATCAATCCTCATTAAACATGAACATATTCATTCCGGACACTTCGACAATCATGTTGCCATTAATTACTTGAACACTATAAAGCAGTGATTTTTGAGATCACGCTAAGTTCATTAATCCTTGATTCATTCATCACTTACGATTGTGCGTTTTTATTAGGTTGTCAATTCATTACGCGTAACTTTCCGTTATCTCTATCCATGTACTTCAATCAAATTGAACAGGATAGTTCTCACGACATTTTGAATAACCCTGTCAGCCTTTGGCTTCTACCAATGTGTTGACAATCTTCAATCTAGTTGGTTCGGCAGATCTTAGAGTATATTGGATTATCCGAATAGGCGCATTATTTATCGCGGGGATTGGTCTACAGTTAAAGCAGACTTGCCTGATGACCATTCGTTACACAAAATAAATATCAAGGCCCTTAACTTCTTTATGTTCAAGTTGACATGGAAAACGGAATCGAAAGATAAACTTTCATTTATATATTATTTAGAGTATATCTAAGTAAGTATCTTTCCAACTTACAGTCTTAATAGGTATAACTCTAAATTGAAGACGACAAGAATCTTGATAGTTCGGTGTGAACGTCGTGATTAAACAATTCAAGCTGCGCGGGGGCATCACACTAAGAATGATCTGAGTTCTTTATGAGCACATCATGAATCAGCATTCTTCATACTTTCAGGACTTTGCCTTCTTGATACGCCAATTATTTTTGACTTTGATTTTCTTTTGATATTTCTTTTTCAACATATCACTATCTTTTGATATATTGATTTTGAACGCCATCATGAATGGATTTTCCATTTTTATGCATGAACTCATGTTTCTTTGTTGTGTGCTCAGATCACTCTAAGGTGTTCTCCCTTAAATGCTTGAACGGTCCGCAATAAGGAATTATACTTTTCAACCTTAAGCGAGAAGGGACACTTACTTTGACATAAACTAATTTTCTCTGATATTTTCGGGGTATAGTTTCGATTATTAAGTCTTAGGCCCGTGACAACGTGGTATGCACCAGCCAAACAGATAATCCTCAACCTTAAATCCACCGCCAACCTTTTCTAGTGATTATCAATTATAATAGGGGATACCCTCAACCGACTGTTGAGTTTCTCAACAATTATCATTAGATACAGTTTTGAAGATAATTAGGTGACTACCTTCAAATGCTACAGATCGTTCATGACTTCTGAATCTTAGATGATCGTTATTCTTAGTATGACAGTCTAATGCCAAGAATTCGTCAGTCACGGCTATCAGTACATCACACAACAGATAAACATAAACGTTCAAATCAGTCCTTACTAATCAAATATATATCAATTCTCAGTACAGTAATTTCTTCATGTCCCACATATTAACCAAAACAAGCTCATTTTTGGAATTTTCAACTTTTTAGGATTTTCTGATGAGGCATTTTACACTTTTTAGGTATTTTCTGTTGAAACATATACTCCCCCTAAAATACTAAAACATAAAATCTTTTTGTCTTTTAGCATTTTAAACAAAGGAAAAAGAAAATAGCTACAGACTAGCATGCAAATCAGGAAAGAAATCATTCAAGGAAATGCAGATAGAAAGCAAAAATATGCAGTACAGATAATAAGAAACTAAAATATATATTGAAATGTCCCATTCATATTGATTATAAACGTTCCATATTAATTGATTTCGTTGCAAGGTTTTGACCTCTATTAGAGACGTTTTTCAAAGATTGCATTCATTTTTAAAACAACCATAACCTTTATTTTATTGATAAAGGTTTAAAAAGCATTACGTAGATTATCAAATAATGATAATCTAAAATATACCGTTTACACACGACCATTACATAATGGTTTAAAATATGAATATATTACATCAAAAATAAGTTTCTTGAATGCAGTTTTACATAATATCATACAAGCATGGACTCCAAATCTTGTCCTTATTTTAGTATGCAACAGCGGATGCTCTTAATAATCACCTGAGAATAAACATGCATAAAACGTCAACAAAAATGTTGGTGAGTTTTAGGTTTAACCTATATATTATCAAATCATAATAATAGACCACAAGATTTCATATTTCAATACATCCCATACATAGAGATAAAAATCATTCATACGGTGAAGACCTGGTAAGCGACATTAACAAGATGCATATAAGAATATCCCCATCATTCCGGGACATCCATCGGACATGATATAAAAACTCGAAGTACTAAAGCATCCGCTACAATGGATGGGGTTTGTTGGGCCCAATAGATCTATCTTTAGGATTCGCGTCAATTAGTAGACTGGTTTACTAATTCTTAGGTTACCAAGTAAAAGGGGCATATTCGGCTTCGATCGTTCAACCATAGAAAGTAGTTTCATGTACTTGTGTCTATTTTGTAAAACATTTATAAAGCTGCATGTATTCTCATCCAAAAAATATTAGATTTTAAAAGTGGGACTATAACTCACTTTCACAGATTTTTACTTCGTCGGGAAGTAAGACTTGGCCACTGGTCGATTCACGAACCTATAAAAAATATGTACATATATATCAAAGTATGTTCAAAATATATTTACAACATTTCTAATACGTTTTAATGTTTTAAGTTTATTAAGTCAGCTGTCCTCGTTAGTAACCTACAACTAGTTTTCCATAGTTAGATGTACAGAAATAAATTGATATATATTATCTTGACCCAATCCACGACCCAATGTATACACATCTCAGGCTAGATCACAACTCAAAGTATATATATTTTTGGAATCAACCTCAACCCTGTATAGCTAACTCCAACATTACTGCATATAGAGTGTCTATGGTTGTTCCAAATAATATATATAGATGGGTCGATATGATATGTCAAAACATTTGCATACGTGTCTATGGTATCCCAAGATTACATAATATATTAGAATATATGTATTATATACAATATAAGTTAGCTAGAATATGATTAATATAGATTTGTTATCAATTTTCACGTAGCTACAACAAGTAAAAATATCCAATCTTGTTTTACCCATAACTTCTTCATTTTAAATCCGTTTTGAGTGAATCCAATTGCTATGGTTTCATAATGAACTTTAGTTTATGAATCTATACAGAAAAAGTATAATTTTATAGTCAGAGATACAGGTTACAAGTCATTTTTGTAAAGGTAGTCATTTCAGTTGAAAGAACGACGTCTAGATGACCATTTTGGAAAACATACTTACACTTTGAGTTTAATCATGATTTTTGGATATAGTTTTATGTTCATAAGAAAAATAATTTTCCCAGAAGAACAACTTTTAAATCAAATTTTATCATAGTTTTTAATTAACTAACCCAAAACAGCCCGCGGTGTTACTACGACGGCGTATATCCAATTTTACGGTGTTTTTCGTGTTTTCAGGTTTTAAATCATTAAGTTAGCATATTATATAGATATAGAACATGTGTCTAGTTGATTTTAAAAGTCAAGTTAGAAGGATTAACTTTTGTTTGCGAACAAGTTTAGAATTAACTAAACTATGTTCTAGGGATTTCAAGTTTAAACCTTCGAATAAGGTAGTTTTATATATATGAATCGAATGATGTTATGAACATCATTACTACCTCAAGTTTTGTGGATAAACCTACTGAAAATGAGAAAAATAGATCTAGCTTCAAAGGATCCTTGGATGGCTTGAAAGTTCTTGAAGCAGAATCATGACACGAAAACAAGTTCAAGTAAGATTTCCACTCGAAATAAGATTGTTATAGTTATAGAAATTGAATCAAAGTTTGAATATGAGTATTACCTTGTATTAGAAAGATATCTTACTGTAAATAAGAAAGATTTCTTGAGGTTGGATGATCACTTTACAAGATTGGAAGTAAGCTAGCAAACTTGGAAGTATTCTTGATTTTATGAAACTAGAACTTATAGAATTTATGAAGAACACTTAGAACTTGAAGATATAACTTGAGAGAGATCAATTTGATGTAGAAAATTGAAGAATGAAAGTGTTTGTAGGTGTTTTTGGTCGTTGGTATATGGATTAGATATAAAGGATGTGTAATTTTGTTTACATGTAAATAAGTCATGAATGATTACTAATATTTTTGTAATTTTATGAGATATTTCATGCTAGTTTCCAAATGATGGTTCCCACATGTGTTAGGTGACTCACATGGGCTACTAAGAGATAATAATTGGAGTGTATATACCAATAGTACATACATCTAAAAGCTGTGTATTGTACGAGTACGAATACGAGTGCATACGAGTAGAATTGTTGATGAAACTGAACGAGGATGTAATTGTAAGAATTTTTGTTAAGTAGAAGTATTTTAATAAGTGTCTTAAAGTCTTTAAAAAGTGTATGAATACATATTAAAACACTACATGTATATACCTTTTAACTGAGTCGTTAATTCATCGTTAGTCGTTACCTGTAAATGTTGTTTTGAAACCTTTAGGTTAACGATCTTGTTAAATGTTGTTAAGCCATTGTTTATTATATCTAAAAAGATGTTAAATTATTACATTATCATGATATTATGATATATTAATATATCTTAGTATGATATATATACAGTTAAATGTTGTTACAACGATAATCGTTACATATATGTCTCGTTTCAAAATCATTAAGTTAGTAGTCTTGTTTTTACATATGTAGTTTATTGTTAATACACTTAACGACATGTTTACTTATCATTTATCATGATTAAACATAGTGTATCAATATCTTAATATGATTCATATGTATTTAGTAAGACGTTGTTATAACGATAATCGTTATATATATCGTTTCGAGTTTCTTACTTCAATAAACTCAATTTTATGTATATAACTCATTGTTAAAATATCTAATGAGATACTTACTTATCATAATATCATGTTAACTATATATATAATCATATATATGTCATCATATAGTTTTTACAAGTTTTAACGTTCGTGAATCACCGGTCAACTTGGGTGGTCAATTGTCTATATGAAACCTATTTAAATTAATCAAGTCTTAACAAGTTTGATTGCTTAACATGTTGGAAACACTTAATCATGTAAATAACAATTTCATTTAATATATATAAACGTGGAAAAGTTCAGGTCACTACATATATGTCATGCATCCTACATGCAAAGTCTAAAGGTTTGATTAAACTTCACAATCAACATCCGAAATTACTTTCTCTCGATCAACAATTCCATTCATCTCTAAAAGTAGCAAGAACCTAGGTTTATCAAAAGCCTTAGTAAAAAGGTCAGCCCTCTGGTCCTTAGTACCTATTCTCTTAACCTCAATTATCTTTTTCTCATGGCAATCCCTAAGAAAATGATACTTAACACCTATGTATTTAGTCTTAGAGTGTTGCACGGGATTCTTAGTAATTACAATAGCAGTAGTATTATCAATATAAAGAGGAGAGAAAGAGATTCTTAGTCCGTAATCGCGAAGTTGTTGTTGAATCCAAACAACTTGCGAACAGTAACTTGCATCAGCAATATATTCAGCTTCACACGTGGAAAGCTCAACTGCAGTTTGTTTCTTGCATTGCCAGGTCACCAGCCTTTCACCTAAAAATTGACATCCTCCTGATGTAGATTTGTTGTTGATTTTGCAACCTGCATAGTCTGAATCACTGTATGCTACAAGATCAAACTTGTCTTTGTTCGAATACCAGATGCCGAGATTTGGAGAATGTAACAGATAACGTAGAATTCTTTTGGCAGCTGTAAGATGAACAATATTCAGATTAACTTGATAACGAGCACACAGACATGTTGCGAACATAATATTCGGCCTAGATGCAGTAAGATACATGAGCGATCCGATGATTGCTCGATAGTATGTAGGATCAACAGGCTCCCCTTCACAGTCTAACAAAATACCGTGATTCACAGCTAGCGTGATCGACACAGAATGTTCTTGAGTCATACCAAAAAGTTCGAGTATATCATTTACATACTTTGCTTGATGAAGAAAAATGCCATTTTTAGTCTGTTCGACTTGTAAACCAAGAAAGTAGTGTAAGAGACCCAATTTGCTCATTTTGAATTCGTCCTTCATAACCTGCTCAAACTCATCGACGAGTTCCTGCTTGGTAGCACCGAAAATAATGTCGTCCACATAAATTTGGACTAAAATAATATCATCATCTTTAACTTTCGTGAACAGAGTACAATCTACCATGCCCATTTGATAACCTTTTTCAATCAGATAACTTGACAGACGTCCATACCAAGCACTTGGGGCTTGATGTAAACCATATAGGGCTCTTCGTAAACGGTAAACGTTTTTAGGATGAAGATGATCTTCAAAACCCGGTGGTTAACTGACATATACTCTTTCATTTAGCTTGCCATAAAGAAATTCACTCTTGACATCCATTTGAAACACTTTAAACTTCATAAATGAGGCAAAAGTCAAGAAAATGTGAATAGCTTCCTATGTGGCAACAACAGCAAAAACTTCATCATAATCGAATTCAGGATCTTGCTGATAACCTTTAGCAACTAATCTTGCTTTGTTACGGACAACATTGCCATCTTCGTCAAACTTGCACTTCCAAACCCATTTATGATCAATTACTTTAGCTCCATACGGCTTAGTAACTAGCTTCCAAATATCTAAACGATTGAATTGCTGAATCTCTTCTTGCATTGCCATGACCCAACCAACATGCTTCAAGGCTTCTTTTGTTGTCTTTGGCTCTATTCTAGAAATATGACATGAGTACTCGTAGTATGCAGCAACAACTGTCATATGAGTATCAACTTGACCATCAAACTGAACTTGCCTTCTTGTTCTAACACATGCATTTGGATCTCCAATAATATTCTCTCTAGGATGAGCAGCTGTAGTTCTGGGAACTGGTTGTGCAGGAACAGGTATCTCATGTTGTAGATTCTTAGTATCACCAATATCTTCAGGATTATCAGAACTTTCACTTGAAATATCAGATCCACAGGTATCATACACTGGATCAACGTCTTGATCTGAATCTTGAACTGGTTCATCGACAGTGGGTAATGGAGTTGGAGTAGGTGCAGATACTTCTGGTTCATTTTGTAAATCGAACAGCATTTGTAACTCAACTTCGTTCTCCGTCTGATCTGGAGCAAGATTGAATGAATCAATCAGCTCATCATAGTTATAAATCCAAGGATGACTCTTAGGAGCACTTTTCGTATGATTCCTTTGGACGTCAACTTCAGACCATTCTTCAACACATCTTGTTTCATTGTTGAACACTCGCTTGTTAGGAGAACTATACCCGAGAAATACTCCAGTAACCACTTTAGATTCAAACTTACTTCTTGGTTTTCTTTTCAAGATGGTACACGGTGCACCAAATGGTTCTAGATGTTTCAAAGATGGTTTTCTCCCATGCAATAACTCATAGCAAGTTTTAACCAATCGTTTAACAGTCAGAACTCGATTCATAGTGTAACACGCATTTGCAACAGCTTCACTCCAAAAATGAACAGGTAACGATGAATCTGCCAGCATTGTTCTAGCTGTTTCAATCAATACTCTATTCTTTCTTTCAGCAACACCATTCATCTGAGGAGCGTATGTAGAACTGAACTGCATATTGATACCTTTTTCAATACAAAAACCTGCAAGATACTGATTCTTGAATTCTGTACCGTTGTCGCAACGAATCTTTCTTATCTTTAGATTAAAACCTATCTCTAATCGATTGATTAGCACTTTCAAATTCTCAAAAGTATCGGACTTCTCTTTCAAAAACATTACCCAAGAAAATCTTGAATAATCATCAGTTACAACAAGACAATACTTACTTCCATCAATGCTTTCAAAGCGAATTGGACCGAAAATATCCATATGTAACAATTCAAGTGGAGCAGAGATTGGATTATACATCACCAGCTTATGAGCTTTCTTGCTCTTCTTACCCTTCTTACACGGAACACATGTTCCTAGAATCTGAAAAGATCGAAGATCAACACCTTCAACAAGATTATTGTAGACAAGGTGATTCATTTTCTAAGAACTTAAATGACCCATGCGTTTGTGCCATGTATAGAATCTTGTTTAGTTGCTTTAGAAACAAAAGCTTGATGATGTTCAGCAGTTGAAGTAGCAACATTCATATCTAGCATGTATAAATCAGCTTGTCTAGGAGCCTTCATCAAAATCATTTCTGGAGGAATCACAAACTCTGGTTTCAAAATGTAGTTAAATTCATCATCAAATGATACCTTGAAAGATTTTTCACAGATTTGTGAAACAGACAACAAATTGTTTGCAAGCTCTTGACAATAGTTCACTTTGTCGAAACTAACTTTCTCGTTCTTCAATAAACGTTGAGCTGAAATGTGACGTCCTTTATCTCCGGAAAATGCAACATAACCTCCTTTAATTGGGTGTACATCTGAAAAAAGAGATAGTTGTCCAGTCATATGTCTCGAAGCGCCGCTATCCACTATCCAGGTGTTGTTTTTAGGTACCCTGGTTCCCTGCATATCACATTAAGAATATTAATTGATAATGGGAATCTACGCCCGGACGGCAGTATGTTGTCCATTAACACCCATAGCTTGAAATTCCATCCATTTCCCGTTTGAGTCTGGTGGAATCTCATCATTTGAAACCATAAACTTAGACAGTTTAGAAGTAGCAATATTGCTCTTCTGGTTTTTCACATTTTGGTCATCTTGGAGCGACTCATTTGTGGTCTGTTACAAGAAAAGTATTTTCGACGACTAGCTTTTTGTGAGGGTGATCGTGCCTTTGGTTCAAAAGGTTTTTCTTGATTATGAAACCCTTTCACATTTTCCTCAAAACTTCTCTTTGGAATTTTACCTTTCACAGGTGACAAAGATCTATTTAAATTCTTTCTCTTAGGATCTCCATAAACAACATTTGTCTTAAACCTCTTATCATGACGTTCATTACTTACTGGTGAGTTTGTTCTATGAGCATAAGATGATCTATAATTATCATGTGACAAGTCAATCTTATGTCTAGTGGAACGAACTCTTCTAGGACAATAAGCAGCAATGTGTCCAAAGACAGCACAATTAAAACATTGACGAAACTCCCTATGTCCTCTAAATTCATACACGTTATTAGAGTTCGAAGATGAAGGATCTTGTTTTCTTACGAACACAGGAGAATCATTTGGTTTATCTTTTGTAATAGGCTTAGGGGTAACAGGAGGAACAGGTCTGTCAGCAAATCTAGGATTTCTTAAAATTTTAACAGGACCTTTTGGTGTTCTAACCCTACTTGTCTTAGAGTTATCTCCTAAACCAGTTTTCCTATCTTCCTCATGATCTAGAGCACCTTCAGCAGCATCATCAGAAGTTGTATTCTTAGTTGAGCTACACTTTTTATTCTTTTCAACGTAATCTTCGTAACTTGGAGGAATACAGTCTTCTGGTCGACCGTCAACTACGTTTGCATTAACAAATGTGTTTTGAAAAGGAGGAGATGCAGACTTATATCCAATATCCTTGCCCTTGGTGTCATTAATTTCCACCATTAATGCATTCCACTGTGACGCACTTGTCCAACATTTCATTTTAATTGAATTTGCTTCTAAATCAGCTTTGACGCATTCATTTTCTTTCTTTAGTTCATTAATTGTGTCAACACATTTAATTAAAGGTTGTTTTGTTTCAAAGTTATAACATTTAAGATCATGAAGTTGTTTTTTATAAACTTTGATCTGCTCTTTCAACTCGTTTTCAACCTTAGTGGTCACATGGTCTGCGTGTCATTTTTCTTTCATCTCCGCATAAGCCTTTGTTAAATTATCTATGGTTATTTTAGATTCAGCGTATTTAACACATTCATTATCAGTAGATGGATCAGAAGATACCTGGTGAGCGTTATTTGATGAAGAAGTCTCAGCCATAAATGCAAAGTAATTTGTCTTCTTCACATCATCGAGCTCATCTTCTAATTCTGATGAATCTGTAAGAAAATCTGATGTATCAGCATCTTTTCCCAAATGAATTTGTTCAAGTCTGTCCCAAATATCCTTAGCTTTTGTTAACCCGGTGACCTTCTCAAGATCACTTTCTGATAAGCACATCTTTAGTAAATCAACTTCTTTCTTGTTTAGTGCATCAAAATTAGTTTGATCAAGTCCAGTATGATCAGCTTTAACTTCAACTTTTGAATCTGAAATTTCATCTGAATCATTATCTTTTGAATTTACACTCTCAAGATCTGAACCTTCACCCATGAGAACTAACATTTCCAACTCTTCCGCAATCATTTTACCCCATTCGTCTAGTTCCTTGTCAGCATCAACCAATGTTTCTTCACTTTGATCAGCTTCTAGACTGTCTTCAAACACTGAGGTATCACCATATCTATCCTTCCAACTATTGTAGTAGTAGTCCTCTGACGATGTTGGTGAAACACTTCCATATTCAGGTGTGTGAGGAACTGAATCACGTGCCTTCTTGAATTTGTCTTTAACCTGTTTCTGAATCTTCTCCTTTTGAATGGTTCGAGACAATTCTTCAGCTCTTTCAGCATGAGCAGTCAGCTTCTCAATTAAATTTCAATTTGTGACACAGTCTTTTAGAGTTTCAGTAATCTTCGCCATGTTAGCTTTAGGTTGTTGATCATCTACATTCAATTTGATAGACCAATCATCATCATCTCCTTGAATGACAAACAAAGCTTTGTTAGGAGTCTCAGTTGTTTCAGGTTCATTTACTTTATCAGTAATGTAAATCTCACGCTTAGTTGTTTGACTCTGAGAACTGTAGTTCTGATTCTTGAACGGATTATGATTACCCTGCTTCTTCTGTTTTGTACAGTGTCTTGAAAAATGACCTAATTCTTCGCAGTTGTAACAAGTAACAGTATTCATATCAAATCCCAGTTTTGTATCTTTGATCAGACTGATCGGTTTTCCAGTTTTCTTTTCGTAATCTCTTGATCTTCTCACAAGATTTGCCATACCCCACATAATATCCATCTTTTCTGCTTCATCTTTATCAAGTTGATGATAATCTTCAGTTGTTAAATGAATGTTACCGACACGACCATCAAGATAACTATCCTAAGAATTAACAAGGCTTGATAGTAAAGCTATATCTTCGCTAATCTTTTCTTTCCCAGCTTTTCTTATGTTCTCGATCTTAAGTGAAGATAGATCATCTGATGCAGTCGGTGTAGATAACTTTGTAGTATTGGAAGTAGGCTGTGACTGAGTATTGAGAGAACATGGTGAAATTTGTGGTGGATACAAAGGTTGTTGAATATGTGTACTGCTAACATTCAAACCATACATATTCTGATTGTTTGTAGCAAAAGCTATTTAAAATGGTGCATGAGCTGACTTAGGAGGTGTATAGCCATTCGGACAATACATTTTGGTGTCTTGAACTTGTTTAGACCTCTTGACTTTGTTTAACAATTCTAATTCTTCTTCCTGAAGTCTTGCGATAAACGAGTTCACTGTAGCTGTAGCAAGTTCTCCACTAGTTTTCATAGTTAATATGAAACCATTACATTCTAATGGTAATGCTCCAGCTAGACATGTTACTTTGTCTTTCTCTTCAATGGTTACATCACGCTTGTGTATTTCAGCTAGCAAATGACGATATCTTTCAACCAGTTTTGTAATAGACTCTCCAATTTGCCAGTGAAAACGATCAAACTTAGCTTTCAACTCTAAACCTTTTCTAGTTCTATAAGATGAATTTCCTTCATTGAAAGTACGAAGTGCTTCCCATATTTTGAATGAATTATCATGACACAAAAATTGATGGAAAATCGGACCATCAAGAGCACTTGTCAAGTTACAGTACATATTCTTCTCCAAGTTATATTCTTCACGTTCTTCTGAAGGCATATTATGTAACGTATACAATTCATTTATAACTGGTGAACGTGGCCATTGAAATTCGGTTTCAATGTACTTCCAAAGCTTCGTGTCCTGACCATTAGACCAAATTTTAAATCTAGCATGTAGAATAATTATCCATGTTCATTAATCTTGGACATTTCGTACCACTTCCTGATTCACTCTCAGCAAGGAGTAATCGTTGAGTCATATTCGTAATACTCTGAACTAACAGTGAAGCTAATGCGTAATTGTTTGAATTAAACATCTTGAAAATTTTACCAAAAGTTAAACCGTGCGGTTCAGGATATTAACCGTACGAGTGACTATCTCAAACGAACGTGTCACAACCTCAAGCATACGTGTCACCACTTAATCGTATGTGTCACAACTCAAACAAAGAAAACAATTACTAAGTCTCAGACGTGCGAGTAAGGATCAACCGTGTGATTACTCGTACGTGTCACAGTCAACCGTATGATCACTCGTGTGATAAGACTGTAGTCACTTAACCTAATAAGGTTATGCTAAACCATGCGTGTGAGTTCACGAGTGACGTCAACCGCTCTATCAACCGCGCGAGTGAGCAAATTCATTGCCCCACTCGTGTGGGTTGTTTTTCAACCTAATTCACTCAAAAACCCTAGAAATTGATGTTAAACCTCAATTTCTTCGTCCACAAGCTAGATTAGTACTAAACTGACATAAACACACTCTTTAATCATAATTACACACGTAAAAATGATTCTTTTTTGATCAAAATCACTCTAAACTCAAAAACCCAAAATAATAAACTCTTTAATCACCAAAAATCACTAGATGATGTTGAAATCATAACCAATGCTCTGATACCATTTGTTGGGTCCCTTGCATCACTAGATAGGATCGTTTGATCAAGGAACAAGCTTCAATTAGCAATTTGAGCATAAACATGAGATAAGATGATGAACAAAGATGAACAATGAACAAAGTAATAATAATTTGCTGATCATAGTCCAAATTACATGTAATAAATTGATAGAAATGATTACAATAAGCAAATACATGAATTAGACTAATCACTTTGTCATTTCCATGGTAGTTGGAGCATCAATCCACCATGGATCCTCCTCACCATGAAGGTGAAGAGGAGGAGCACTCACCTCACACACACTCAAGTGTTCTTGGTGGAAACCTCAAACACAAATGAACAAGGAAAACTCTATTTATAGTGTCTGTCATCTGTCAGCTTACACACATAGTTGAGGTCTCAACCGTACGTCTGACAGTATTCAATCGTACGAGTGACATCAGTCACTCGTATGACAGACCTATATTACACGTTTGGTCACATATGCTCCTGCAACATAGGTTTTCTAGTTCAATACATCCCTAGGTGTACAACGTAGACCTAAACCATTCTCAGGTTGTTCGACAGCGATGGACAACTCTATTTTGTGCACTAACAACTCCCCCTGGACATTGCTGGAAAATCTGTTGCTGTCGATAAGTCATTGAAAACACCTCTTGCAATCTTCAGTCAGTCTCTGCAGTGGTACCAGGTCTTCTGAATCTTCAGGCTTCATTAAAGGTCTTCTTAAATGCATGTAATACAAAACTTCACACCTCAATGATTTTTGGTCATTATGATTCCGCCTTACGAATTGCCATTTGATATTCTCGAAGAAACTTCAAATCCACTTGCACTTATCCACAGAACCAATTGCAGTAGTACTCCCCCTAAGACTGAAATGAGATAAGTCTCTGACGAAATCCTCGGATAAAAGACACATTCAAAGTATCTTGACTGCAGAATCTTCTTTCTCAGCGTTCAATGTATCCCATTCTCTGATACCAATGATGAATCATGACTAAGAACTTCGAAATCAACAGGTTTAATTCACACAAAGGCGGAATTAGTGAATCAAACCATTCTAGTGAATATTGTGCTTTTTGGGATTAATTTAGTCAAACCACAACAATGGATGTGTGATTAGATTAATACCTAGAGCTATTATTCACCTCTTGAGTGATTTGGGTTGAGAGAGAACCGGATAAGGATACCAGATCTGAGTGATGTGTGTGTAATGAGAGGCTTAAACTAAAATGAAGAACATAACACTTAAATACCCCTGCTGTTGAGTCAACCGTGCGAGTCAGTCGTCACTCATACGAGTGGGCTGCCTCAGCCGTACGGGTGATCACTCACTCGTGTATGTATACTCAGATTAGATTTGTGACTCAGCTCAGCTCAACCGTGCGTATGAGTTTGTCAGCCGTACGAGTGAGCCTTCACTCGTACGTCTGACTGAGTCTAATATAGTCAAACATCCTTTTCGCGTTCTTGCAGTACCTGTAACCACATATAAACACAGATAGGATAATAACGAGCAATCATGGTAGCCCATAAACTGAAGTACTAATCACAAACGTAGGATAGATGTCTAGGGACTTACAGAAAATGCATCAACAGAGTCCGTTGGGTCAAGTTGACAAAACATTAGCGTAAACTAACAACCATTTCATCATACTAATGAGATCATACTAATCTAAACATTATACAACATTACAATTGATATACTGAAAGTAAAGCAGATAGAAACCTAATAGATATGTAAACAGTTAATATGACTTAATCTTAGGGCAACAATTAAACAAGAACATGCAATAGGTTTGGGTCACACAGTTAAGGCACTAACTAGATCTTAACAGCTCCTAAGAGGTCTCTTTAGAACAATCAATAGGCATACTAGGTCATTCATGTCTCAATTCCTAAGTTCCTTGTCCTAAAAGCGCATTAGATGCCTCTCAGGAACACCGGTCATACCGAGTTCATAGAATCTTTAGATACAGTATAACCAGGGGTCTTAATCCTATGAAGTAGCTAAGTTCATATAGGTGGACAAGTCCTGATCACAACCTAGGTTGGTCAATCCTTAAGATGCTAGCATACAAATCTATCGGGGTCACAGATTCAGTATAACAATAGTAACCGTACTAATTTAACATAATTACGCTAACCCAAACTTCTATCATGGAAACATATAGATTAATTAAGCTATTTTGCTAATATCAAAATGCATTATTAAACATAAATGATAACAATACATGTTTAATAAATAAGACAAGCATTTCGGATAAAAACCTGAAAAGGCTGAAGAAATCTGCACGAGATCGTAGGGACTCACCGGGATATCCTTCGAAAAATAAAAGCTAAGCTAGCTACTACTAAAACTAACTAAAATACTTGAAAATCTAAATTGAATTACAAATTGAGTGTGTGTAAAAATGAGCCTAAAAGTCTCTTTAAATAGGCAACTTTTTACTGGCATACGGCTGGCAGGCCGTATGCCAAGGCCGTATGCCAGGGCAAGCCGTTTGTTGTTTTATATGACCGAAACGGACGGTTTTATTTCGTGCGATGTCATTAGGTCGCGGCGCGTCAGGGCCGGCCACCAAGAGGGAGGGGACACTTGTTTTAAATTTATATTTAGCGGGGCCTAAATCGTACTACTCCTTATTATGAGTAAGGGAAGTATGACCTAAAGTCATACTTTTGAGATATCAGTAGAATCGAACCTATATCTAAAACTTAAGATAATTATAAAGTGCAGGAGTAGTTGGTGATTACCTAATTTTGGGTTTTCTGGATTAAATTAAAGTAAAGTAAATACGATAAAATTTGTAATTCAGATAAGGCTAAAACAAGTGCATGCTATGATTTCATTAGTTACTTTGCCGGTATTATGGAATGCTGGCTCATGGATAGGCAGTGACCTTGTATTTACTACACTAGTCCTAAACGCCCCTATCATAGGACATGTCACTGGGTAATGCGCTAGGCTTGAAGATTCTGAATAGACAGCAACGTCCCTTACCCCCGACGCCCGTGCAGTCTGACTACAGGCATACATGTTCAGACGGCTCATCCAATTGAGCGACTCGGTTGGGTGACGTATTAACATTCCGAAATGGTCTAAACTTTATTAAGTATAATAGAATACATGGTTTTCCACATTCGAGAGACGTGATGGGTCGCAATGCTTTCATTACTGATTGGTTTAGAAGATAATTAGGCCCTTAAAAGAGTTTAATCATAAAGAACACCATGGCCAAGTCAAGCTGACTTCCAGGAAACGTTCGATTATCCTAATGGTCTAATCCTTTATGTGTTCGAACAAACAGTTCCTTAATTAACTAAGAATCCCTCAAGCGGGGTGCAATGCTTAAGACCGCGTTATGGTGAAGTGTACTAGTCAACACTAACCGTGTTCCATGGCCTTACTTAGCAGAGGTACAGCTTACAACAACCATTGTGCTTCAGCGTGCACGTACAAAATTTATATGCTTGGTGACTACACTAGCATGGTCTAGGACCGACAATGTACTAGGGGTCTAGTCAGATGTTTCACTACGAAAGATTCTTCAGTCAGAATCTAAAGCTCGGTGGAATTACTACAACCGGTGTGCCTCAGTCAAACTTACATTGTATCCGACAGACTTCTCTTACCAAGGGGTGACACAGATAGTGTACTCTGAATCGGGGTTCACGACTTCCCAATAACAGAGCCAATAACTACGTTCTATTAGTTGGAAAAGCGATTGAGTTCAAAGTATAATCGGAAAGCATTTTAACAACATACACAAGCCATAATATAATTTTGGCATTATAACTGATTACATCATAACATACACTAAAGATAACTACTCGCTAATCATGGCAACAATATCGTAAAGCATAATAATGGAAGACATTATAAAAAGACAAGGGATAGAATTACCAGTAGATTAAACGAGTTCTGAATACAAAAGTGACAACTTCAAGACTCCAGACCGCTGCTAATACAATCTTCGGCATTCTTCTCCGGGTACTAGGTTTCCCGCACGGAGTCGAAGACCTTGAAAGCATGACTAATATTGTACAAGAAAGAGAAAGAAATGAATTGAAGTGTGTATTGAAAATGAATGACAAGTGCCCTTTAAATAAGGTTGATTTTTGCCTGCAAACAGCTGGCAGGCCGTTTGGCAGGCCGTTTGGCCAGCCCGTTTGCTGAGGCCGTTTGATCTGGCCGTTTGGCAGGCCGTTTTTCACATTGGCAGGCCATTTGGTAAGCCGTTTGGCAAGCCGTTTGTCCTGATGATTCTCTGGATCGTAACTTGATTTCTTGTCTTTCACTGTTTTCGCTCTAGAATCTTCGTTTTAGCTCCGATTCTCTTGATTCTTTTTGCATCGTCTTCATAATTACTTGTTCTTCAATTCTAACTGACGAAGTGGGTATTTTACCGATAAAGTTTGAATCTTTCTTGTTTTTGGTCCTTAATACTGGGGTGAAAATGTGACTTTTTAGCAGATATCAAATATCCCACACTTAGACTTTGCTTGTCCTCAAGCAAACTTCTCGTTTTTACTTCAAGAAATCTTTTCGGAGTTTATTTTCTAAAAGCCTAAGCGGTTTGCTTTTTATTATAAGAGCGAAAGTTAAGGTGAGTCATCTATGTTAGGGTTGAAACTATCTGCAAGCAAGCGAGGAGGTTACATGACTTAGGCTAGCTTTCACGGGTCACTCCAATCACTCAAGTGTTTAGGGTTCCCTATAGATCTAAGAAATGAATTTCACTCCTAGCCTGTCATGTTGTACTCATCGTCATAGGCTTGATAAAGACTCAAATTCTTGCTACTAATATGAAAACAGTAGTAACCATAGCTTCTAGGTCATTTGTCAGTGATGGAACGAAATTTTGGAGTGGTGGTGAAGTTGTTTTAAGGGATGAAAAGGGTAACATAGTCTCAAAAGACTTTTATTTTGGAAAATTTTAGATAGATAGTGTAGTGACCCGAACTTTTTCATGTTTATATATATATTAATTGAGATTGATATTTACATGACTAAATTTTTTCAACGTAATAAGCAATCAAACTTGTTAAGACTTGATTAAATGAAATAAGTTTCATATAGACAATTGATCACCCAAGTTGACCGGCGATTCACGAACGTTACAAAATTGAAAAAACTACATGTTGTGTTATATATAGACATATATATATATGGTTAACATGAGATTATGATGAGTAAGTATCTCAGTAAGTATATTAACAATGTGTGATATACATAATAAATGAGATTACTAAGTTAAGAAACTCGAAATGATATATATAACGATTATCGTTATGATAACGTCTACTAAATATATATGTATCATATTAAGATATTGATACACTATATTTAACATGATAAAATGATATTTAAATATATCATTAAGTGTGTTAACAATGAACTACATATGTAAAAACAAGACTACTAACTCAAGAATTACGAAACGAGACTTATATGTAACGATTATCGTTGTAACGATATTTTAATGTATATATCATATTCAGAAATATTCATACATCATAATATCATGATAATATAATAATTTAACATCTCATTTGATATAATAAACATTGGGTTAACAACATTAATTGAGATCGTTAACTTAAAGGTTTCAAAACAACACTTACATGTAACGACTAACGAAGACTTAACGACTCCATTAGAATGTATGTACATGTCTAATGTATGTACATGTTGTGTTTTGATATGTATTCTTACACTTTTGAAAGACTTCAAGACACATATCAAAGTACTTCTACTTAACAAAAATGCTTACAATTACATCCTCGTTCAGTTTCATCAACAATTCTACTCGTATGCACCCGTATTCATACTCGTACAATACACAGCTTTTAGATGTATGTACTATTGGTTTATACATTCCAATGATCAGCTCTTAGCAGCCCATGTGAGTCACCTGACACATGTTGGAACCATCATTTGGTAACTAGCATGAAATATCTCATAAAATTACAAAAATATTAGTAATCATTCATGACTTATTTACATGAAAACAAAATTACATATCTTTTATATCTAATCCATATACCAATGACCAAAAACACCTACAAACACTTTCATTCTTCAATTTTCTTCATCTAATTGATCTCTCTCAAGTTCCATCTTCAAGTTCTAAGTGTTCTTCATAAATTCCATAAGTATAGTTTCATAAAAATCAAGAATACTTCCAAGTTTGCAAGTCTACTTCTAAGCTTTCTAATCCATTCCAAGTAATCATCTAAGATCAAGGAACCTTTGTTATTTATGGTAGGTTATCTTTCTAATTCAAGGTAAAATTCATATTCAAACTTTGATTCAATTTCTACAACTATAACAATCTTATTTCGAGTGAAAATCTTACTTGAACTGTTTTCGTGTCATGATTCTGCTTCAAGAACTTTCAAGCCATCCAAGGATCCTTTGAAGCTAGATCCATTTTTCTTATTTCTAGTAGTTTTATCTAGAAAATTTGAGGTAGTAATGATGTTCATAACATCATTCGATTCATACATATAAAGCTATCTTATTCGAAGGTTTAAACTTGTAATCACTAGAACATAGTTTAGTTAATTCTAAACTTGTTCGCAAACAAAAGTTAATCCTTCTAACTTGACTTTTAAAATCAACTAAACACATGTTCTATATCTATAGGATATGCTAACTTAATGATTTAAAACCTGGAAACGCGATGAACACCATAAAATCGGATATACGCCGTCGTAGTGAAACCGGGGGTTGTTTTGGTTGGATAATTAAAAACTATGATAAACTTTGATTTAAAAGTTGTTCTTCTGGGAAAATGATTTTTCACATGAACATGAAACTATATCCAAAAATCTTGGTTAAACTCAAAGTGAAAGTATGTTTTTCAAAATGGTCATCAAGATGTCGTTCTTTCGACGAAAATGACTACCTCTTTAGTAATTGACATGTAACTTAAATTTCTGACTATAAACCTATACTATTTCTGTTTGGATTTTTAAATTAGAGTTCAATATGAAACCATAGCAATTTGATTCACTCGAAATGGATTTAAAATGAAGAAGTTATGGGTAAAACAAGATTGGATATTTTTGATCTTTTTAGCTACGGGAAATGTTTAACAAATCTATACAAATCATATCCTAGCTAACTTTTATTGTATTATACATGTATTCTAATATATTATGTAATCTTAGGATACCATAGACACGTATGAAAATGTTTTGACATATCATATCGACCCATGTATATATATTATTTGGAACAACCATAGACACTCTATATGCAGTAATGTTGGAGTTAGCTATACAGGGTTGAGGTTGATTCCAAAAATATATATACTTTGAGTTGTGATTTAGCCTGAGACGTGTATACACTGGGTCGTGGATTGATTCAAGATAATATATATATCGATTTATTTCTGTACATGTAACTGTGGACAACTAGTTGTAGGTTATTAACTAGGACAGCTGACTTAATACACTCAAATCTTTAAAACATAATAAAAATGGTTGTAATTATATTTTGATCATACTTTGATATATATGTACATATTTGTATAGGTTCGTGAATCGATCCGTGGCCAAGTCTTATTTCAGGGGAAGGAAATATCTGTGAAAGTGAGTTATAGTCCCACTTTTAAAATCTAATATTTTTGAGATGAGAATACATGCAGGTTTTATAAATGATTTACAAAATAGACACAAGTACGTGAAACTACATTCTATGGTTGAATTATCAAAATCGAATATGCCCCTTTTTATTAAGTCTGGTAATCTAAGAATTAGGGAACAGACACCCTAATTGATGCGAATCCTAAAGATAGACCTATTGGGCCTAACAAACCCCATCCAAAGTACCGGATGCTTTAGTACTTCGAAATTTATATCATATCCGAAGGGTGTCCCGGAATGATGGGGATATTCTTATATATGCATCTTGTTAATTTCGGTTACCAGGTGTTCACCATATGAATGATTTTTATCTCTATGTATGGGATGTGTATTGAAATATGAAATCTTGTGGTCTATTGTTACGATTTGATATATATAGGTTAAACCTATAACTCACCAACATTTTTGTTGATGTTTAAAGCATGTTTATTCTCAGGTGAATACTAAGAGCTTCCGCTGTTGCATACTAAAATAAGGACAAGATTTGGAGTCCTTGTTTGTATGATATTGTGTAAAAACTGCATTCAAGAAACATATGTCGATGTAATATATTTCTATTGTAAACCATTATGTAATGGTCGTGTGTAAATATTATATTTTAGATTATCATTATTTGATAATCTACGTAATGTTTTTAAAACCTTTATTGATAAAATAAAGGTTATGGTTGTTTTAAAAATGAATGCAGTCTTTGAAAAATGTCTCATATAGAGGTCAAAACCTCGCAACGAAATCAATTAATATGGAACGTTTATAATCAATATGAACGGGACATTTCAGTTGGTATCCGAGCGTTGGTCTTAGAGAACCAGAAAATTTGCATTAGTGTGTCTTATCGAGTTTGTTAGGATGCATTAGTGAGTCTGGACTTCGACCATGTTTTCTTTAAAAATGATTGCTTAACATTTTTGTTGGAAACTATATATTATTAACATGTAAATATTATGTGATATATTAATCTCTTAACATTTTTGATATTGTGTGATAGATGTCTACCTCTAGCACAAATCCCATTGACTCACCTAATAATAACGAAGAGTCAAATATATATTGGTAAGATTCACAAGTTTTTGAAGAACCAGAAGAAGAGGAAACGGAACCGAAAGAAGAGGAACCGGAAGAAGAGGAACTAGAAGAAGAGGAACCGGAAGAAGAAGAGGTTCCGGAGGGGGGAATAGTTGGAACCACAGAAAACCGGTCAAATAAAAGAAAATCCTCAACCAATGAACTAAAGTTAATAATGGTCAATGGTGTTTCCGCTAAGGAAGCAAAATATTGGGAAAATTACCAATTTTCTGATGAATCGGATCCTGATGAGGATTCCGATGATGTTATAGAAATTACCCCGACCCAATTTAATGAGGCAAAAGAAAATAATAAGGGAAAAGGCATCAAAATAAAGAAATCTGATTCCGACCCCGATGAACTTTATATGTACCGTCAACACCCGTATTTTCAATATCGTGACAATAACCCGAGAACCTCTAAACCACCAGGTTTTTCTAAACCAATGTGGAAAACGACGACTCGTATTAGAGGAACATCATATATCCCTAGAAGATTAGGAAAAAGAACCAAGTTCGAAGAAGAAGAAACCAGTGATTCAGATTAGAGGGGTGTGAGCATGTTGTGTAATAAATGTATTTAGTGTGCTTGTACTTTTATGTTCTATATAAAAATTGCTTGTATTGTTTGTTATTACGAATCTAATCCTTGTCTATTTTACAGTATAAAAACAAAATGGATGTTAAGGGTAGACAACCGAATATTTTACAAGACCTACCAGAGGATATGCATGAGAAAATCTTGTCTAGAGTCGGTCAGAATTCATCAGCACATTTAGTTATGGCGAAATTAACCTGTCAAACATTTGAAAGACTTTCCAGAAATGCCTTAGTTTATAAAAGGCTTTCCTTTGATAGGTGGGGTATATCACATTGGGGAGACTTTAAGTTACGCCGTGTTTTCTTTAAAGCGTTAAATGCGGGGAACCCAAATGCAATTTTACGCTACGGGTTAAGAACCTATTTTGACTCAAAATATCCCAACATAGGATTTCGTGAATTAGAAAGATCTTCTAACATGCAACATAAAGAAGCATTTTATGCTTACGGGTTAGTGATGTTCACTTCTTACCAAAGTGAGAAAAAGAACATCAGATTGCAGCTTTTAAATAAAACTTTCCCACAAGTGACGGATTCAGTAGTTGGGGTGAGAAACAAGGTTTTTAGATTATTACGGGGCTGTTGGACATTACGAAACCCTCGTCCTTTTGACGACATTACAACATGCTGCCTAGCTAATGGTCATAACAGTTATTTTCCACAAGACCAAGGATGGGAAGTCGTCTTAGTAAAACCAGAATGCATGACTTGTTTCTGGACTTATGAATTACATGTCTTTATTTCCTTTGCTGAACAACTTGCGTATTAACTAGATTTATCTTCAAAACTGTCCTGTATCATAGTGTACTATATTTCATGTTATATGTAATATAGCGAAGTTGTAAGTTTGAAGAATATTTGTATGTGATATATTATTATAATCAGTTTTTCATATGGAATTGTAGTAGTTGAATTGTATATTAGCTACTAAGTATGAACTTAACGGGTAGGTAGTACCCGAATTTAAACTTATAAAACGCTAATATGAAGAAAAAGCTTTTATAAATGAGTTCATATTATACTACGAGATACTATTGACTACTCTTAATATTCTGTATGATTAACTTGTTTCATTTGACTATTTTGAAGGAAATGGTACCGACTACTCGACACACCTTGAATATGAGCGAAGAGGAATTTCGTGCCTTTCTTGCTTCAAACATAGCCGCAGTACAGGCCGCGCTACATACCAACAATAACTCTGAATCTAGCAATACAGCTAACGGCATAAGAAATCGTGTAGGATGCTCCTACAAGGAATTCAATGCCTGCAAACCATCAGAATTTGATGGGACCGAAGGACCAATCGGATTGAAACGGTAGACTGAGAAAGTTGAATCGGTGTTTGCCATAAGTAAGTGTGCTGAAGGAGACAAAGTGAAGTACGATACGCATACCTTCACAGGTATTGAGTTAACATGGTGGAATACCTATCTAGAGCAAGTGGGACAAGATGCTGCTTACGCGCTACCGTGGTCAGCATTCAAGCACTTGATGAACGAGAAGTACCGTCCCATAACCGAGTTCAATAAGCTCAAGTCAGAACTTAGAGGGTTACGAACACAGGGATTCGATATTACTTCGTACGAAAGACGATTCACAGAATTGTGCCTATTGTGTCCGAGAGCGTTCGAAGATGAGGAAGAGAAGATCGACGCGTTTGTGAAAGGGTTACCGGAGAGAATCCAAGAAGATATAAGTTCACACGAGCCTGCCTCCATACAAAAGGCATGTAGAATGGCTCACAAACTAGTGAACCAGATTAAGGGAATAATTAAAGAACAGGCGGCCGAAGAGGCCAACGTGAAGCTAGTCAAAAGAAAGTGGAAGGAAAACAGTGATAAGAGTCACCAAAACAACAACAACTATCCCAACAATCGCAACATCAATCCCAACTACCACAAACGGCACAACAACAACAACAACAACAACTACAACAATCATCCCAACAACAATAACAACCGCAACAACAACAACAATCAGAAGCAGCTATACCAAAGGTGTGAAAAGTATCACTCGGGGTTCTGCACCAAATTTTGCAACAAGTGTAAAAGAAATGGTCATAGCGAGGTGAAGTGTGAGGTCTACGGACCAGGGGTTAACAGAACGAAAGGAACAAATGGTGTCGGAACGAGTAGTGGCGGAGCAAGTAGTGGCGGAGCAAGTTATGCCAATGTAGTTTGTTATAAATGTGGAAAACCGGGCCACATTATTAGAAATTGCCCGAACCAGGAGGACACGAATGGATAAGGCCACGGAAGAGTTTTCAATATTAATGCGGCAGAGGCATAGGAAGACCCGGAGCTTGTTACTGGTACGTTTCTTATTGACAATAAATCTGCTTACGTTTTATTTGATTCGGGTGCGGATAGAAGCTATATGAGTAGAGATTTTTGTGCTAAATTAAGTTGTCCATTGACGCCGTTGGATAGTAAATTTTTACTCGAATTAGCAAACGGTAAATTAATTTCAGCAGATTATATATGTCGGAATCGAGAAATTAAACTGGGTAGCGAAATATTTAAGATTGATTTGATACCAGTAGAGTTAGGGAGTTTTGATGTAATAGTTGGCATGGACTGGCTGAAGGAGATGAAAGCAGAGATCGTATGTTACAAAAATGCAATTTGCATTGTACGAGAAGAAGGAGAAACCTTAATGGTGTACGGAGAAAAGCGCAACATGAAGCTACATCTTATTAGTAAATTGAAGGCACAAAAACTAATAAGAAAAGGTTGCTATGCTGTTCTAGCACACGTCGAGAAAGTACAAACTGAAGAAAAGAGCATCAATGATGTTCCCGTCGCAAAAGAATTTCCTGATGTATTTTCGAAAGAATTACCGGGACTACCTCCACATCGATCTGTTGAATTTAAAATAGATCTTGTACCAGGAGCTGCACCAATAGCTCATGCTCCTTACAGACTCGCACCCAGCGAGGTGAAAGAACTGCAAAGCCAACTGCAAGAACTATTAGAACGTGGTTTCATTCGACCAAGCACATCACCATGGGGAGCTCCTGTTTTGTTTGTTAAGAAGAACGATGGTACATTTAGGTTGTGTATTGACTACAGAGAGTTGAATAAACTTACCATAAAAAACCGTTATCCACTGCCGAGAATTGACGACTTATTTGATCAACTACAAGGCTCGTCGGTTTATTCGAAAATCGATTTACGTTCTGGATATCATCAAATGCGAGTAAAGGAGGATGATATTTCAAAAACTACTTTTAGGACGCATTATGGTCATTACGAGTTTATGGTTATGCCGTTTGGATTGACTAACGCATCAGCTGTGTTCATAGACCTTATAAACCGAGTGTGTAGGCCATATCTTGACAAGTTTATCATTGTTTTCATCGATGACATACTTATTTACTCAAAGAATGATCAAGAGCACGAAGAACATTTGAGAAAAGTGCTAGAAGTATTGAGGAAAGAAAAACCGTACGCTAAGTTTTCAAAGTGTGCATTTTGGTTGGAAGAAGTTCAATTCCTCGGTCACATTGTGAACAAAGAAGGTATCCAGGTGGACCCGATAAAGATTGAAACCGTTGAAAAGTGGGAAACCCCAAAAACTCCGAAGCATATACGTCAATTTTTAGGATTGGCTGGTTACTACAGAAGATTCATCCAAGATTTCTCCAAAATAGCAAAACCCTTGACTGCATTAACGCATAAAGGGAAGAAATTTGAATGGAAGGATGAACAAGAGAAGGCATTTCAGTTATTGAAGAAAAAGCTAACTACGGCACCTATATTGTCATTGCCTGAAGGGAATGATGATTTTGTGATTTATTGTGACGCATCAAAGCAAGGTCTCAGTTGTGTATTAATGCAACGAACGAAGGTGATTGCTTATGCGTCTAGACAATTGAAGATTCACGTGCAAAATTATACAACTCACGATTTGGAATTGGGTGCTGTTGTTTTTGCATTAAAGACTTGGAGGCATTATTTATATGGAATCAAAAGTATTATATATACCGACCACAAAAGTCTCCAACATATATTTAATCAGAAGCAACTGAATATGAGAAAACACAGGTGGATTGAACTGTTGAATGATTATGATTTTGAGATTTGATACCACCCGGGGAAGGCGAATGTGGTAGCCGACGCTTTGAGTAGAAAGGACAGAGAACCTATACGGGTAAAAGCTATTAATATAATTATTCGTACTAACCTTACTACTCAAATAAAGGAGGCGCAACAGGGGGTTGTAAAAGAAGGAAAGTTGAAGAATGAGATACCCAAAGGATTAGAGAAACGTCTTAATATTCGGGAAGACGAAACCCGATATAGGGCTGATAGAATTTGGGTACCAAGGTTTGGAGATGTGAGAGAAATGGTACTTAAAGAAGCACATAAAACCAAATATTCAATACATCCCGGAGCGGGGAAGATGTATAAAGATCTCAAGAAACACTTTTGGTTGCTGGGTATGAAAGCCGATATTGCTAAATATGTAGGAGAATGTTTGACGTGTTCTAAGGTCAAAGCTGAACATTAGAAACCATCAGGTATACTACAACAACCTGAAATCCCGGAATGGAAATGGGAAAACATTACCATGGATTTCATTACTAAATTGCCAAGGACTGCAAGTGGTTATGATACTATTTGGGTAACAGTTGATCATCTCACCAAGTCAGCACACTTCCTGCCAATGAGAGAAGATGACAAAATGGAAAAGTTGGCGTGATTGTATTTGAAGGAGGTTGTCTTCAGACATGGAATACCCGTCTCTATTATCTCTGATAGGGATGGTAGATTTGTTTCAAGGTTCTGGCAGACGTTGCAACAAGTATTGGGGACTCGTCTACACATGAGTACTGCCTATCATCCACAAACTGATGGGCAGAGCGAAAGGACAATACAAATGCTTGAAGACATGCTACGATCATGTGTTATTGATTTCGGAAACAGTTGGGATCGACACCTACCGTTAGAAGAATTTTCCTACAACAACAGTTATCATTCTATATTGAGATGGCGCCGTTTGAGGCACTTTATGGTAGAAAGTGCAGGTCTCCGATTTGTTGGAATGAAGTGGGGGATAGACAGATTACGGGTCTGGAAATAATACAAGAAACTACCAAGAAAATCATCCAAACTCAACAACGATTGAAAACCGCCCAGTGTGACGACCCGGGAATTTTCGACCAAATTTAAACTTGATCTTTATATGTTTTCGACACGATAAGCAGTCTGTTAAAATGAGTCTAAAAATTTTTGAACTATTTACATAGATTCAATTATACCTTTGACTATTCCCGACAATTATACCCTTATAATCCACCATCGACTTCCACAGTCAAACCACCCAAATTACAAATGATTTTTAAATGTTTCCTGTTATCTATCTCAATCTTTCATTATCTATCTTTATCTATCTATATTATATATATACATAATACATATACACTCATGTATGTTAGAAAACAAAAACCATCTTCTTTCCTTTCTATTATTTTCTGTCAACCGAATCCTACGACACCCATTTTTTCGTTGTTTACTGTAAACTATGTCATCAAATTGTTGTTTTCCTTTTGATCAAAGAATCACTTTGACTTCCTTTACTTCTTATCTTTTAAAACAGAATTCACTACAATCATTGGGGATATTTATGTAAACATTTACATGGCTTATAGTTTTATAAACACACACACTCAACTTTCAACTTCTTCTTCCTCTAAAAGCGCCCTAGTCACCACCTTCTTGAATATGAACCCAATTCAACATCACCCAAACAACCCATTCGATCATCCAAGAAAAACCTTAAAGATCTATTGCTTGTTTCTAGCTGCTATTAATCGACAGGCTGCTGTCTGCTACGGTTTGGTTGGCCCAACATCACGGTAACCAGACACCATCAAACCACATGGTCTGCTACTGCAATTGTTGCTCTTTAATTTTTTCAAACGCATCCGAACACCACGAATCTTCGATCAAGATGAACTGCAGCTGCTGCTGCCATTATGTTCCTGTTTTGTTACGGGCTGAACACCACCACAAACCTACCATTTTGATCACCCACTCACACACTTGACCTCAATCACCACAAATCACCATCAACATACTATACACATATACATATCATGATCCCTATACCACACTTTGTTCCTGCAAAAACTTAAACGAGGTAATCAAGTACTGTGCACACTACTTATATGTATCAACATAGAAAATAGTAAAGAAACCTACCATGAAAACTCGTTATGCAATTACTATTGTTACTCACCTGTTATCCTTTCTATTTTCTGTGATATTTGAACACCACTTTCATCATCACGATTAAACTCGCAACCCACTTTAACCACTTCATCGAGTCACCACTAAATTCACCATTATAACCGCCACCTACCATCATTGAACACTTCCACAAACAGCCTCTATCGCCACTCCTTTTGTTCTGTCTTAAACCATCGAGATCCTCCACCAATAAACTGCTTTAGTTTCCTGTTTGATCAATCACACCCAAATAACCATAACCACCTGCAAAACCCAATTGTTTTGTTCGATTATTTTGTTTCAGACATTACAAAGATCACCACCCAACCACTTGCTTTAAGCTGCTGTGGCAGCTGTAAATTATCACCACAATCACAAAACTAACCTAATCCATAACATACAATCAATTTCATTATCCAACATGAACAACAAAATCGTATCTATGTATATAAATTCAGCATAGACAATTCAATTACTTTAATAAGATCCCTAGCATACGAATTTCATTAAATGGAAATCGAAATACTTACACATATCCTTGATTTGTATAAATCGATTGAAACCCAGAATCGAATCCTACGATGATTGATAGATGATTATGATGATGCGTATAGTGAAATCAAGTAATGATAGTTAGGTTATGATTAGGGTAACGAGTAGATGGATAATGAAGGATGATGATTACCGATGATCTGTTTCCTTATTTTCTGTCGAGCATCCAACACCATCACTCGATATATTTTTTTTCCTTTCTGTTTCGAATCTACTCCTAGTATTGAAGATCTGAGACCGTAATATTATTTTGGGTATGGATCGATTATTATTTTTCAATTGGGCTTCATGATCCAACCCTCAGAATAATGGATTAGGCATTTGGGGCTTTTGGAATTGGGATTGCCACAAAAGTATATTAAATAGGATTAAATCGTGTACTAAAATAGAAAGATAGAAGTAGAGGAACGGTTAAGGAGTCTTTTCGGTAAACGAGAGGTCTGGGGTTCGAGCCTGGTCTTGGGCAATTTTTTTGGGAAAAGCTTATAAACTCCTCTAAAGGTAGTATTACTCATATTTATTATTATTATTAGAATTGTTATTATTATCATTTTATTATTCTTGTTAATATTATCATTAATATTAATATTATTATTATTATCATTAATTTTATCATTTTATTGTAAATCTGAGTATTATTATTATTAACTTCACAAGTATTATTATTATTACTATTATTATTAATTTTATTATTTCATTTATTTATTAATATAAGTATTATTGTTATTATCATTCTAATCATTAATATAAAAATTATTATTATTATTATTATTATTATTATTATTATTATTATTATTATTATTATTATTATTATTATTATTATTATTATCATTTTTATTATTATTATTATCATTATTAGAAAAAATATCATCTTTATAAAAATTATTATTATTACTATCATTATTATTTTTATAAAAACCATATTATTATTATTATCAATATTACTACTAATATTATTATCATTATTACAATAAAAATTAGTCATATATAAATATACTTAACTAAACTATATTAACATTTTTATTTATTTAAAGAATATAAAATAAATACATTTAATTAAGTTACTAATGAAAAACATAATTTATTAAAATAACAAGTATATAAAATAATATATAAATTTGTTTGATTACAAATATGAGTTTTAATATATATACAAATGATATAGGTTCGTGAATCTGAGGTCAACCCTGCATTGTTCAGTTCCGTCGTATGCATATTTTTACTACAAAATATCGTATAGTGAGTTCATTTGATTCCCTTTTACTCTTTACATTTTTGGGACTGAGAATACATGCGCTGTTTTTACAACTGCTTTATTAAATGCTTTTGAAATATATTTTGAACTGCGAATACTTAAAATGCTTTTATAAATGTTTGACGAGATAGACACAAGCAAAACATTCCTCGAATGAATTATTATGCAGACAGAAGTTCTGCGGATTATTATTGAATTATGTGGACATGATAATTGCCACCATTGAATTATGTGGACATGATAATTGCCACCATTGAATTATGTGGACATGATAATTGCCACCAATTGATGTGAATATTATGTATCGAGAGAATAATTTTTATACACAGGTTATGTGTATTATATTTTGTACACGAGATATGTGTACAGTTACTAAGATTTATGAAAAAGGGTTTCGTACACAAGAAAGGTGTACTGTATTTAAAAGATATCGCATGTACATTACAGGTGGGTATAGGATTCGGGCCCATTTGTACCATGCAGGATTTAAATTTTGTGGTCTATCAAAATGATGAATTTTATTGTTTACGATAAACCTATGAACTCACCAACCTTTTGGTTGACACTTGAAAGCATGTTTATTCTCAGGTATGAAAGATATCTTCCGCTGTGCATTTGCTCATATTAGAGATATTACTTGGAGTCATTCATGACATATTTCAAAAGACGTTGCATTCGAGTCGTCGAGTTCATCAAGATTATTATTAAGTCAATTATAGTTGGAGGTATTCTGAAATAGTATGTTTGCCGTCAACTTTCGATGTAAAGAAAGTTTGTCTTTTAAAAACGAATGCAATGATTGTAAAATGTATCATATAGAGGTCAATTACCTCGCGATGTAATCAACTGTTGTGAATCATTTATAATCAATGTGGACTTCGTCCGGATGGATTAGGACGGGTCTCTACAGTTGGTATCAGAGCTGGTATAACGCCGTCCATGTGTAGCAGGTTAGACGTAAAGGAGGTTCTCACAGTGTTACCTGTGACGAAGCATTAGCTCTTACTCCTTGCAATCCCTTACGAGGGTTGGCAGTAGCCGAGAGGCAGGCCCTAAAATCAGTATCTGAGGTACACTCAGTGGTCACCAGGCGGTTAGCTGGGAAGGCACTGGGTGGGACGGTGGTTGTCCCCAACTGTATCTACAGTTGGTATCAGAGCGGTGGTCTTAGCGAACCAAGTCTGTATTAGTGTGTCTAACTGATAAGTTGTTAGGATGCATTAGTGAGTCTGGACTTCGACCGTGTCTGCATGTCAAAAGTTTTGCTTATCATTTTGTGTCAAAAATTACCTACTTATCATCCTTAGAAATTACCTGCTTATCATTCTTAGTCTAGACACATCTTACTGCAATGATTGCATAAATCGTGTATAGAAAAAATTCATATCTTGGCGTATCTGTTACTGTAGACTTTATCTGACACGTTTCCTTAATTTCCTTCGTAATCTACGGGATCTTCTGTACTATGTATAGGTATTCTATGTAATTAGAATATCATCCGATATCCGAAAAACATTTCATATCGAAAAATCCTTTATTCAATCGTACGCAATGGAACTTACAACTAGTTCAAGTCCCTCGGATTCTGATGTGGAATTCCACTCCAGCTCCGAAAGCAGCGTCACCAGAATGAATCAATCAATCAGCCATCCCCAATTCATCTGATGGGTTCGTAGTCTACTCAATCATTGGAGATAAGAAGAAGGTGATCCCTTCCATCCACCACATTCACCTCTTGGCGAAGAACCTGAAGCACTCACCGGCGAACCAATCTGAAACACCATTTTCACCCTCATTATTAGAATATCTCGCTATGATTATATACTATCTCAAATTCAAAACCTTATACATCCGCTCGTTCCGACCGACAATCATCCCGGAGTAATCGAAGAAGTCAACGAGCTTCGCACCTGAGAAATGATTTTGAAAAATATGGTGCTAAAGGTACCAGCTTCAGCAACATTACCGGCATCAACAGTACCACCAACAACAACAACCGCATCGCAAACCTCAACTTCACAATCTGTCACACGAACATCAACATCATACGCACCATAGATACCAAGGAGTACCAACAACAATGAACGATGAAGTATTAATTCATAACTTCATTGAAGAAATATTCTGCGAAGAATATGTGGTTTCTAAAAGTTTTAGAGATTACTTATTCTAACTCAAACCGAAAAGCAAATGAGATTAATATCATGTTAACTCATTAAATCCATGATTACATCTGAGGAAAATATATATGCAAGTATATTTTCATAAAGATTATAATTAAAAATTCTTTCGTACAAATTGTTAATGGTGAAAATATTTTAACGGGCAGGTAATACCCGAAGAATATTTAGATTTCACATTAATAAGTTACACTGTACATTCTTCGAAGCTGAATCAACAGTCGTTTACTATCCTACTTACATCCACCGATATACAAATCTGTTTACCACAGAATAACCATATTCGTCCAATTTCATATTTGGATTTTGATTTATCAGAATCCAACAAGTCACATAATGAAGAAAACATTTGACAAAATAAAATTTGTTAGAAACAAACAAATTAACTACGAGGAATTTTGTTAAGAATCCACGCTAACTATTCCTAGCTAATTGTTCCTAGCTAACTGATTTCATTTTATTTATCGCAATTTACATTCTCGCAATTTTATTTATCGTCATTTAATTTCTGTTATTTACTTTATGCACTTTATTTATTGTCATTTATTTTCTGTTAGACACGTATACAAGGTTTTGACATATCATATCGACGCATCTATATATATTATCTGGAATAACCATAGACACTCTATATGCAGTAATGATTGAGTTCTCTATACAGGGTTGAGGTTGATTCTACAATAATATATATAGTTTGAGTTGTGATCGAGTCTGAGACGAATACGGGTCATGATACGTATTAATTAATTCGAATATTATATATTAAACTATATATGAATTATTGAATTGCTAACTGTGGACTATCAACTGTGTACTACCAACATTGGACAATTAAAATGAATTAAAATATTGACTATAACATATGAAACTAAACAATTCTTCAAGTTTGCCACTTGATTTCATCTCCAACCTCATTTGTATCTTGACGATTACAATCTGCGTTCAAACCTTTCTTGATTCTTGAAAACACCTCAAACGAGAGGATAAACCAACCACACCTCATCCACGAAAGGAAAGAATGATGCATATAGTTATGCATCTGAAAAACTCTCGGAAACTGAGTAAACATTTAACAAGTAGCTGTGCAAATTCCTTTAGTTTTATTATTATCCAAAATAACTTTGCAGTTCTTTTTTAAATTAGCAAATTTTGTCACAGCTCCAGCAAGTCAACTTCGACTTTTCGTTCGAAACAACCTTATTATCACCTTGATTTACATGCATGCTTTTCTATTGTTACCAGAGAACCTTTTATATTCCACCATATTACCAGCAGATGTACCAGCAACCTCGTCGCTCCTTGGTTTAAATCTCTCCGACAAATCACTATATTTATCTATTGAAGCCTCATCATGTACTCATCTGCATCTTGTAACAAGAATTGCCATATCAATTACCAGGAATCAGCAATCAGTACTTTGAAAACTCACTGCATATCTACATAAATAGTTATATGTATAACATTCATCTCTTAGAATTATGATCTTTCACTATGAAATTCTGAAAAAGCACTCAGTCTACAAATCAATACTCTGAATGTTGAAAAAGCTGAATGAAGCAGCAGAAACCGTAGACAACCGTAAACGACCTCAACAGCCGAAAGTTGATGATAAAGAAATGTATGTTGGCAAAGCTCAGAAAAAGTTTGAAACTAAAAAACTGATTGAGCCAACTACGAAGGGGTCTCTGAACAAATCACAAGGACTAAACTTGTACATTAAGAATCCTGATGATTCTATTTCTGATGAAATCTTTAGCGAATACCTTGCTTCAGACTCCAAACTTTTGCGGACAAATTTTCTTCACCATCCTTCGATATTAGAAATTCCAAGATATCATCGTATCTTTCATTATAAATATCCTCCATATTTCTGAAGATATTTTCATAACTATTCTTGTCTGAAATCATTTATCTATTAGTGCTATCAGTGTTACATCATATAGAAACTGTTAGTTTCTATATTCTGTAAACTTTCGAGCTTAAAATATGAATGTTATTGAAGTAATGTTAGGAATTGATGCATGAGTTAGTATAATATAATGACACTTGATCAACGTGATTACATTACAGTAAGTCATGCTGAGTTTCTAATGGGACATGATGATTCACAGATCATAACATCATCATGTGCCATGTTACATAACTTTTTCATTCTATTTACCTCTGAACATATTAAGAAAGTATATTCTTGATAGTTCTATCCTTAGTGATGTTGATAAATTTGAAAAATCAAATCGTGCTATCACGTTCCTTCCTGATTAGAACATTATAACCATTCGAAACTCTATATCTACGAATTCTGGACCATTATTCGCTTGACTTAAAGTCGGGAAGAGAAAACAAAATTATGAAGCTTCAATACATAGGGAAAGATTGATATTTACATGACTAAATGTTTCCATGTTTATATATATATTAATTGAGATTGATATTTACATGACTAAATGTTTCCAACGTGTTAAGCAATCAAACTTGTTAAGACTTGATTAAATGAAATAAGTTTCATATAGACAATTGATCACCCAAGTTGACCGGCGATTCACGAACGTTACAAAATTGTAAAGACTACATGTTGTGGTACATATATACATATATATATGGTTGACATGAGATTATGATGAGTAAGTATCTCACTAAGTATATTAACAATGTGTGATATACATAAGAAATGAGATTACTAAGTTAAGAAACTCGAAATGATATATATAACGATTATCGTTATGATAACATCTACTAAATATATATGTATCATATTAAGATATTGATACACTATATTTAACATGATAAAATGATATTTAAATATATCATTAAGTGTGTTAACAATGAACTACATATGTAAAAACAAGACTACTAACTCAAGAATTACGAAACGAGACTTATATGTAACGATTATCGTTGTAACGATATTTTAATGTATATATCATATTAAGAGATATTCATACATCATAATATCATGATAATATAATAATTTAACATCTCATTTGATATAATAAACATTGGATATAATAATGTATATATCATTTGATATATCATATTAAGAGATATTCATACATCATAATATCATGATAATATAATAATTTAACATCTCATTTGATATAATAAACATTGGGTTAACAACATTAATTGAGATCGTTAACTTAAAGGTTTCAAAACAACACTTACATGTAACGACTAAAGAAGACTTAACGACTCCATTAGAATGTATGTACATGTTGTGTTTTGATATATATTCTTACACTTTTGAAAGACTTCAAGACACATATCAAAGTACTTCTACTTAACAAAAATGCTTACAATTACATCCTCGTTCAGTTTCATCAACAATTCTACTCGTATGCACCCGTATTCGTACTCGTACAATACACAGCTTTTAGATGTATGTACTATTGGTATATACACTCCAATGATAAGCTCTTAGCAGCCCATGTGAGTCACCTAACACATGTGGGAACCATCATTTGGCAACTAGCATGAAATATCTCATAAAATTACAAAAATATTACTAATCATTCATGACTTATTTACATGAAAACAAAATTACATATCTTTTATATCTAATCCATATATCAACGACCAAAAACACCTACAAACACTTTCATTCTTCAATTTTCTTCATCTAATTGATCTCTCTCAAGTTCCATCTTCAAGTTCTAAGTGTTCTTCATAAATTCCATAAGTATAGTTTCATAAAAATCAAGAATACTTCCAAGTTTGCATGTCTACTTCTAAGCTTTCTAATCCATTCCAAGTAATCATCTAAGATCAAGGAACCTTTGTTATTTATGGTAGGTTATCTTTCTAATTCAATATAATATTCATATTCAAACTTTGATTCAATTTCTACAACTATAACAATCTTATTTCGAGTGAAAATCTTACTTGAACTGTTTTCGTGTCATGATTCTGCTTCAAGAACTTTCAAGCCATCCAAGGATCCTTTGAAGTTAGATCCATTTTTCTTATTTCCAGTATTTTTATCTAGAAAATTTGAGGTAGTAATGATGTTCATAACATCATTCGATTCATACATATAAAGCTATCTTATTCGAAGGTTTAAACTTGTAATCACTAGAACATAGTTTAGTTAATTCTAAACTTGTTCGCAAATAAAAGTTAATCCTTCTAACTTGACTTTTAAAATCAACTAAACACATGTTCTATATCTATATGATATACTAACTTAATGATTTAAAACCTGAAAACACGATGAACACCATAAAATCAGATATACGCCGTCGTAGTTAAACCGGGGCCTGTTTTGGTTTGGATAATTAAAAACTATGATAAACTTTGATTTAAAATTTGTTCTTCTGGGAAAATGATTTTTCATATGAACATGAAACTATATCAAAAAATCTTGGTTAAACTCAAAGTGAAAGTATGTTTTTCAAAATGGTCATCAAGATGTCGTTCTTTCGACGAAAATGACTACCTCTTTAGTAATTGACATGTAACTTAAATTTCTGACTATAAACCTATACTTTTTCTGTTTGGATTCTTAAATTAGAGTTCAATATTAAACCATAGCAATTTGATTCACTCAAAACGGATTTAAAATGAAGAAGTTATGGGTAAAACAAGATTGGATATTTTTGATCTTTTTAGCTACGGGAAATGTTTAACAAATCTATACAAATCATATCCTAGCTAACTTATATTGTATTATACATATATTCTAATATATTATGTAATCTTGGGATACCATAGACACGTATGCAAATGTTTTGACATATCATATCGACCCATGTATATATATTATTTGGAACAACCATAGACACTCTATATGCAGTAATGTTGGAGTTAGCTATACAGGGTTGAGGTTGATTCCAAAAATATATATACTTTGAGTTGTGATTTAGCCTGAGACGTGTATACACTAGGTCGTGGATTGATTCAAGATAATATATATATATCGATTTATTTCTGTACATCTAACTGTGGACAACTAGTTGTAGGTTACTAACGAGAACAGCTGACTTAATACACTCAAATCTTTAAAACATAATAAAAATGGTTGTAATTATATTTTAATCATACTTTGATATATATGTACATATTTGTATAGGTTCGTGAATCGATCCGTAGCCAAGTCTTATTTTCGAGGAAGGAAATATCTGTAAAAGTGAGTTATAGTCCCACTTTTAAAATCTAATATTTTTGGGATGAGAATACATGCAGGTTTTATAAATGATTTACAAAATAGACACAAGTACGTGAAACTACATTCTATGGTTGAATTATCGAAATCGAATATGCCCCTTTTTATTAAGTCTGGTAATCTAAGAATTAGGGAACAGACACCCTAATTGACGCGAATCCTAAAGATAGATCTATTGGGCCTAACAAACCCCATCCAAAGTACTGGATGCTTTAGTACTTCGAAATTTATATCATATCCGAAAGGTGTCCCGGAATGATGGGGATATTCTTATATATGCATCTTGTTAATGCCGGTTACCAGGTGTTCACCATATGAATAATTTTTATCTCTATGTATGGGATGTGTATTGAAATATGAAATCTTGTGGTCTATTGTTACGATTTGATATATATAGGTTAAACCTATAACTCACCAACATTTTTGTTGACGTTTAAAGCATGTTTATTCTCAGGTGAATACTAAGAGCTTCCGCTGTTTCATACTAAAATAAGGACTAGATTTGGAGTCCATGTTTGTATGATATTGTGTAAAAACTGAATTCAAGAAACATATGTCGATGTAATATATTTCTATTGTAAACCATTATGTAATGGTCGTGTGTAAACAGTATATTTTAGATTATCATTATTTGATAATCTACGTAATGTTTTTAAAACCTTTATTGATAAAATAAAGGTTATGGTTGTTTTTAAAAATGAATGCAGTCTTTGAAAAACGTCTCATATAGAGGTCAAAACCTCGCAACGAAATCAATTAATATGGAACGTTTATAATCAATATGAACGAGACATTTCAGATAGGAGTGCTGGTATTTTTGAGAAGCACTTTTGAACTATACTTCTTTTGGAAGCGATAGGCATTTGTGGTCCAGTTCTTCTTCGGCGTTTCTCTTTATAAGTTCTGCTCCTTTTCTCAGAACTTTTTTTTTATTTTTATTTTTGATATTTCATCTCGAGAAACTTTTTGCCGGTAGACTTTTTCAAGACCTTTGCCGTGATACTTGAGAAGTTTGTAGCATCAGGTTTACGGAAGGAATCTCATTTTCTGTATTTTCGATTGATAGTAAAGATGAAGTGGAAAAGGTAAAAGAATTGGTAGTGTGAGCGGGTTGTTTTTGAGAAATGGCTAGCTCTTCTGATTATAACCGAATCACATTTCGCAACTTGGAAATGCAGATCTAAAGCAAGTTCTGATTCCGAGCACAGACATCGGCACTCTCAACGGAAAATAGCGAAGCATTAAAAATAAATGCTGGTCTTATTTGGGTGCCTCACCATAATCAATTTAGGTCGATAATGCCTAGTCAAGCAATGCTCTTTTAGAGATTCGGTTCGTCCTAACAAGATGTCCACCTTACTTAAGCCTTATTTTTATTTACAAACGTTTCAGGTTTTCAAAAATACTTTTTCGAAAAGGCTTTTTTTTTGTTAAAAATTTGAAATTTGGCTTAAAAACATGGAATATTTTTAATGGGTTATTTAAATATAGCATAAAAAGGATTATACCATCATCCCACACTTAAATGAACATTGTCCTCAATGTTCCTAGTGTATCCCACACTTAGGAGTTTTAGTTGAAGATTTGGGATTATTCGTTTAGTTTTCATTTGGGTGTTATCCCACACTTAGTGATAAGCTAGGATGTGGCATAGTTTGAATCTTGAGCTAGTAGCGGAAAGAAAGAAATACCCCTAGCAGATGCGGCTGGCTTCCAATCCTTGCGTCTTTTATCGGCTCATTTGTCATCCTTTATTCTTCTACTCTACTTTATTGCACGGGTTTCCTCCCGAGAAGCGCTTTTGTTTAAGGTCGTTGGCTCGACCGTAGTGATGCTCTAAAAAGCAAACATTCCTCGCTGATGGTTGTGATCTTGGTCTTTTCGAGGGAATGTGAGTCTTGGCGGGTAAATCCTGAGAAAGTGCCAGACCAATAGTGGTAGAAGATCTGGTACTTCTCTTCAAGATCTTCTGAACGATAAGTAGTGTGCAGTTTTAGCTCTTGATATGTCTTGAATTCTGATGAGAATATGATCTACGGCTCTGCTGGTTGACCCATGAATGTCAATCATAGAAGCAGTGCTGGTGGTGATTGTTTCTCTGATGGGATGCTCATTTCGGAGGTATTCAAACAATGTTAGAAATTGTATTTTTAGAATCTCGAAGTCTTCAGAATAGTGATCTTCACAGTAAGAGTCTGTAGCTTTGCACAGATTTGTTAAAAGACGAAGCTGAAAAGAAGTGAACAGCAATCCTAATCCGAGCATTAATGTCACCGCCTTTGAGTATATCTCCCGACATCCAGCTTTAAATGTGAAACTAGGATCTGTGGATTCGTAGAAGATACGTGATATCTGCTTTGTAATATATGTGGCAATGTTGACTCGATCTGGTTCAAGATGAGAGAACGGATTGTTTCACCTTTCTTCCTTCGTAACAGTGTCTCGTAACTCTTTAAGAATCAGATCAGCATGGTGATCAATTGTTACGTAAATCACTAGTCTGTCTGGTGTGCTTTCGAAATTATCTCTTTCCAAGAGAGTGAAAAGGCTGTGAATGTCCTCGATCATTTGCAAATCAAAGTGATAAGTCGGGCGTCCGGTGGAAAGATCCATATGCTTTCGAATGAGAGTCAGTAGTGCTCGTTGGTTTCGTGAGAACGGAAGTGCAGATCCCGCTAAGGCGTTGTAGACCTTAGCGTAAATGATCTTCTGATCTCGATAGAATCTTGTCTCAAGAATAGTACGAACCACTAAATTCTGCTCTCGTTGCCTTTCTTCTTGGTAGATATGATCGTGAAGAGAATTGATAAAGTCTTGAATGCGTTCTTCTAGGATTTCAACATCACTGTCTTCTCTTCAGAGATAGAGGTTGTGTTCTTCTCGGATATCCATAATTCGTTCTGTTAAGTGTAGCGAAAAATCAATGGTTGATTTTCAGATGGCTTTGAGAATATCTTCAAATTCATCGGTATCATTGATGAAAGTTATCATGTCTGCGTGTGTAGATATAACCGGAATTCGATCTGAAGAAGAGTCCGGATCCCTTTGATCTAGTTCGGTTGGAGAGTGTAAGTTATTCAGAATGTCTTCATGTTGCTCTATCTCGACATCATCGGTGTATTGTTCTTCTAAGGATGCGCCTAATGAACGGATTTGTTCGGTATTCTGATTCTCCAGTTTGATACTTGCAGGATCAATTTCAATATCCTTGACCTCAGCCTTGTCGGTCTTCTTCTTGAAGCGAATGATTAAACTGTGATCTGCCGTCTCAAGCCTCATTATTTCTTCATGACGCTCAATGCTTGGAGCGGGTATTGTCGCCGTTTCTTTTACGTCTTCCATTTCCTCTTCCTCTTCAGACTCCTCCTCTTCCTTTATTTCTTCGCTGGGATCCTCTTCTTCCATTTCTGGGTCGTCTATAGACTGTGATTCGACACCCATCTCGATATCATTGTCTGGTGGTGAAGACTCTTCATCGGAAGTGATCCATCTGGTGGAAATAACAAACATCTCTGCATGTCCAGAAAGATTTGTTGGTCGGTCAATTTTGAAGGTAATGCTCTCCCCATGTGATCGTAAGATCAAGGTTTGATTTTACACATCAATGACAGTCCTATCTATATTCATGAAAGGTCTTCCTAACACTATTGGTGTGTGTAGGTCTTCCTTGATATCCATTACTACGAAATCCGTAGGATACAAGAATTTGTCGACTTTCACCAAGACGTTCTCAACTATGCCCTTAGGATATCGAATTGTGTGATCGGCAAGTTGGATTGTCATTTTGGTTGGTGACAAGTCTCCTAACTCTAATCTCTTGTAGAGAGAGTAGGGGATTAGGTTGATACTTGCTCCTAAATCTGCTAGCGCATGAATAGTTCCAGATTGGTAGATTGAACACGGAAAAATGAATCGGCCCGTATCTCCTAGCTTCAGTGGTAGAGAGTTCCTGAGTAATGCAGAGCATTCTTCACTCAGTGAAATTTTGTTAGAGTTTGGTATCCTCTCCTTTGTAGAGAGAAGCCTTCGGATGTATCTCTTCTGATTGGGGACTTTGGACATAGTGTCCAGGAATCTTCCATCAAGTTTGAAGGAATCAAGCTTGGATGGTTCTTCTTGTAGCCTTCCAGGATAGGGTACACTAGCTGGAGTTTCCGGTGTCAGCTTCTGAGTATATGTTGATTTGTTTTTAAGCCTGGCTGACCTTCTCCGTGGTTCTTCCTCCGGGATTACGGAATCCATTTGTTTTACTTCTTCTATATGGGGATTTTGGATAGTATTACTTGGCAATCTTCCATGCGGTCGGGTTTCAAGGCATTGTGATAACTGCCCGAGTTGCGTTTCCAAGCTTTTAAGCAGAGCCAGATGGTTTCTCATTAGTATCTCCGTCTGATCTTACCTGGTTGCAGTTCTCTGATTTAGCTGTTGTTGTCCTTGAATGAACTGAGTCAACTGATCATCAGCTCCGAGAGTGGGGTTAGTTGCTTTCGTAATCTGGGTTGTAGGGGAATTTTCCTCAACTGGGGTACCAGTGAGTGAAAGTGTTGATCGTAGGTCAATTGAGATTGTTGGGCTGGGTAAGGTGGATAGCGATAGCGAAAAGGTTGATTGCTTCGCTGAAATTGATTAACCCTAGGTTGTTAATTGAATCCGAAATTTGGTGGACAAGCTGGGTATTGAACGTAACAGACCGAACCGTCAGGGTTTTCGTACTCAACTTGATATTCTTCAGTAGGTTGCGGGTTGGTACAATTTACACAAGCCTGATCTTGGTTGACCTGATGTGGCTGTGTCTTCAATTCTTCGGGTTGTTTAGCAAGAGATTCCATCTTATCCGTAAGGGATTTAATGGCCTCCGTTTGATTGTTGAGTGCAGAGAGTGGGGCAGATGATGAAGTTGTTTCACCACTGTTCCAGTCATGATGATGCATTGTCATGTTCTCGAGCAACTCTCATGCTTCGTCTGCAGTTTGGTTCATCAGATTCCCTTGAGCTGCTGCATCGATCGTTGTCCTATGATTTACCATAAGACCATTGTAGAAGGTACAGATTTGGGCTGACCGTTCTAGCTGGTGATTAAGGCATTTCTTCAGCAGGGTTTTGAATCGCTCCCATGCAGTGTAAATAGATTCATCATAACTTTGTTTGAAGTTAATGATGTCATTCTTCAGCTTGGTTTGTTTAGAAGGAGGAAAATATTTGGGTAGGAATTTAGTATCCATCTCTGTCCATGACGTGATGGAATCTTTTTCCAGTCCTTCGAACTAGGTTTGAGCATGATGAGTGAGAGAATAGGGGAACAAGTATAGCCGGACTATATCTTGTCTTATCCCTGGCTGCTTGTAGGAGTTCGAAAGAGATATAAATTTATCAAGGTGAGAATTAGGATCGTCATTCGGTAATCCATGAAACTGACAGCTGTTCTGAATGAGCTGGATGATGTGATATTTTAACTCGAACGAGTGTCCTTGAATCTATGGAAATCTGATCGGTCCTCCTCGACCTTCAATCGAGGGTTTAGTGTTTTCTACTAAAGTAACGCGTAATGCCATTCGATTTCTGATTCGTGCTTCCTTGCGTGCTTTAGAGATTATGGCATCTGGATCAGGTACGAATAACAACGGCCCTGGTTTAGATCGGGTTTGGGTCATACACTGAGTATGCCTCTTTTTGTTGTTTTAATTTTTATACAGATAAACTATGTTCCTAATTTAATCTAAGGTAGGCTAATCTAAAGTAATCTAAGGTATTTTAAGGCAATCTTATTCTAAAGTGGTCTAAGGTATTCTAGGCTAAGATATTCTAATTATCCTAATTATAGATATGTTTTTGGTTCTTGCTACTGATTCCATGGTATTTCGATAACAGAGTTTCGCACGAACTATTCAACAAACCAAGTGGCCAGGCCTACTACGGAGAGGCATGATCCTTTTGGTTCCAATACAATTGGAGACTGTTCGGAAAATCCAACAACCAAGTCCGTGTATAATTGTCTTTCCTAGACACCACTTAAATGTTTGTGAATGAGTTTGATAGAGAGCAGTATTGTCTGATACCAGTTCCCCGGTAGCAGTGCCAAAAACTTGTCTCCCTCTTGATATGACCGAAACGGACGATTTTATTTCGCGCGATGTCGTTAGGTCGCGGCGCGTCAGGGCCGGCCACCAAAAGGGGGGGACACTTGTTTTAAATTTATATTTAGCGGGGTCTAAATCGTATTACTACTTATTATGAGTAAGGGAAGTATGACCTAAAGTCGTATTTTTGAGATATCAGTAGAATCGAACCTATATCTAAAACTTAAGATAATTATAAAGTGCAGGAGTAGTTGGTGATTACCTAATTTTGGGTTTTCTAGATTAAAGTAAAGTAAAGTAAATACGATAAAATTTGTAATTCAGATAAGGCTAAAACAAATGCATGCTATGATTTCATCAGTTACTTTGCCGGTATTATGGAATGCTAGCTCATAGATAGGCAGTGACCTTGTATTTACTACACTAGTCCTAAACGCCCCTGTCATAGGACATGTCACTGGGTAATGTGCTAGGCTTGAAGATTTTGAATAGACAGCAACGTCCCTTACCCTCGACACCCGTGCAGTCTGACTACATGCATACACGTTCAGACAGCTCATCCAATTGAGCAACTCGGTTGGGTGACATATTAACATTCCGAAATGGTCTAAACTTTCTTAAGTATAATAGAATACATGGTTTTCCACATCCGATAGACGTGATGGGTCGCAATGCTTTCGTTACTGGTTGGTTTAGAAGATAGTTAGGCCATTAAAAGAGTTTAATCATAAAGAACACCATGGCCAAGTCAAGCTGACTTCCAGGAAACGTTCGGTTATCCTAACGTTCTAATCCTTTATGTGTTCGAACAAAGAGTTCCTTAATTAACTAAGAATCCCTCAAGCGGGGTGCAATGCTTGAGACCGCGTTATGGTGAAGTGTACTAGTCAACGCTAACTGTGTTCCATGGCCTTACTTAGCAGAGGTACAGCTTACAACAACCGTTGTGCTTCAGTGTGCACGTACGAAGTTTATATGCTTGGTGACTACACTAGCATGGTCTAGGACCGACAATGTACTAGGGGTCTAGTCAGATTTTTAACTACGAAAGAGTCCTCAGTCGGAATACAAACCTCGATGGACTTACTACAACCGGTGTGCCTTAGTCAAACTTACGTTGTATCTGACAGACTTCTCTTACCAATGGGTGACACAGATAGTGTACTCTGAATCGGGGTTCATGACTTCCCAATAACAGAGCCAATAACTACGTTCTATTAGTTGGAAAAGCGATTGAGTTCAAAGCATAATCGGAAAGCATTTTAACAACATACACAAGCCATGATATAATTTCGGCATTATAACTGATTACGTCATAACATACACTAAAGATAACTACTCGCTAATCATGGAAACAATATCGTAAAGCATAATAATGGAAGACATTATAAAAAGACAAGGGATAGAATTACCAGTAGATTAAACGAGTTCTGAATATAAAAGTGACAACTTCAAGACTCCACACTGCTCCTAATACAATCTTCGGCATTCTTCTCCGGGTACTAGCTTTCCCGCACGGAGTCGAAGACCTTAAAAGTATGACTAATATTGTACAAGAGAGAGAAAGAAGTGAATTGAAGTGTGTGTTGAAAATGAATGACAAGTGCCCTTTAAATAAGCTTGATTTTTGCCTGCAAACGGCTGGCAGGCCGTTTGGCAGGCCATTTGGCCAGCCCGTTTGCTGAGGTCGTTTGATCTGGCCATTTGGCAGGCTGTTTTTCACATTGGCAGGCCGTTTGGCAAGCCGTTTGGTAATCCATTTGGCAAACCGTTTGGCCTGCTGATTCCCTGGATCGTAACTTGATTTCTTGTCTTTCACCGTTTTCGCTCTAGAATCTTCGTTTTAGCTCCGATTCTCTTGATTCTTTTTGCATCGTCTTCGTAATTACTTGTTCTTCAATTCTAACCGAAGAAGTGGGTATTTTGTCGATAAAGTTCGAATCTTTATTATTTTTGTGCCTTAATACCGGGGTGAAAACGTGACTTTTTAGCCGATATCATTGTTCTCGGATGATGGCAGGCTGTATCCCATTGTGGCAAGCCATATGGCAGGCCGAATGGCAAGCCGTACGCTACCCTGGTCTGCTGTTTTTCCAGAATCGTAACTTGATTTCCTGGGTCGTAACTTGTCTTACACCATTTGCGCTCTAGAATCTTCATTTTAGCTCCGTTTTACTTGATTCTTTTTGCATTGCCTTCGTAATTACTTAGTCTACAAAATTAACCGAAAAAATGATTATTTTGTCGACAAAGTTTGGAATTTTATTGATTTAGGGCTCAATATTGGGGGTAAAAACGTGACTTTTTATCCGATATCAATGACACTTGGGTGTTGAAGGTTATTGATATTGGCCAAAAAGTCACGTTTTTACCCCTGATATTAAGCCCTAAATCAATAAAGTTTCAAACTTTGTCGGAAAAATTATCACTTTTTCGGCTGGTTTTGTAGATTAAGTAATTACGAAGGCGATGCAGAAAGAATCAAGTAAAACGGAGCTAAAACGAAGATTCTAGAGCAAAAATGGTGAAAGACAAGAAATCAAGTTACGATACAGTGAATTTCAGCTGACCAGGCAAGCCAAACGACCTGCCAAACGGCCTGCATGGCCTGCAAACGGCTTGCCACACGTCCAAGTCAAACGGCCACAGCAAACGGACAAAACAAGCAAAGGGCCCCTGCAAACGGCTTGCCAAACGGTCTGCCAGCCGTTCGCAGGAAAAAACCAAGTCTATTTAAAGGGCTCTCTTCATCCATTTCAACTCACACTCAATTTACAAATTCATTTTATATTTTTAAGTTTTAGTTAGTTTTTAGTAGTAGCTAGCTTAGCTTTTATTTTTCGGAGGATATCTCGGCAAGTCCCTACGATATCGGGCAGATTTCTTCAGCCTTTTCAGGTTTTTATCCGAAACGCTTGTCTTTTGTATAAAACATGTATTCTTACTCTTTATATTTAATAATGCTTCCGATATTACCATGATAGCTTAATTAATCTGTATGTTTTCATGATAGAAGTTTGGTTTAGCGTAATTATGTTAATTTAGTACGATTACTACTGTTATGCTGAACTTGTGAGTTTGATAGATTTTTATGCTAGCATCTTAAGGATTGACCAACCTAGGTTGTGATCAGGACTTGTCCACCTCTATGAACTTAGCTATTTCATAGGATTAAGACCCCTGGTTATAAGATTCTATGAACTCGGTATGGCCGGAGTTCCCTAGAGGCATTTAATGCGCTTTTAAGACACGGAACTTAGGAATTGAGGCATGAATGACCTAGTATGCCTATTGACTGTTCTAAAGAGACCTCTTAGAAGCTGTTAAGATCTAGTTAGTGCCTTTACTATGTGACCCAAGCCTATTGCATGTTCTTGTTTGGTTGTTGCCTTAGGACTAAGTCATATCAACTGTCTAGGTATCTATTAGGTTTCTATCTGCTTTACTTTCAGTATATCAACTGTAATACTGTATAATGTTTGAATTGATATGATCTAATTAGTATGATGAAATGGTTGTTAGTTTTCATTTAAGGTTTTGCCAACTTAAACCGACAGACTCTTTCCGTTTGTGATCAGTGCTCAATCAACACGGCACATTATTATTCAATTAACTAAACTGATAACGAGGGTTAGGATTAGAGCTTAACTTACTAATAAACCTAGTACTTTACTGAGGATAGCCTCTAAGGTATAGCTGCATTTCGATTATACAACAAAGTGACATACTTTTCACTGCTCAAAGAGAACTCTGAGAGTCTAGAGATAAGTAGGTCTGTGTAATTGGCTCATCCAACCAGATCTACGTCATTCCAAACATAGCCTTAATATAAGCATAATTACCTTTTCCTAACCCATAACTAATATCTTAGTCAACATTTCCCTGATCTGCATACTCCAGATATCCTTCCACTTATTTACTTTTCCGCACTTAGGACCATTAGCTTAAACCAACTACTATCCTTTATCTAGGTAATTTAAATAAAAGACAATTATCCACTTGATTTTCAATTCGTTAATCTATTTAAAAATACGACACTAGGTTAACTTACACCTTCTACACCTTAGAAAGTAAAAGTAAATTTAGGCCCCGCACAATATAAATAAACAAAACCACTGTACGACACCGTACGAATAAAACCGTCCATTTCGGCCATATCAGTTATCTTCACATAGGTTGGTTTGGCCCAATACCTTATCTGAGGGCTGAATTTAGGTCTAGCTGGTTGTGTTTCGATGACTGTATGTAATTCCAAATCTTTCTCAACAGCTACACGTTCATTTTTATTTCTTGGGCCATGTGAGAATTGAGGTGTTCCGTACATTGGAAGCTGCCATCATTATTATTATTATTAAAATTATTTGGGTTAAGGTTATTGAAATATAGAGTATCAACTTTCTCTGTACAGCCGTCCTCATTATTATCCTCGAAAAGTTTCCCAATGCCCTAGTATCTCGACTCTTCATCTTCAAAGTCCTGAAGTTTCTGATTCCGCCCAACCTTACCAGAGTTTTGTCCTTCCCCTGAAACGTAATCTTCTTTGAGGACTATTTTCTTGTTCACTTTCTTCATTTAACGTGTGGTTTCTGAACCCATTGAGATGACCCAAGAATTTCGCTATTTCGATTAATACTTCACATTCCAGATTAAAGAAGTTATCTTCCTCATCATAGATCTCAAAGTATCATCCATATATTCTTCATCGAAGTTGAATTTGTCTGAATTATTTCATTCTCGTTTTTTCGGTGACTCAAAATCGAATTGCACTAACCTATTGAAGATTTGAACCATCCATTAACATGACCCAACCATCAAACTGAACATTACTGCTTCGAGTATGTATAAGTACTTTTCCAGTATTCAGGTTTTGATTACCATCTTCTAGAGAAAAGTTTTCCATGTCTAGTATTTTCCCCCACCATCCAACAATTACTTTGAAAATACTTTCATTCTAGTAAGTAATGGGAACACCACCGATATCTATCCATATAAGTTCACTAGGAGACTAGTAACTATCATCTAGTGCCTGAACAAAATTACACCATTTGAATATTGAATGTCCAACATTTGTGAGGATAGCATTAGTAGCCATACTGGATTCTTAAAGAACAACTCTAGCCCTTTTAATTCACACACAATGGCCCTTTCAATCAAGGTAGAGTTTTTTTTTCTTTAACCGTTATCATTCTTTCATCGGTAAACGAAACTCCATTCTTCCTGTATTGTTCCTTTCTTTCTTCCTTACTTCTTGTGATTCTATCCATTAGATCTACTTCTATTATTTGCCTTGAAAAATTTTCTCTCGGATCTTCCTTTTGATTTCGCTAAACTTTTTTTCATCCATAAAAGCATTACCGGCCTGTTTCCCATTACCCCTTGGTGTGTTATGAAGATTGCTCCTGTTAATGTCTGGCCCAACTCTTTCTTTTTCCTTAAAGATACCAATCGGGACCCCATTAAATTCAATCTTTTACAACGTTGTTAGCATTTGGTTAGGACAACTGACTTGTTGATTCTAACGAATGCAAACCGATTCCCGTTTTTAGCAACAATTTAAACATCCCTGAAATCTCCAAAGGGTTTGAAGATCTTCCAAAAGTCCGCTACTTCCCCATTATCTGCGTAATTGAAAAACATGAACGAAGTAAGTTGGATTCCGAATAGTCTCGTAAACCGATCTCGAAGTCGCCCGTTGTACCGATCTCGCATCCCATCTACTCCGCCATAACCTGAGTTCTCTCTCCTCACACTCTCTCTCCTTACTTTTCTTTTTGATTGTAATGCTAATTTTGATTTTACTAAAAATCGGTCATATACTTTCATTTTTGTTTTGATATAGTTTATATACCTCAAAAATACTAGTGTAGGCTATAAATTTATAGTTTATGTATTATTAACAATATATTTAATTTTGACCTGACAATGGCTTTACGCATGGGTGGTATCTTAGTGCAATTTTCTTGCCCAGTTGTTGGAATTATAAATTAAGGTTTTTATTATTGAACATGCTGTTTCTTGAATTCAATTATCAAAATTTGTTTATTTTATATTTTTATAAAGTTAAAATAATTTGTTAAAATTAACACTTTCTTTTACCATGTTTAAATTTAAATGGGATGGTTTTTTCTAGTTTTATATTATTTATTATTTCCTATGTCTGTTTTCATGTATTCTTTTAAAAAAATCAATAAAATGTTAAAGTTTTACAAATTCAGCAGGTAACGAGTCACATGTTGTTTATATTACCATACATTTTGAGAGTTTATGACCTACAATGGTATATTTTGAGGTAAACCTATATCGAACAAAACTGAAAGTATATGAACGATTTGAAGGTTTAACCCTTATAAATAATACTTAGTATAAACATCATAAATATACAAATTATTCATCTAATATTTTATTTTACTGGAATACCTAATTTTATAATTTGTAAACGAGTGGCGGAATGGCTATCATTTTTATTTGTTGAATAGAAATGAACTAGTTGAGGTAGGCAACATGTTGCCACGGCTAGTTGTTAATATCTAGTGTTTTGTGGTTACAACAGGTTGTATTAATGTTGGCAAATTTACGGTAATCGCTAGAGTGATACCTAGAGTTTTGGGCCGTTATAAACATAAAGTTGTCTACACAACAATTTTTTTAACACATTTGCCACTTGGTATATATACATTGACAAAATTAATGCGATTGTTATATATCAAGTTAAGTATTTTGAACGCGTTGTTTTCAACTCCTTTCTTCTTCTTCGTGTCATAATGTTGGTGCATAATTAGTCCCCGAGTTCATTATGAGCAAGTTAAAGTGCTAAATTGTTTAACTTTCTCTGTTCGTATGCAACCGCACGGTTGCATAATGCAACCGTACGGTTAGACAGGCAACCTCACGGTTGCAACGTGGTGTGTATATTTAAAGGGGATTTTGGGTTCATTGTTAGGGTTACGGATCCTAGCCTATACTACACGTACAATCCGATTCCCTGGTGTTCTAGCATTCAATATAGTCGATCTTTAACATATCTAAGTCAATTTTATCATTAAGATCAAAGGTTTTCATTGAGTTTTGAGTATAAAACCCAATAACGAGATTTTCCGCACTCGTTATTGAATCTAAGATCGTTTAATTCTGTTTACACGATCCTACAAGTGGTATCAGAGCTTGTGTGATTGATTAAACGATTGGTTTTTGTCAAACTTTGTTAAGAAATTGTGTTTTTAGTGTTTTTGTCAAAAACCCTTTTGAATCATGACTTTTCAGGGTTAATTCATGTTTTTGTTGAAGTAATCGTGTTTGTTTGGTCTAAAACTTTATTTTGGACGTCAAACATACGCAGGTTTTTCTTAAGATTGAGTGCTAGATCGACCAAAACCTTAAATCCTAGTTTCTGTGCAGTTTTTCTGCCCAGATTCGACCAAGCATTCAACCGTACGGTTACATACTGTAACCGCACGGGTACTCCATTCGGACACCACAACCGTACAGATACGTCTTGTATTCGTGTAATCTTCATCCGCTTAAATCACAACCGTATAACATCACAACCGTACGGATACACTCTGCATCCGTCCAGTTATACCCTACACCCGTATAATCTTATCCGGTTACACTTTGCAACCGTGTATATTGCAACCGTGCCACATCACTTGCATCCGAGTGTTGCAACCGTATAAACTTCTGCAACCGTACTGTGGAACCGTACAGTTACAATGTCAAACGTGTTTGAATCTCCTGAAATGCAATCAGCTCTTGTCGATGCTTCGTCGTCAGGTCTCCATCACTTGTTGAAGACAAAAAATGAGATTGGTAGCTCATATAGGGTACCTAGGCTGGAATCTTTGGATGATTTTGCAGAATGGAAGCCTAGGTTCTTGATTTCGCTAAACGGTATAGACTCTAGGTTATATAATTTCTTAAAGGTTGAGTATGTTTTTCCAACTAAGGATCATGAGGAAACCAAGACACCCATGGAATTATCTGCAACTGAGCACGAGGATTATAATCTTGAGTGTAAAGCATATAGCCATCTTACTCAAGCATTGTCTAAAGAGATTTTCCATCAATTTGAAACGCATTTGACAACCTATGCTTTATGAAATGCTTTAGAGAGTGGTAATGAAGGGACATATGAGTACAGAAAAACTAAAGGCAAGGTTCTGAAGAAAGAATGAAAGAATTTTGCTGTTCAACCTGATGAATCTCTAAAAGATGCTGTTGCTAGATATCATCATTTGTTAACTGAACTCAAACGCGTTGATATTGTCTTTCCTACCAAGAAGCTTGTCCAATGCTTCCGTGAGGGTCTACCGATTAAGTGGAATACAATGATTGTTGAGATTGAGAAGTCATTTGTTATCATGAATAATTCGTTGAGTGCATTTGTTACTAAGCTTCAGGCAAAGGAGCTAGAATTTTAAGAGAGATTGAAGAGGTTAGAGACTGTTCAGAATCCAATAAAATATAAGGCTCCAGAAATAGTTCATCTGAAGTGAAACACGCCCAGCCACAGACAGCTTTTACTTCACATACTGAGAATATAACGTCAAGTTATGTCACCCCTGCACCTCAAAATGTTCTGTATCAGACAACTTCAACCAAGGGGGCAAGTACTGAGGTTTTGAGAACAGAAAATATTCGCTTGCGTATGATAAAAAGGAGTTGAGGAGGATATGGCGTTAGTCTCGATGGTAGTAAATTCTTACAATGATTTGTTGCATGGGAGAATTGGTAATAGTCATTTGAAATAGGAAAACTACGATCAGATATACGAGAACGAGATGGAGAAAATGGATATTCTATGGGCTAAAGGAAGTGTGATTGGCAGCGCGAAAAGATACATTGAAAAGACTGGGGAGAAACACTTGGGTGTGAGTAAGAACACCAAGTTTGGTTTTGACATGAACAAAGTAAGCTGTCATAACTGTCAAGAGTTGGGTCATTTCAAGCGAAACTGCACTAAACCAAAGCAACAAGGATTTCATAACCCATTTCATAATCAGAAGCGTGAATCGAAGAATACTGTAAATGTTCCCATTATGGATGAATCATCGAAGGCTTTAGCAGTTACTTATGATGATGAGTCCTATGATTGGTCCTTCGATGTGACTGATGCTTACGCTCGTCATGCTAATGTAGTTAGGATTCAGATGACTGAGGAAGAGGAAGTAAGAGAAAAGGTTGAGAGAGAAAAAATGGATTGCGTTGGAAGAGATAAACAATGCAAATGCTTAGGATGCAGAATGGAAGATAGGATTAACAGAGCATGGAACTGGGCAAATTACTTGCGTCGAGGGTATGTATACAAGAGGGTGGAAGAGAAGTTTAAGTGGGCCATTCACAGTGATGGGGACATTTGGACAGACAGTGAGTCATCCTCTTCATATGACGACTCAAAGAAATCTTGTGTGTATGTTAGTCAGTCTTCGGTGTGCAACTCAGCATCTGTAAGGACGAAGACATTGAATAAGAAGGGGATGGTCAATTTGGATCTTGGTTCAGATAGCTCAAGCTCAGAGTCGGAATCAGAATCCGAATCTGAGTCTGGTGAAGTCAAAAAGGAAGCTCCGCATCTCTATGCGTTCATGGCAGACTCTTCAAATAACTCTAAGGTAACGCCTGAAACTAATCCGGTTTGTAAAAATTGTGTTAGCTTAGACTTGCAATTGCATGAACTTAGGGAGTTTGTTAAAACATGCAATAGATGTGTAACTCTAGAGGATCAGGTCAAAAGGTTGTCTGATATTTTCCTAAACTGTAATAATTGTGTTGCTTTAAATCGAGAAATAGATGACCTTAAAAAGGCTTATCAAGTTCTTAAGAAGCAATATGAGGATAATCTGTATTTTAAGAATAGAGAAAAAGAGTTTAGGGACATAATTAAGACATTAGACGATCAGGTGACCGATTTGAAGTCGACTGTGTTGTTTAATACTCAGAACATAATGAGGCAGATTAAGGAGATAGATGAGCTTAAGAGAGAAAAAGAATCTTTTAAGATAAGTTTTGAAACTGAAAAGGAAAAGGCCTATATTTACAAAAGATCTGCATTTGTCCTAGAGTATTGTCAGAATGTAGGAGGAAAAGAAACTAGTGGTGATTATAAACAGTGTCCTCCTCCATTTGAGCATGACTATAGTTTCCCACCTCCTGAGAAATAGTTCTGGGAAGATTATGTTCCCATTCAACTGACCGAATAAGATAAGGGTAACGGGATAGGTACATCTGAGACTCATAGTGCAGGAGTAGAAAAGACTGAAAATGTAGTAAAACCTAACCCTGAAACTGTTAAAATTCTGAAAAACCCGGCAAATCAGAGACCAATAAAGATTAGGAACCGATCGCCAATTAAATTTGTTAAAGGTCCTAACTTTGAGGAGGAGGACTTCTTGAAACCTGCTGAAAATTTGCAATCAAAGTATGTTCTTCCACCAAAACCGTCTCCTGATTGAACTCCTGAGCGATCTCCTGTAGATAGGAGATCCCCACCCCAGAAATTTTAGAAATAGATCTCCACCTGCTCGTAGACCTAGCTTCAATTCCTATTTTAGGGATGATAAAATTGAAACTGTGCGTACATGTTTACATTGCGGGTTGGGAAGTCATACGGCGGTTCATTGTTCTAAACGATTTGTAGCACCCAGAAGGAGGATTGAGCTGAGTCCTCCTAAAAGGTTTCAAGTGTTTCGATCGGATTCTCCTCTTAAGAAATAGATGTCGTCTAGACCTTACTCTCATGGGTCAAGTCAACATATGATTTATGAGAATCAATCCACGATTGAAAACAGTAAAAGGGTTAAACAGGATAATGTCTATTTTAAGAAACCTTTACATAAGAACCAAATGTGAGTGACAAAGGAGGGTTCTAATGGGGCTAGTGGTTCGGGCATCACTTTCAAGGAAAATGAAATGGCTGTTATTGTAAATGGGAAACCCATTGTCGAAAAGGCATGGGTATCCCCCTCAAACTAATCATTTTTCTTTTTATTTGTGAAGGTCGCCTACAGTCCAAACAAAAACACTTGGATTGTTGATAGTGGGGGGGCCAGGCACATGACAGGAAATATGTCTCTGTTGAATGATGTTAGATCTGTTAAGGGTGGACCTGTTTCTTTTGCTGGTGATTAAGGAGGGTTTATAACTACTCAAGGGATGATTTCAAATTCTTCGGTCAGTTTTGACAAAGTGAGCTATGTAAAGGAAATGTCCAATAACCAGCTGTCTGTCTCTCAAATGTGTGATAAGAGGCATAAAGATTTATTTGATGAACAGCATTGTTATATCATGAGAAAAGATTATAAAGTACCAGATGATATGATTCTTATGACGGCACCTAGATGTCAAGACTTGTACATTCTGGATATGTCAAAGGCTTATGTGAACACATCTACATGGCATCAGGCTTTTGTGTCCAGAGCTTCTGAGCAAGAGTCAATGTTATGGCATAAGAGGATGGGTCACTTGAGTTTCAGGAAAATGAACCATTTAGTTCACAATTGTTTAGTCGAAGGGGTAAATGTTAAAGGTTTTCAGGCTCCTGATGGTTGCGTGCCGTGTAAGAAGGGGAAGCAAGCTAAAAAACCACATAAGGCTAAGAAACATCATTCCATTGATATTCCTCTTGAGATGCTTCATATGGACCTCTTCGGTCCAGTTAACAAGAAGAGTATTACTGGACACTCCTATTGCTTAGTGGTTACTGATATCGGCTAAAAAGTCACGTTTTCACCCCGGTATTAAGACCCAAAAACAAGAAAGATTCGAACTTTATCGGAAAAATACCCACTTCGTCGGTTAGAATTGAAGAACAAGTAATTACGAAGGCGGTGCAAAAAGAATCAAGAGAATCAGAGCTAAAACGAAGATTCTAGAGCAAAAACGGTGAAAGACAAGAAATCAAGTTACGATTCAGGGAATCAAGGCTGACCAGCACACCATACGGATTACCATACGGCCTGCCATACGGCATGCTAGTATGGAAACAGCCTGCTAGATACGTGCCAACAAACGGCCCACCATGCGGTCTGCCAGCCATACGGCCTGCCAAATACGCCCTGCTATATGCCCTGCCATGCGGCCTTCCAGGTGTATGCTGGCAATTTCCAAGTCTATTTAAAGGGTCTTTGTCATTCATTCCAACACACACTTCAACTCACTTCTTTCTCTCTCTTGTACAATATTAGTCATACTCTCAAGGCCTTCGACTCCGTGCGGGAAACCTATTACCAAGAGAAGAACGCTGAAGATTGTATTAAGAGCGGTCTGGAGTCTTGAAGTTGTCACTTTTGTATTCGGAACTCGTTTAATCTACTGGTACTTCTATCCTTTATCTTATATAATGTTTTATGTTATTATTTCCATGATTAGCGAGTAGTTATCTTTAGTGTATGCTATGATGTAAGCAGTTATAATGCCGAAATAATATTATGGTTTGTGTATGCTGTCGAAATTCTTTTCGATTATGCTTTAAACTCAATCGCTTTTCCAGCTAATAGAATGTAGTTATAGGCTCTGTTATTGGGAAGTCGCGAACCCCGATCCAGAGTATACTATCTGTGTCACCCCTTGGTAAGAGAAGTCTATCGGATACAACGTAAGATCGACCGAGGCACACCGGTTGTAGTAAGTCTATCGGGCTTTGGATTTCGACTAAGGACTCTTTCATAGTGAAACATCTGACTAGACCCTTAGTACATTGTCGATCCTAGACCATGCTAGTGTAGTCACCAAGCATATAAACTTCGTACGTGCACGCCGAAGCACAACGGTTGTTGTAAGCTGTAGCTCTGCTAAGTAAGGCCATGGAACATGGTTAGTGTTGACCAGTACACTGCACCATAACGCGGTCTCAAGCATTGCACCCCACTTGAGGAATTATTAGTTAATTAAGGAAATGTTTGTTTAGATACATAAAGGACTGGACCGTTAGGATAGCCGAACGTGTTCATGGAAGTCGACTTGACTTGGCCATGGTGTTCTTTATGGTTGAACTCTTTTTAAGGGCCTAACTATCTTTTACCAATCATTAACGAAAGTATTGAGGCACATCACGTCTCTCGAATATGGTAAACCATGTATTCTATTATGCTTAAGAAAGTTTAGACCATTTTGGAATGTTAATACGTCACCCAACTGAGTCGCTCAATTGGATGAGCCGTCTGAACGTGTATGCCTGTAGTCAGACTGCACGGGCGTCGGGGGTAAGGGACGTTGCTGTCTATTCAGAATCTTCAAGCCTAACGCAGTACCCAGTGACATGTCTTATGACAGGGGCGTTTAGGACCAGTGTAATGAATACAGGGCCTCTGCCTATTCCTGAGCCAGCATTCCATAATCTCGACAACATAACTGACGAAATCATAGTATGCACTTACTTTAACCTTATCTGTAGTACAAATATTATCGCATTTACTTTATCTGTCTCATTAAATTAAAAAATCCTAAAAATAAATATCCACTACTCCCTAAATATCTTAGGCTAAAATATAGGTTCGATGTTACTGTTATCTCAAAAATACGACTCTAGGTCATACTTCCCTTACTTATAAGGAGTAGTAAGATTTAGGCTACACTAAATATAAATTTAAAACAGTACCCTCTCCCACGAGTGGCTGATCCTGGCGAGCCGCGGCCTAACGACACCGCGCAATAAAAACCGTTCATTTCGGCCATATCAGTTACTGATGAATACTCACGGTTTATGTGGGTTGTGATGCTGAAAAGTAAAGCTGATACTTTCGAACAAATCAAGTTGCTGATCACGAGGCTTGAAATGTTGTACAAATTGAGGGTTCATAGGATCCGGACAGATAATGGGACAGAGTTTAAAAATAAGAAAATGGAAGAGTATTGTAATGAAAGAGGAATTCAACAACAATTCAGTTCACCTTATACTCCGCAGATGAATGGTGTTGTTGAAAGAAAGAATCATACTCTTATTGAGACTGCTTGGACCATGCTGGCTGACTTAGAATTACCAGTTATCTTTTGGAGTGAGGCACTTTTGAATGCATGCTATACGATGAATAGAGTGCTTGTTATGAAACGTCATGGCAAGACATGTTATGAGCTGCTTCTGAAAAGAAAACCTCACATTAAACATCTTGAACCATTTGGATCTCTTTGTACTATCATGGTTAGAGATTCAGGTGGGAAATTTAATCCGAAAGCTGTTACAGGTAGGTTCTTGGGTTATGGGAATGCGTGCAAATGAGTGTACAATTTGGAATCACGATGTGTTAAAGAATGTACCGAAATTGATGTTCAAAGACATGCAACAATTCCATCCGGAAAAGGGTACACGTGGCAGTTTGATTATGATAAGTTGTTTGATTCATTCAAGCTTCCAGAGGATGACTCTGATGATGAAGAGATAGCTGCACAAATGATGTATAACATGCGTCTCTCTGTTGAACGTATGTCTAATGTGCGTATGCAATCTCAAGTGCCTAAAATAACAGATAATACAGCACCAGTGATAGGGACTGATGATGATGATTCGGACTCGGGGGATTCAGTTCCAGCATTAGAGGAATAGACCTTACAGTCTGAGGGGGAGGAAGTTTATCTGGATGAAGTATACGAGGACTTGGTAGAGGAGGAACCGAATAGAACTGTGTTGGAAGAACCACTTCAAGATGAGGAACCCATACAAACAGTTACTGTGGATCCTTTACTAACTAATACAGATGACATCATTGAAACCAGCGGACTAAGATGGTCTGGTAGATCGGTTTCTCTTCGTAAACGTTTTGATGATTATGTAATCAACCCTGCAGGTGTTTTAAGTGCTAATACAGGTGAATCTTCTGCTTCGGATGAGCATGTAGCACTCTCTGCAAATGTTGTTACTGCTTTTTATACTAAATTAAATCAGACCGGAAGAATCTTCAGGAATGCGTACTGTGCTTTTGTATCGCAAATCGAACCGGAAGATGTCAAAGATGCTTTGCAGTATGATGAGTGGGTTTCAGCCATGCAGGAAGAACTTCAACAGTTTAATCACTTGGGTGTTTGGAGATTGGTAATACCACCCACAGGTTGTAAGCCGTATGGGCTGAAGTGGGTATTGAAAAATAAGACAGATGATCAGGGTATCGTGATCCAGAACAAAGCAAGATTGGTTGTTCGAGGTTATCAAAAAATTCCAGAAGTTGATTATGACGAGGTATATGCACCGGTTCCCAGACTTGAGGCGATACGGATGTTTTTAGCATTTGCTTCGTGGAAAGGTTTTAAAGTGTTTCAGACGGATGTTAAGAGTGCGTTTCTATATGGTACTCTCCAAGAAACTGTGTATGTAACTCAGCCACTTGGCTTTGTTGATCCACATCATCCAGAGAAGGTGTATCTCTTAGAAAAGGCGCTTTATGGTCTTCACCAAGCCCCGAGAGCTTGGTATGCTACTCTATCAAACTATATGATAGAGAATGGTTTTCGACGAGGGGTCATCGATCAGGCTCTTTTTATTAAGGAAAGGGGGGACGACATTATGTTGTTACAAGTATATTTGGACGATATCATCTTTGGGTCAACCGATCAGAAAATGGTTGAGGAATTTCAGGACGTAATGCAAAAACGGTTTAAGATGAGTTCACTAGGGGCCATTAATTTCTTCTTAGGGTTGCAGGTTGATCAAAATTAAAAGGGCATTTTTCTACATCAATCAAAGTATGTAGCTGACATCTTGAGCCGGTTCAAGATGGAAGATGAATGAATTGCCAAGAATCCTCTGTCGGTGAATCACGGGATTACACCAGAAAATACAAGGCCGAAAGTCAATCCGACTCTTTACAGGGCTATTATTGGTTCCTTAATGTATCTTACAGCATCTCGCCCAGATATCATGTTCGCTACTTGTTTGTGTGCTCGGTATCAGGCACAACCGAATGTGAATCATATATTAGCAACAAAAAAGATCATGCGTTATCTAAAGGGAACTCCAAGTTTGGGCTTATAGTATCCTAGAAAGGATGGGTTCGATCTAACGGCTTTTAGTGATTCTGATTATGGGAGTTGTAAGAGAGATTTCAAATCAACCTCGGGAGGTTGTCAGTTTCTAGGTAGCAGGTTGATAAGTTGGCAGTGTAAGAAACAAACAGCAGTCACACAATCGATGTGTGAGGCTGAATATATTTCAGCAACAATTTGTACTTCTCAAGTTGTCTGGATTCAACAACAACTTCGGGACTACGGTTTGCAAATTTCTAACACTCCTATGTATGTTGATAATATTGTTGCTATTACTGTTACTAAGAATCCTGTTAATCAGTCTAAGACCAAACACATAGGGATCAAGTACCATTTCATTAGGGACTGTTATGAAAAGAAACTAATAGATGTCCTACAAATAAGTACAACGACCCAAAAGGATGACTTGTTTACGAAAGCGTTTGATAGATCCCGTTTCCTATTTCTATTAAATGTGTTAGGTGTGAAAGATAGGGCGGAGGTTGTGTCCGAAAAGGAGTTATTGAAGTAACCATCCAATATGTATCATTTGTATATTTTGCATTTTACATCATTGTTCATGATACTTAGTTTATTTTTTTCTGTTTTGCATGATCATTTTATTTTATGTTATGCATTTTTATTTTGAAAAACCAAAAAGATTGTGTTTATTTGCTTTCTGTAGAGTAGAATAGTTGAAAAAATTGCTTCATCAGAAAATACAAAAACATTGAAAAATGAAAAAGCCATAAAAATCAGAAAATGAGAAGTTGTTATGAGAAAATGGGAAATGATTTTATTACTGAACTTGCATGTTAAGCGTTCTGCGTAAAATGATAGTAGTACATGATTAGTTAATGAATGTTGATAAATTTTGAGGATTGAATTTTGGAATGAGAGGATCACTTGTGCATTAAGTAAATAATCTTGGCAAGGAAATCGCGGAAAGGTTTACAGCGGTTGACGATAGTCACCTATCTGTCACTGAGAATGTATTGAGAACTGATTGTTCAGGAACTCAATAGACGGTTGAGGTCTCCCCTACTACGATTTATACTCTAGTGAAGGATTGCCAAGTAATTCCACAAGGTGAGTCTACTCTGTTTGAACCTATACCAGTTTCTATTTACCTTTATTGCTTGGGCCGAAACGCCTTAGGTTAGTTAGGTATCCAAAAGGGGTAGTTCTCACTAAGAACGGGTTGAAAAGTGCAATTCTGTATCAAAGACATTTCATCAGTTTGAGAAAGTTATTGAAGGAGATTGCTTCAACGCCAAAGATTAATGTTGCAGTGTGGTTCATCTCTAAGTGTGGTGCAACATCATCCAAGTTGTATTTAATCCTTTATTTCAAGTTTTTTTTTATTTATGTTTCAGTTTGCAAAGGCAAAAGAGCAACATCAGAAAATTTAAAAAAAAATAAAAATATTCTGTTATTGCTTATTTATTTGTATATGTATGGTTTAGAAGAAATAAAGATGGTGCACCACATCAACGTCAAAGAATTCGCGCTATTCAATGGTACAGACTTCGTGTCTATCAGAAATTTATTGTGACAGATGATCAAACGTTATGCTGATCAGAACAATTTAAGTTATCTATATCCGAGGGGGAGAAGTGCCAGAGTTTCAGATCAAGAAAACTCAAATCATTCTGTACATTTATTGTCTGTGATATGGGTTGTGTCGATTGATCTAGATAGCTGGGGATATCTTCTGGAGCGTATTCTGACTTAGAATTCCATCGGCCCCAAAATCATCATTTCATTCCATCATTATTAGCTTTCCGCTCAAGCATGGGGTTTATAGCAACTGGTAACTGTGTTCTTATGGAGTATGCAATAAAATTGAGATAAACAAAGCTTTCTGAATCGAAAGGTATAAGTTTAAGGTAGAAGCTCATGGCTGACAGGTTGCTAGAAACATTGTGAGATGTTCCTAATCAATCTAATCGAAAGTACATCGAGGTGATAGCGGACAGCGACAATATATTGTGCTCAATTGACTACCTAAAAAATTATGTGCGATCTAAAGTGAGGATTGAGTTTAAGATTATTTACCCATGTGCGCAAGTGATTTTCAAAAAGTCTGGGAGGAAAGTCTGATAAGCTTATTGATTTTCAAAGACTAAAAGTGTAAATACTTGAAAATCTAAATGGAACATAAAGTTCTGAATGAATAAATTGAACAAGGTTATTAATTGAAAATCATAGTTCAGTTTTGATCCCAAGAAAAATGTTGATTATTTCATCTTCTCACAAAAATATGGTAGTCTACTATGTTAGTTGTATAGTTTGTTTTTGACAGTTTAATTTGTTTTCATACTTGTGATATACACCATGCTAGTTTATTGATTTAATTCATCATATGTATATGCCTGCATTTGTTTTATATTGTTTACTTTATAAAATGAAAAAGACAAAAAGATTTAGTGTGATTTTAATATTTTTGCATGTTTCGTAATGTATATTGTTGCATATCATTTGGTAGTTACTTCATAAACTCTGTATGTGTGGACCAGGGGGAGTACGCACTTATTAAAACTTAGTGGGAGAGATCCGTAAAATGGAAAGTTTATTAAGTCGGGTATTCACTTATTTGACTTAGGTTAAAATGCTTTTGGGATCTGGAAAAGATGTGTAAAGTTGAGATTTTATGGATTGGTTTACATAAGTGAGTTGAATTGGTTGAGAATTAGCGTTAGAAGAAACGAGAATGAGAATTTAGTTTTAATGTTTTAATTGCAACCGGACGGTTACACAATGCAACCGCACAGTTACACCATGTAACCGCCCGGATAAGAGATATTTAAGGGTTTTTGAACTTAAAATCTAAACACACGGTTACATATTGCAACCGCACGGTTACATATTTTTGGGCCGATACAACCCTGCAACCGCACGGTTGCAGGATGGGTATAAATATACCCAGACTCAGAACCGAGGGTTGCTTGTGCTCTCATTTGGTTAAGTGTTAAATTCATCTAAAATTGCAAAGTGTTAAGGGGAGCTTTTGATCTCGTTTTTCTGAATCTACTTGTGTTTCTCATCAATTTCATCTACTACAGCTTCTATTTCATCCATTAAATCTCTTTTTTTAATTAGGTTTTATTTTTTTTAGTTAAGATCAAAATTGAGAGTGTTGATGTGTTTTAACTGAAATTGTTGTTTTAAACACGCTAATCAGAGGTATTAGATGCTATAACAATGATTTATTTGATGATCAATACTCGTTTTGGTGGATTTGGGTTTTGAAAACCCTAACAGTTCGGATGAATGCAACCGCACGGTTGCATCTTGCAACCGCAAGGTTATGCGTGCAACCGAGCACTATTCTGTGCATCCGCACGGTTGCACAGCAGATTCAAAATCTAAACATGCATTGGTGCATCCGTATAAATTAGAACATACCCGTACGGTTACACTTGCAATCGTATCTGTTTTCATTGCAACCGTACAGATACATGTCAGAAACCCTAATTTTATTTTTAGCTGATAATTTTTGTGTTTGCGATATTATGGCTGTGTATTTCAGATATGTCTGGGACTCCCGTTTCAAGTGTTCCTACTGTCAGGGCTACTGGTTCAGGTTCTGGTCAGACGCGTGCTGAAAAGAAGACTAAACCAAGAAGGGTGACAAAGTCTCAATCTAAGAAGGCTGCTGAGCATAATAATGAGTTGCAGGTTGGACCTAACAACAACATGATTGCAAACTTGAATAAGATTGATACTTTAGCTGATTATCATGGGATTATGGAGTTTCTTGAGCGTTCTCGGATTTACACAGCTATCACTATTGATGTGCCAGCTTATGTGTCTCATCAACGTGAATTTTGGAAGAATGTTACTTTGTCTGAAGCTATGGATGGTGAACGAAGGATTGATGTGCTGAACAGTATGGTTCAGGGTAAGCCGATTGTTGTTACTGAGGGACATATCAGGAGGCTGTTAAACTTCCCTAATAAGGCAGATATGAAAACAAGGTTGAATTTGGGACTTGTCAAAGGCTATTTGATGTAAGTATTCTGGGGATTTGACTAAGTCAAAAGTGTTGAAGTCAGGTTTCTGTCCTACTTTCAAGTATTTGGCTCATGTTATTGTTCACTGTTTGAGTTCAAGATGGGAAGGTCATGATGACTTAAACTTTTGTGATGCAATCAATGATGGTGGCTTTAATTCTAAATCTTCCGTATAACTTCTCCGGAGTTATTTTTGATTACTTGATCGAGAATAGCAAGTTTAAGTCTGATCCCTATCTGCTTTATCCTCGATTTCTTCAGCTAGTTATTAATTCTCAGCATACCGAGCTTATCAGGGAGGATAAGGATCTCATTAAGCTAAATGTTATGACCAATGAGTTGGTGAGGCGTATGATTTACTACAAGGGTAAAGTAGCACCACCAAACCGTCCTTTGTTTGGTCATCTGAAAAAGGCTTATTATGTTGCTAGGAACCCTAGAATGTGGAGAAATGAGGATAGTGATTCTGACAAGGAAGATATTATTCCTGATTTTGCAGAAATGGAGGATGAAGATGAGGTGGTTGAGGTTGGTTCTCACTCAGGTCGAACAGCTGATGATATCGAGAATTACAGCTTGGAAGATGAGGTTACCGAAGGTGGTGAGTTGTTGATGTCGTTAAAAAGGAAGGAAGTTCATGTGGATGAACCTCTGAGAAGACCAAAAAGAAAGAGAGGTCATGTGAGAAGGGTTGTTGATCCTTCAGGTGGGAGTTTGGCTACTCAAAGAGATGAGGCACTGTCTACTCAATGCGTTCAGGCGCCTCCGGTACCACCTGCTCAACCTACTCAACAAGTTCCAACTTTTCAAGTTGCTTCTACGCAGGAGGGTAGCTCACTGGCTCTTGAAAATGCTAATCCGGCATTTGTTACTCTTCAGGCTACTGTGCTGAACTTGGTTAATAAGGTTGATGAGATGACAAAGAAGGATAAAGAGAAAAAGAAAAGGGTGAATGAGTTACAAGCTAAAGTGGACTCATTTACTTCTGAACTTGAGAAATCTCAGAAGGTAGCTGCTGAACTAAAACAGTTAACAGAAAAACAGGCTAAGAGGATCAGGCGGTTAGATCGTCGTGATCGAAAGTTTAAAAGAAAGATTGAATCTGATCCTCAAGATGGGTCAATTCAGTTAAAGATGGAGCACATTGATGACGATCTCTTTTCTACAGAAAGCGAATTCTCTTCAGACTCTTCATCTGAGGGGACTGAGAACGTAAGTCAGATACATGAGGTACATTTTCCTAAACCTCTGTCTGTTGATATTCATAAGTTAACATATTTTTTGGACCATCAAGGTACAGTGATTAGCTCGCTAGACTATGATGTGGAGGAGGGGGAAATTGTACATACTATGTCAGATGAAGAGGTAGCTAGAATGTTTGGTATTGAGGTAGATAAGTTGATTGCTACTGAAAAAGCTCCAAATACTGCTGGTACACGTGAGAAGAGGCATTCAAGCGATGATAGTGCTGAAGAAGTTATAGTTGAGGATGCTTCGGATGATGAGAATGTTGATGAAAGTGCTAAGGTAGATGACTTGCCTGAGTTTGCTGATCTTTTTAATCAACAAAGTGATGATGTTCTGAATAGGAAAGTGGATGAGAAGCGAACGGTTGAGGAAGGTGAGTCGTCTGGTGTGAACAAAGAGGGTGAGAATCTTGATACCATAAATAAACAGAAAAACAAAGAATGGAGGGAGTATCAAAGATCCTGCACCAAAGCGTGGTTTAAGAAAGTACCGTTGGAACCAAAATACAAGTTATATTACGATCGAACGGGAAAGGTTACAGGAGGAAAGATTCTCAGTTGGGCATATTTAAAAGATTTGAATTGCTTTGCTGTGCGTAGGGAGAATGGAGTAGATTATTTTAAACATGCTATTGTTATTAAAAACACTTTCATATTTTGAGATGATGGAACTGGCAAGATTAACACTGCTTTATCATGATATTGACGGTTGGGGGCAGTGGATGCAGTTTAAGATCCTAAAAGAGTTCAAGTACGGATGGTCCGTGTTAGAGCCGCCGTTCCCAAAAGTTTCTTATCGTACTAATCAATCAACTGGGAATATAGTTCGAGTGGTTAAGTATAAACGAGCAAAGACTATGAAGTTTGCACCAGTTCGTAAAATGCCACAGAATTTCGGTGATCGGTTTCGTTGGTGGTATTATGATGGGAGAACAGAAGAAGCGGTGATTGTGTTGGATAATCCTAATGGTAGTTTGGACCAGATCAGGATTATTGATCTGAGGTGGATTCGGAATTTGAGTAAGACTGATATCAAGGTGTTGAGGAAACATCCAATCTTTCATGAGTTGCCTAATACCCAGCAGGCGATTCAGTTTAACCGTGTTGTTCGTACTTGTTATGCTTATGATATCCATGCTTAATGTTTGTCTGACGGTTTTCAATTTCATGAACTGTGAACGTGAATGTTTTCATTTAGATTTAGTTCGATTTGGTTGTAATAACTTGATTTTAACGTCTTAATTTTCATATTATTGAATGTGTTGACCGTGTGTTTAGTTGTTTTGCAGAGAAAGTGTATATTGTAATTTTAGATAATGAACTGGGTCATAGGAGAGTTTGTTGGTGCATAATTAGTCCCCGAGTTCATTATGATCAAGTTAAAGTGCTAAATTGTTTAACTTTCTCTGTTCGTATGCAACCACACGGTTGCATAATGCAACCGTACGGTTAGACAGACAACCGCACGATTGCAAGGTGCAACCGCACGGTTGCAACGTGATGTGTGTATTTAAAGGGGATTTCGGGTTCATTGTTAGGGTTACGGATCCTAGCCTATACTACACGTACAATCCGATTCCCTGGTGTTCTAGCATTCAATATAGTCGATCTTTAACATATCTAAGTCGATTTTATCATTAAGATCAAAGGTTTTCATTGAGTTTTGAGTATAAAACCCAATAACGAGATTTTTCGCACTCGTTATTGAATCTAAGATCGTTTAATTCTGTTTACACCATCCTACACATAGGCCTTTTAACTGGTGGTATGCTCATTATGTGTGCTTGTGTCGGTTGTTGTTTTGTCTTTATCATTGTTGTTTCAGTTTGCAGATCTACAATAATAGTAATAGTAACTTTTATTGACACATATTGTCTGTTTCTGCGAACTGTTTTTGTTGCTTACTGGGTGAAAAAACTCACAATGAACACAAATAGTAAGGTTTCAAATGGAATTTATATAATATGTTTTGACTAATATGATGTGCAAATAGTGTTAGTTTATGACTAATAGTAAATAAGGCATGTGTAGTGATTTAATTATCAAACATTTAAGGTAATTTTGTCAATAGCACAACAGGAGCTGGAATTCAGGTGAGAAAATTCACAATGAAAACGAATATAAATTCTCCAAAGGAATTGGCATAATCTGCTTACACTAATATGTTGAGCAAATAGTGGACCCTTTTGGGCAACAGTCTACTGCAGGTCAACTAATATGGTATTAGATCATGTCTAATAATAAATAAGGTCATATGTTTTCACCATTGTTGTCGCGGACCCAACATGCACTTCCCACGATGATCGCCGGCTTTGGGAGTAAATTGTAAGTCTATGCCGAATCTTGTTGCTTGGTCATTCCATAGTGTTAGTTGGATGACACTGTCACTGTAAAAGTGGAGACAACTTTCAGTGGTTTATCATGTAGATAATTGAAGTTATGATTTTTTGGAGATATAAATACCCTATGTATCTCATATTCAAAATAGTTTCCTGTAAATTTTCATCACAAACCACAATAATTTGAGTTGCTAATGGCTCCAGCCAAACATATATTCCTATCACTCCATCCTTATACTTGCAGTCCCCTTTATATCATCATAAAGTTGTAACAGAATATCGAGAATGTATATTCAACTTGGAAAAAAATTAACTACCAAATTCTTAAGAAGGAAAAAGGAACCACGACAGGTCTAAGAACACTAACATGCTATATCACAACAATGATATGGGCAATTTCGACCCATTTATAAATGAATGACCCAAAGTGTATCACTATCTCTAAGCCTACTAATCAACTCAAATGATGTCACCTACAATTAATAAGAACCTTTACCTTTTACCATAACATATGTTCTTTGATTGAAAATATGTTTTTTTACAAAATCATTGTTATGCATACACCAATTCATCTCTAAGCAACAAAAATATATATGACTTTGGTTGAAACCCACATATATAACAAATGATCGTCGGCTCCTAAAAATTTAAGATACAACATAAACATGTTGTATATTTTCTAACTGATTTTTAACATATATCATAACATGACCACTATAAATAAACATCGTGTATGTGTTACATATAAACGTAAAGTAACATAACTAAGTAAGATATATCTCATTAATATTGCTACAAAACAGATGTACAAAGTGACTTAACTAACATAAAAAAGTGTAGAAATATAATGTTTACCTACAATTGGGAAGAATTCATATGGGAATGGGTTCAAATTAAATTTAGTGACTGCAAAACCTTGTAGTAGCTATCATGTAATATTGTAGCAGCAAACAATCATTTAAGTTGACCAGTGCACCTTCAATTGATAATACCCTAAATAAACACTTTGATGACCCATTTTGAGTCAATTCAACCATTTCTAGATTGACAATCAATTAACAACATTTAAAACTGAACAGTTGTAATCCTTAAAAGTTAAAATTAACCAAATGTTGAGATATAATTCATAGACATTACGTTTAAAGCTTAAGAGGTTGCAAAAAACATGTTATGTCGAACACATGTCCAATAAACCTCGCGTTGGATAAATAATACAAACTTAAATTTGAGTAAAATGAATATACATTAACTTGTTAAGCAACATGTTTAATATACAATAGAAACTGGTTAAAAAGCCTAAATATCATGTTTATACTCACCGTTGTTATTTCGAACCCAACATGAACTGCCTTAAATGATAATTGGTTTCTCTAACGATTCATTAAATAATGCAGCAGAAAACAGATAAAGACAACAACAAACTACACAACACCTAAATCGTTTGAAAACAAAGAAAGGCATAATTGGTTTCTCTAACGATTCATCAAATAATGCAGCAGAAAACAGATAAAGACACACAACAAACTACACAACACCTAAATCGTTTGAAAACAAAGAAAGGCAGCAGCAAACTACAAAACATCTAAATAGTACAAAAACCATATGAAAATCACGACAAGTAAATCAACACGCAGTAAATACCTTTAGTCATAGGTGTTAACGAAAGTGAATGTGCCTAACTGCATTGAGACTGTACACTACTACCAACAGCTGCATACGAAAACAAACACACCATATTAAAATAGAATTATATTCTAACAATAGTGAGAAGAAAAAAAAGAAACATAAAGTAGGCTACCTGTATTACTGGACGCATCACTAATAGGTAAAGTAGCCATTGCATGAGTGTATAGCACCGAGACCGAACTTTGTACGCTTTGGGATGTAGACTCGGGCAATATATTAGTATCAAATGTAGTGACACCACTATCAACCATAGCCCGACTGTTATTTAACGAACTTACACAACCATCACCACTTGCATCAACATCAATGACTGAGGCATTTTCGGCACATGTGTAATGTGTGCAACTGAACATGGCCCAAAATTTAAAGGGACCCAAAATTTTGAAAACAAAATAACGCATTTATTTATATACAGTAACGGAATATTATTCAAACACAAATTTTAAACTGTATTTAGCTAGCTTACGGATTATGAGCTTAAAAAGATTTATTTATTATTATTTGGCCTCAACTACTAGATAACCCAAGTCCAAGTCACAAAGAAGAGGCCTCTACCGGACGGGAAGATCTGAAATTAAGGTAACCATAAAGTAGAAATTTGTAGCCCTTAGAGTTACGAGCTTATAGACTTTTTAATCAGCTATATCGAAGTCTGCATGAAGAAAATATGATCAAAACGGTGACGGGTGGCAAAATATTGGTGACACTCGCAAAATTGCGATCCTTCATCATTTTGATTACAACTCCTCCATACAGACTTTGATTTAGTTAATTCGAAAAACTCAAATGTTAGTAACGGAAAGGACTATAAGTTTTTCTAATATGGGGGCCACAACCCCTTCATACTCCTGAAAAGTTCTTTGGCTTAGACTAAAAGGGCCCATTTTATGTTTCGAACAGGCTTTCGAAAATATTGAGACAACCCTGATTAATGGAAGACTAAACACCAATGACATAGCTAATTCTCTTCTTAGGTGGCATTGTGACTATAAGAGATATTGAACCCAAATATGAACGAAAAATAAGAAACAAAAATATCTCCACAAAAACGAACAACACCGTATGTTGGAAATTTAGTGTAATTGAGGGATTTAATCTACACTTGTAAATGGGTTAGGAGGTGCGGAGTGTACACCCATTAAGTGATAGATTACCCGGACCCGAAAGTGGTTTTCCATTATCACAAATTTGAGTGATTACGGAAGTATTATTCCTGCACTAGGTGAAACATCTCCATCGTGGAAATAAAACAAACAACTTTATGAAAAGGATTTAATCGATTTCCCTGATTTGGTTGTTGGAAATAAAACAAACAACTTTATGAAAAGGATTTAATCGATTTCCTTGATTTGGTTGTTGGAAATAAGATAATCAACTTTATGAAAAGGATTTGTTTTAGATTTGAAAAGGAAATTGATTGGTGAAACATCTTCATCGTGGAATAATACTTGTTTTTGGGTGCCTATAAATAAGGACTATCATTCATGAGAAAAAATAGATACAAAAACACCTTAATACTCTTATGCAAAAGAGTTCTTGTTTACTGCCAATAACAAGAACTAATCTCTGTCTTATCCCAAAGTGATATTCGTGTAACCCAGGCAATAAGGGTCGAATAATTACTTTCGGAAAGTGATACCAAGATTCAGTGATTTATCCGGCTATCGATTATTTTACCCTACACGAAATTTGAATAAAACCTCCAACAATCGAAAGTAATTATCTGTTATAATCGATGGCGGCTACGATGAAACACATGACGGCGAATTTCTCTAAACTTGATAAGGTTGAGGGAATTGATTTTAGGAGATGGCAAAAGAAGATGCACTTCTTTCTGAGCAGCATGAGTGTGGTGTACGTACTTAGCACACCAATTCCTGAAGATCATGGTGATGATGCCACTGTTGAACAAATTCGAAAAAGGTTCAAGTGGGAGAACGATGACTACATCGCTAGAGGTTTAAACCTCAATGGTATGGCTGATTCCCTTTTTGATATTTACCTAAATGTTGAATCTGCTAAAGAACTATGGGACTGTTTAGAAACCAAGTATATGTCTGAGGATGCTTCTAGTAAAAAGTTCCTTGTGAGTAATTTTAATAATTACAAGATGGTCGATTCTAGACCGGTCTTGGAACAATACAATGAGCTCATTCTTATACTTGGTCAATTCACACAACATAAGATGAACATGGATGAGTCTATTCAAGTCTCAAGCATAATTGATAAACTACCTCCATCTTGGAAAGAATTTAAACATTCTTTGAAACATAAGAAGGAGGAGTTAACTCTTGTTGAGTTGGGTAGTCATCTGCGTATTGAGGAATCCCTCAGGTTGCAGGATAATGACAAGCCAAAGAGCAACGAAGTTGCTGGTACATCTGTTGTCAATATGGTGGAACATAAAAAGTTCACTAGTAATAATGACAAAAAAGGAAAACGTAAACATCAAGGTAATAACAAAGTTGATCCTAATAAGAAGTCTAAATTGACTTGTTGGAAGTGTGGTAAATCTGGACACTTGAAGAGGGATTGCAAGGTTATTTTTGGCACTAACAATGCTAAGGGATCTAGCACAAATGGTTCGGGCAATGGTTTGAACAACCAAGCCCCGAAAGGTCAGAATATATTTAATAATTTAATTGAGAATTATTATGTTTTGTATATATCTGAGATTTGTTTTGTGCAGGATGATGATGTTGCGTGGTGGGTTGACTCTGGAGCTACTATTCATGTATGTAAGGATAGATGTTGGTTCAAGACTTACGATTCAGTGACTGATGGATCAATTCTTCATATGAGAAATGAGTCAACAGCCTCTATTCATGGACGTGGTCGTGTGGATTTAAGTTTTAGTTCTGAAAAGATTGTTTCTTTATTTAATGTTTTGCATGTACCACAAATTAGAAAAAATTTGGTTTCAAGTAGTATGTTGAATAATTGTGGTTACAAGCAAGTTATTGAATCTGACAAGTTTGTTCTATCTAAAAATGATTTATTTGTTGGATTTGGTTATTTGAGTAATGGAATGTTTAGACTAAACATTGAACATGTAAGTGTTGATATTGCTTGTATGTCTACTACTTGCATAAATAATTCTATTCTTTGGCATGCTAGACTAGGACATGTACACTTTAAAAGAATGCAAGATATGTCTAAAGATAGATTAAGACCGGCCTTTGATATGAACAATGAAAAGTGTAAAACGTGTATGTTGACAAAGATCACTAAGAAACCTTTTCAAAATATACATCGTGATATTGAGATTTTGGAATTAATACATAGTAATTTATGTGATTTGCATGCAACTCCTACTTTAGGGAACAAGAAATATTTTGTGACTTTTATTGATGATGCTTCTAGGTTTTGCTATGTTTATTTGTTACATACTAAGAATGAAGCATTAGATAAATTTAAAATATTTAAAACTGAAGTAGAATTACAACAAAAGGCATTGATTAAAAGACTTAGAACGGATAGGGGAGGTGAATACATTGACCAATTATATTTCCAATCCGTTGGTATTATCCATGAGACCACAGCTCCTTATACTCCACAACAAAATGGTATATCTGAGAGGAAGAATAGGGTCCTCAAAGAGATTGTTAATTCCATGTTATCCTATTGGGGTTTAAGTAAGGGATTTTGGGGAGAAGCTATATTAACAGCTTGTTATTTGCTTAATAGAGTTCCTAACAAAAGGAACAAGATTACACCTTATGAACTTTGGAATAAAAGAAAACCTAACTTGAACTATCTTCGGGTATGGGGTTGTAGGGCTGTTGTAAGACTGCCTGATCCCAATAAGAAAAGTTTGGGTGAAAGAGGTATAGATTGCATATTTATTGGATATATTGAACATTCCAAGGTGTATAGGTTCTATGTTATAGAGCCTAATGAGTTTGTCTCAATTAATTCTGTGATTGAATCAATGGATGCAATCTTTGATGAAAATCGATTTTCATCTATACCTAGACCAAAGGATATGATTCCAAGTAACAATCGAATCAATAAGGATTGTAATGATGAAGTCTCTGAAAAGGCTGTTAATCAGTCACTTAAGATTCAAAAAAGCAAAAGAAAAGGGAAACCTAAATCATTTGGACCTGATTTTCAGTTATACTTAATTGAAGGTTCTAGGGATGATGTTTCTACCCAATATTCGTATTGTTTCAATGTTGATGATGATCCTAAAACATATGATGAAGCAATGAGGTCTCAGGATGTTGCATTCTGGAAAGAGGCAATTAATGATAAGATGGATTCTATCATGGGCAATAACACTTGGGTGTTAGCTGATCTACCTCCTGGTTGTAAACCTTTGGGTTGCAAATGGATCTTCAAAAAGAAGATGAAGGTAGATGGAACTATTAAAAAGTTCAAGGAAAGGTTAGTCATTCAAGGCTTTAGACAAAAGTCTGGAATTGACTATTTTGATACTTATGCTCCCGTGGTACGTATCACTACCATTAGACTGTTGATTGCTTTGGCTACAATTCACAATCTGGTTATTCACCAGATGGATGCGAAGACAGCATTCTTGAATGGTGAATTGGATGAGGAGGTTTATATGAACCAACCTCAAGGCTTTGTCATGCCAGGTAATGAAGGCAAGGTGTGCAAACTTGTGAAGTCCTTATATGGTTTGAAACAAGCACCTAAGCAATGGCATCAGAAATTTAATGAAGTGGTTTTATCTAGTGGTTTTAAATTAAACCAAGCGGATAAATGTGTATATAGCAAATTTGATGATTCTGGTAAAGGAGTTATAATTTGTCTATATGTTGATGACATGTTAATCTTTGGGACTGACCAAAGTCAGGTTGATTTAACAAAAGAATTTTTGTCATCAAAATTCTCCATGAAAGATATGGGGGAGGCTGACGTTATCCTTGGCATTAGGATCAAATGTGAAAGCAAAGGAATTTCGATTTGTCAATCTCATTATGTTGAGAAGGTGTTGAAAAAGTTCAATTGCTTTGAATGTACTCCTGTGAGTACCCCTGTTAATCCAAGTGAGAAGCTTATGCCTAATCAAGGTGAAGCTGTATCACAACTTGAGTATTCTCAGGTGATTGGCTGTTTGATGTACGCCATGACTTGTACAAGGCCGGATATTGCTTTTGCTGTGGAAAAACTGAGTAGATATACTAGTAATCCTAGTACTCATCACTGGCAAGCAATTAGGCGGGTACTGAAGTACTTGAAGAAAACTATGGACTATAGTTTATCTTATAATGGGTTTTCTTCGGTAATAGAATGATATTCTGATGCGAGTTGGAAAACCAATATTGAAGATCATTCTTCAACGAGTGGTTGGGTGTTCTTGCTTGGGGGAGGTACTATTTCATGGGCTTCTAAGAAGCAGACATGTATTACCAACTCAACGATGGAATCTGAGTTTGTTGCTTTAGCTGCTGCTGGTAAAGAAGCAGAATGGCTTAGAAACTTGATCCATGAGATACCATTATGGCCTAAACCTATAGCACCCATGTCTATCCATTGTGATAGTGCTGCGACATTGGCAAAGGCTTATAGCCAGATGTACAATGGAAAGTCTAGACACTTAGGTGTCAGACATAGCATGATTCGTGAACTCATCATGAATGGGTTGATTTCTATAGTGTTCGTGAGGTCACAACAGAATTTAGCTGATCACTTGACGAAGGGATTGGCAAGAGACTTGGTTGACAAGTCTGCTGTGGGGATGGGTTTAAAGTGTACATAAATGTCTAATTATAAGATACCCAATTCCCTTACAATGAAAATTAGAAGTTGAATTCAATGCGGAAGGCTTATACTTAGAAATTTGGAGTACATAAATTTTATATCATCCCAAGGTAAGGTATGTACTCGGACCTGCTGAAGGTGAGGTTGAAGTCTAGCTTCTTAACAGTTCATTTGAAAAAGTACAAGAGCAGGTGCATGACTGAAGTGAACTACCTATGTGAATGTGAAGTTTTGCCGCTTCAACAAAGCTTGGACTTTTAGCTTTGGATACATTCATGAAAGGATATGGACACATGGCTTGTAAAGTGTCAGGATAGCTTTAGAGTATTTGAAAACTTATGTGTATATTATTTTCAGTTATTCAAATGGGTTGAAGGGTTCAATTCTTAGAACAGCCTGATTCTCGAATATTTGGAATGTGTAATGTACTAAGGTGAAAATTCAATCTTAAAGATATTTTCATTTATGCATGAGTTTTTGTTTTAATTTGTTTAATTCTCATGAAACGAATTGCACTAAATTGGGGAGGATTGTTGGAAATTTAGTGTAATTGAGGGATTTAATCTACACTTGTAAATGGGTTAGGAGGTACGGAGTGTACACCCGTTAAGTGATAGATTACCCGGACCCGAAAGTGGTTTTCCATTATCACAAATTTGAGTGATTACGGAAGTATTATTCCTGCACTAGGTGAAACATCTCCATCGTGGAAATAAAACAAACAACTTTATGAAAAGGATTTAATCGATTTCCTTGATTTGGTTGTTGGAAATTAAACAAACAACTTTATGAAAAGGATTTAATCGATTTTCTTGATTTGGTTGTTGGAAATAAAACAAACAACTTTATGAAAATGATTTGTTTTAGATTTGAAAAGGAAATTGATTGGTGAAACATCTCCATCGTGGAATACTACTTGTTTTTGGGTGCCTATAAATAAGGACTATCATTCATGAGAAAAAATAGATACAAAAATACCTTAATACTCTTATGCAAAAGAGTTCTTGTTTACTGCCAATAACAAGAACTAATCTCTGTCTTATCTCAAAGTGATATTCGTGTAACCCAGGCAATAAGGGTCGAATAATTACTTTCGGAAAGTGATACCACAATTCAGTGATTTATCCGGCTATCGATTATTATTCCCTACACAAAATTTCAGTAAAACCTCCAACACCATATAACAACATATTAGTTAAAACATATACGATATAACCGTTGTACTTATAAAAGGCATCAAAACAATAATGATATCAAACATAGAGCTTAACAATGGAACAACCAATTAACAACATAATTTTGACAATATATAGTATATTCCTAACGATAGCAACAGTAGAGACGTGAAACCTAATAAAAACATCAGTCGATACGAATACAAACTATATAGCAACAACAGAAACGTGAAACCTAAAAAAATTAATCGATAACGAACACAAAGAATATAATTAAATAAAAAATCGAACACAAAGAATATAATAAAAGAAAAAATCAATCGAAGACGAACCCAGAGAATATAACAACTAACGAACAACCAAATACTACAATAAACACTTACAATAAGCTAAAATCAGCAGTGTGATTAATGGTTACTGATATTGCTCGAATTAGACACGTTTATTCTCGCAATATCTGTCTCCATTTGATTAAGTATAGAAGAGTTTGATGATTGAAAGTGATGATTTGTTGGTAAGAAGATGGTTCAAGGCAAAAATAGTGAGTCCAAAATGGTGCAAAAGAATCAAGACTTGAGCCTAAAGATTGAACCAAGTAAAGTTTTGTAGTGAAAATGAAGAATCAGCACTAAGTGCTGCGCACCAAAGGTCTATTGCAGCTCACCTCAGAGCTAAAAATGTGAAATTCAAAGTTAGTAAAACTGTTAAGGTGCGGAGCACCACTTTTTTGGTGCGGTTTTTGGCTGTACTATAAAGATAAAGAGGGTCCTCTTAAAGTCAGTAGTTGAAATTAGCGTTAAGGTGCAGCACCACCTTTTTGGTGCGGTGCACCAGGTGCAAATCAGTGTTAAGCTGCGGAGCCCCACATTTTTGGCGCGAAACACCGACGCTGAATCATCATATTTTTGTTTTGACCCACTATAAAAGGAAGGAGATAAGAGGACCGGAGCCGCGATTGGAATCCAAAATGGGACCCTAAAAGGATCCCTTTCATGATTCAATGAAGATCCAAGCTCAATTTATGATCCAAGTTGAAGATTAGTGAAGCTAGATATTAGATTTCCATCATCCTTTCCATTTCTTGTTGTTTCATCCTTATTTTGGTACTAACTCTTCTCCATTTTAGTTGTAATGATTAATACTTTATTTGTCTTTGATTTAGTTCTTATTATTGTAGTTATGTTGACTTAGATTTGTTTGTGTTCACTTGATTGTAAAACTTAATACTTGGATTTGCCCTGATTAATGAATTTGATGTTTGAATGGGTATTGATTGTTGAGTTTGATTAAAGAATCATTGTTGTGCTTGTTTTAAGCTTCATTTTGATTACATAGATTGTTAAACTATCTTAGTGATTTGATATGTGATTCAATTTATGCTTCACCACCTTTGGTGATCAAGACAACTAAATTAGGGATTTCAAGTGATTATGTTTTTGATTTGGATTAGTTTCAAAAGGGTTTCTAGTCAACATATGAAACGACCCAACCCGTCGTATTCCGGCCCATATATTTTTTTTAACGTAATAATAATTACAACATTTAGGTCCCAATAATGTTTCCAAAAACATCTTCATTACAATAGTAGGTTTAATCAACTTTAAAACATACATTACATAAGTTGAAATACAAAACGGGCATACAACCCAAGACCCGTTTTACATAACCAAAAGGTAAACCTTGACCCGCATATTTTACTTTTCAATAAAACCGAGCATGGTGATTGGGAATGCTACCCAATCCTAATCAAAAGTCTACAAACCGTTCCCTAAGTGAAAAGACCATTTAGCCCCTTAAAAACCCCAAATTTAAGGTTAAATTCGTAACCTGCCAGCACCAATATTGCGGCCGTAATCCCCAAAATTGCGGCCGTAATCCCCAATATTGTGGCCGTAATCCTCAAAATTGCGGCCGTAACTTGGCTGTTTTCAGAAACATGTGACCCTGCTCAAAAGTTGCGGCCGTAAGGCCATAAATTGCGGCCGTAATTTTTAGTTTTCAAGCCCTTTTTCGTTTTATGACTAGATTAAACAAACGTGGCTAAAGTCAAACACAATAAATATCGAATACGCACCTTTGGACTTCGTACGTCGATCAAAGCAACATTCCAAAGGAAAAACGGGGTGTTACAACTCTCCCCCACTTAAATTCGATCACATCCCCGTGATCCTAGTCATTTAACCAATCCGGACCTACACTCTACGGTCCTTCGACATGCTTCCACACTTGATGTTGACAACAATTCCCGCAATTCGTAGAGCTTGTGCTTCACGAATCCGAGTACAAGAACTCGCTCAATCGCTCACATCAGGAAAACTCAACCAATCTCGTGCCGAAATATCAACCCTTAGCGTACCCTTACCAAGTACAATGTTAAAGTAACCACGTCCCAAAAATAAGGTCAACAACCAAACGATGAAGACCGAATAAAAGCGAATCTGTAAGTAACTAGAGGGGGGTGAATGGTTACTTAGTGGTTTCTTAAAACTTTTTCGAAATCTTTAGCAAACAAAACATAAGTTTTAAGCATGGAGACGTTTGTGTTTATTAAAGCAAGTATGTAAATAATGTAAGTGCACAAACACAAGGATTTATAGTGGTTCGGGTGGATGTTAACTAATCCACCTTAATCCACTCCCCAGTTCTACGAATTGAGAGATTTCTTTACTATGATAACCCAAACCTGGTGGAGTGTCCGGATACAACACTAGCTCCTCGATAAGCCGCTACGTATGAACCCTTACGTCCCTTTGAAGAATTCACAAACACCAAATGCTCTTACCACAAGATCCTAATGCTTTAGCCTAGTAATATCACAACTACCTTCTAGATCCTTTAAGAAGATAGGTCACAAGTAAACTTATAACTAAGCTTACAATCACTCATAGTTCTTCAATAAGTCACACCAACTTAATTCCCAATGGAATTGATCAACTTTCTAGATCCCTTTAAGGAAGTTAAATCATTGAGCAAGATGGTGTTTCCTATCATAAGAACTATATAACTTCCTTGATCCCCTAAGGAAGTGTCCTACAAAGTAAACTTGAAGATACAAATGATAAGTACAAAGTTTACATTACAATTCTACTTAGTGTAAGTAGAATCTCTCTTTCTCTCTTATAATCTCTCCATGGATATGTGCTTGAGGCTTGGGAAATCAGTAGATATGACTTTTAAAGAATGTTGGAAAGAGGTGGTCTTCTAGTTTGGCAAAGAGGTGTATTTATATTCTAAGAAAAACTTGACAGACAAAACTGCGGTCGGTCACACGGTCGTCCGTACTGGCAGCCTTACAACTTCTGTCAGCATTTCAACATATCCGTTGGAGCTCCCTTTTCTTTGAATTTTTGGCTTCTTTAGACAATATAGAGCCTTCAAAATATGCTTAATAGACCTAGGAGTTAACTCCATTACCCCTTTGATCTTGGACATATGCATTGAGGTTGACATGTGCTAGCTAAAGAGGAAAGTCCAATGTCCTTGACCATTGTCATTGATTTCCTAAAAAGGTAAATGCAGATTTTTGTCTCTTGACAAACCACTAGCATCCAAACTTCATTTCCCAAATCTTTAAACCTTTCTCTTCATCTTTGATGGAAGTATCTTGCCCATTGAAACCTTGTTACAACTCCATTGAACTAGTTTGAGAACACTTTGACTAGTTGCACTAATCACAAAGATACATCACTACATTCCAAACCTCATACCCATGTCTTCACCAACTTGTCTTTTCTTTGATGGAAGTGTCTTGCTCTTTGGAACATTGTTACATCTCAAATGAACTAGTTTGAATCTAGTTGGAACTTAATGATCTTTGTTACAACCTTGACTAGCTTGAACTAATTACATTTGCATACATAAAATGGTACTTAAAGCTAATGGGAGATCACCTCTTTAATTGGGACTTTAATGACCATTATTAGTATGTTTAAATGACACTATGTAATAAGATAAAAAGATATAACACTTATGTGTTTAATCTTATTTCAAGTTAAATCATCATTAAGGTGTCATTAGGTGTGATTAATTAAGATTAACATCTTTTGATTCAAAACTCTTTTGAAATCAAAGAAGGCAACTATTATAAGTATGTTTAAAAAGGTTTTGTAAATTATAGATGCATCAAAGTGGTCTAACTTAAAGTGGATGATTTTGGTAACAGAGAAAACAGCGGTCGAGCTGCGGTCGTCCGTGAGGTTAGCCGTAGATTGACAGTTTTAGAAAAACTTGAATTCGTTATTACAGGACATACACGGTCAGTTTCACGGTCGACCATAGTGAAGCTGCGTAACATTTTTACCAAGATAATTACTTATGTATTGGTCTTTTGCTAGAGATAGTTTAGGCTTATGAACCCATGTCGTCCTACATATGACTAATCACTTATCTCCTATGTGTCATCATCAAAACAAAGTGATTAACCTTTGAATATTATGATTGGAATCTTAACCAACTGAATCCTTACGGATAACACTTACCACTTAACATCCCTTGTAGTGCCCAAACACGGCTAATACGCAACTACCACAAACACGTGAGCAAAACACATCTATTGCATCACTAATCACACATCATAGTCCTCCCGACCGAACCACCAGCGTATAAAACAACCAATAGTTCTCAACTCCAATCAACATGAAGGCTGATTGAAACTACATGCGCCTTAGCGAATCCGCACCACACGCGACTCACTACCTCCACCGTGTCACGACTCGGAAAATTTTGACTGATTTTGAATCAAATTCTATATATGAGTAAATATTTCTGACACGATAAGCAAAGTCTGTGATGTTAAGTTCCCCCTGGAACTAAGCAAAAAGGTTAACTCCCCCTTTTGTCGAAGCAAAAAGGTTAGCTCCCCCTGGAACTAAGCGCACCCTAGAGTAATGCTCCCCTTAAATCTTACATAGCGGTAGATGATATAGCTCCCCCTTGAAATGGGCAATATAAGACTCATAGAAAAGAGAATTAGTCCACACATAAGACATAATATCGATTAAGGAGTGATATGAACTCAACGAGCTGAATAAACCTTCAATCAGGGGTTAGTGCACACACATAATCATATATAGCAAGCATAAGAATCATTGTGTGTCATAGATAACAAAGATAGTGAAGTGAGAACTTTGACCAATATATGTGATCATTAGAGAGCATGTAAGATCAAAAGTGCGTATGAATCACCACATATCAAGGTTAATTAATAGTATAGCATGAATGTGAGATATACCATGTAGTCAGCAAAAGACTTAGTATATCATGCAACACTATCATAAAGTACCAACATTACTCTACTAGTTCTACCAACTTCATGCATGTATAGAAGAAAATAGGTTTAAACAAGCATGTAGAACCATATAGCATAGCATGGTATACATATTGCACATAGCACAATGTGGAAACATAAGTGAGAGTAGCATGCAAAAGCTAATATACATGAGATCAATTGTCAAACAAACAATCATGCGTAACAATCATATTTATAAGCTTAGATGCTAGAGCATGTATGAAAGAAGGTAGGTTCAAACAAGCATGTTAAATCACAAGAATAATATAGCATGGCAAACAAGTAAGAGTAGCACACGTAATCATATCATGCAACACTATAAATACTACCATAGTAGTTTCAAACAAGCATGTAAGGACACAAGCATGTCATACATATGGCACATATCATAAGCATAGCATGTTAAGTATATTGCACATAATATATGCATAGCATGTTGAATACATATTGTAAGAATACAAGTAAGAGTAGCATGATAAAGCTAATATATGCATAACGATCTAATTTATATATAAGCTTAAAACATGCATGAGGCACATCTATTTAACATTATGAGCATATTAGTTGAAGCATGTCAAGAAATGGTGATCAATGGGGCCGATATGATAATTCAAAACATTATCCACCTGATAAGTTATCATTTAAAAATCATTCACTAAGTTTCAGGTTATTCAACTAAGAGCATATCTCTTTGTATACTTAGTGATGAACATATGTATAACCTAAGCATTTATATCATGTTAATATTTCACTTATCATGTAATGATCAAAGCTAAATTGGTGTTCAAATAATCACTTATTAGGTTGACTAGTCCAATTTTAGCAAGAGGATGCACACATATATGAGTTTTGCAAGAAGTGGTACCTTAATCGAGGAAAGTTTGTTTCATCATTAAGCCTTGATCACATGATCTTTCAATTTCTATAAACTCGACTTTGGTAGTAGAGAGAGAGCTAGAAGTGTTTGTTCCTTTGAGAGCCAAGAGGTTATGCATAAACCAACTAATGCACTTACACCACTATTCTAAATAGTATCTATCCATCATTATCCGAATATCCAAGGCACATGATATTCATGATGCATAGAACCCTTTAGATTTCTCTAAAGATCCTTTTAACGGTTCAAAAGTGTGACATATCGATACTTTCCTTTGCATGGGTGATAAGCATAATAATGCGTTGAAGTCTGCATGTATTGTTAGAAATATATGCATGCATAGGATTCAAGAATAATATTCATCATAGTAATCACATGTCACATCAAAACAAGCAATTATGCATAGTAAGCTCAATTAAAATTCATACCATAAGAGAGTAGCAATCATGCATAACAAGTAAGTAATCATGATAGTCAAATATAGGCATGTTCCATAGTATGAATATTGATGAGAAAATGTATAAACTAAATAACTAGATCAAGTAGGTATTTGACTTGTAAATTACGATCAACATGATATATGTTAAGACACTACTTATTTAGCCATTTATTCAATTATAGCTCTATATTGCACTTAAATGATATAGCATAACAAGAAATCACATAACTTATGGTAAGCTAGCTAATATCAAAGTATTATTTAGCACTCAACAAATATGATCATGTAGAGATATGTTAACTTGACTACGTATAATGTTAACTAGTTAAAATTTTCGATGTATCATAGTTAACAATTTGGAGTGTTATATTGGATCATGAGTATAAAAACATCCATGCATAATTTTTTAACATGTTAATAAATCATAAACATGTAAGCACATAAGCATAATGAAAAATATAAGGCATGTTAGATGTAGCAAATATTAAGCACAATGCCCTCACAAATAAGATTCAATTAGCAAGTTAATGAGCCTAAAGTGTGTAGTATAACAACTAACAAGGTGATTTTAACCAACATTGGTTCGAAAGAGATAACTCAAGTTGTCAAGCATGAAGATCATATAAGCATGCGAGTATGACAAGTAGATTTGCACACATACGAACACATAAGCATACAAGTAGTTTACACCTAGTGTATAATGAGCGGAAGCCTAGAGTTAAGCCTAGAGTGTAAAGCATACCATAAAGCATTTCAAGTATATTTCAAACTTATCATCCATGAGTTCAAAGAACTTGTCATAAGGAAAATGGTTAATTGGATCAATAACTAAGTCATTAACATTTTATTCTCATGCTTCTTAGAAAATAATGTATTGCAAACTTTTACCATTTCACACACATGATCAAGCAAGTATGTCCTAAGTCTATCAAGATTTTCAAGATGCAAAGATATAACCTTTTCATGTATCATCAATTAATCCTTAAAGCTACTCGGACGTCTATTTAGACCTAGTTAGGTTTTTCTTTCTAAAGAGTATCCTAGAGACGTAACTACCTTTAGAGTCACACCTACATCTTTGAGTGAAAATCTAGAATTCATTTCCATAGGTGTGTCTAATACCTTAGCACTTGTCATACCAAAACTTTAAGTGTATTCATTAGGTTGATTTATAAGAATGCTATCTTAGAGTTACTTTGATTCATGAGTTGAGTAAGGCTTTCAGAACACTTATCATTCTTTCATTAATATCATTTCGTGTAAGTTTAAGACTTAGACAATAGTTTAAATAAACATTTATGTGGGGTAAGATTATCTAACTCTTTGGCGTATAAAAGGTTAGAGAAACTTTTCATTTAACTCGTTTGTTCTAGGTGTTCATTTGACACAAACCTAATCCTAGTTTAGAGTTTAAGAGCACGAATCATTCTTAAAGTTTACTAACCTCATTCATCCTAATATGTCTAAGTGTGTTTTAAATACTTCAACAACTCAACAAATGCTTATGCGTTTACCTAACAATTTTTATCAATGGCTACTACTCTAGCAATTTATACAAGAATAATATCTTATAAGTGTTATCCTAGAATGAGTTCTATCATAAAAAATGTTTCTCATTAAGAATAGATGATAGAAATCATATACAACCCATTTAGTAAGACTACAAAGTTGAACTTTGGAAATCTATACTATACCTAGAAAACAGAGAACTTAGACTACACATTTAAAATCTAATTTGACTCCTATTGATGTCTCCTAAGATTTGTTTAACATGATTCTCTTTGCTATCATTGTTTATCAAGTATTCACTTTGTTGAAGCAAACTAATGAGAATGATCTTTTTAACACTTTACCTCACTTAGTGTTCATCATATATTGCTTTTAGGTAGATCTCTAATGATTAGTTTCATGGTCGTGTGATCTAATCTTTTATGCCATCAAATTGAAAAACATATGTTGACATATTTTTATCTTTTTACCAATTTTAATTGTAAGCATGTAAGACGTTCTATCTAATTGTAACATGTTTTCTTAAATGGAATATGACTTTAACTAGCATGTTAAGATATTTGCATATTAAGCACTTATAGAGATCAAATAGCACACTTCTAAGACTATCTCATTTGTAAGTAAAGTTACCTTTACCGATGATCATTCCTCAAATATGTGCATCCAATATTACATCACCATCATCATGTTCTTTGTGCTTGGTGTGACATATTTATTATGGACATGTGTTTTGAGTGCTTGCGATTGCATCATCTTCCACCACACTTGTTAACAAACCTACAACTTGTTAGAGACACAAATATGGTACCCAATGTTTGTTGGGTCTGAAATTGTTAGCATCAAATATTCTCACGATAACTCATCTTTGTAACTTTCTCAAAGATTAGACTATTGTTCTTTTAGACATGTTTATATTTTCGACAAACCAATTTCATGTCTTGATTGAGAATAATTGATCTTGTACGCTTATAGTTGTTTGAAAGTCACTAATACTTACGGGTTGAAAACTTGACCTTTTAAACGAGTGTCGTTTAATGACGATAATTAGCTTCTCATTAGCAAATGTTTAAATATTACCAATAAACAATGTAAAACTAATATTATAAAAATGATTCAACCTCTAAAAGTGTCATACCATGATCGATCTTAAAATTGCGACTGCACATTTTGTTCAGAGCATGTGTGGTCGATCCACGATCGACCGTAGGTTCGACCGCCTACAGTTTTGACACTATGTTGAGTTTTATAAAGTGTCTTTTCAAAAGCTTGTGATAGGTTTACTCAAGGTGTCTTTTATAGCCAAGTGTTGGTTTATCATTTGGTATCTTTAACTTTAAAAATCACTTTTGCTATATCACCACTTTTTGTCATTTTTAAAGAGAGGTAATTCTTTTTCTTGTTCAAAATAGTCAGAAGCTAGTGATTTTAGTTTCAAATTATTATTACTCCTAAGTAACTTTTTGTTTGACTATATGAGTTTTGAGAATACTTATTGAGATGCTTAAAGTCTAATCTTAGATATTATGTCTATCACTTAAGGCTCTAAGATGTGTGACAACCTACGTATTCTATAATGTAAGATCAATTTATCAAGCACACATTAAGCAATAACTCATGTCATTTTTCATGTAAGGATTCAAGGCACAAGTAATTTCAATTATCACATAGATTGCATTGACCTAAGTTTAATGGCAAGTTTCAATGTGCTTCTATTATGTACACTATAGTTGTGATTTCAACTCAACCCCACATTTTTCTTTACATACTTTAATTTTCAAAAATTAGCTTTGTTTATAAAAAAAAATGTTTCTTTATTCAAGCTTTTCTTTATCAATCATAGTTTTGTTAATTATCATAACATTTAGAGTGCATAACTATTAAAAAGACTAAATACAAGCAAACTTACCTCACCATGTGAATGGTGGTATTTTTTCTCAAAGTAATGGATGTAAGTTTGAGCATTTGGGTTCGATCCTTGACTCCACATCACACGAGTGTCTTGAAGTTGCTTCTCATATGAAAATTTTCATCACGATTCAAGATTAACTTATCTAAAATCTCTTTTGCGTTCTCCAAACAAGTAGAGCTTAGTTCCAAGATCTTTGACTCGGGTTTTTGCACAAAATAGTTTTTCGACATGACAAAAATATTTTTTGAGCAAAGATTAGAGCAACTGCTCTGATATCAATTGTAAGTAACTAGAGGGGGGTGAATAGTTACTTAGTGGTTTCTTAAAACTTTTTCAAAATCTTTAACAATCAAAACATAAGTTTTAAGCGTGGAAGCATTTGTTTTTGTTAAAGCAAGTATGTAAAGAAAGTAAGTGCACAAACACAAAGATTTATAGTGGTTCGGTTGGATGTTAACTAATCCACCTTAATCCACTCCCCAATTCTACGAATTGAGAGTTTTCTTCACTATGATACCCCAAACCCGGTGGAGTGTCCGGATACAACACTAGCTCCTCGATAAGCCGCTACTTATGAACCCTTACGTCCCTTTGAAGAATTCACAAATACCAAATGCTCTTACCACAAGATCCTAATGCTTTAGCCTAGTGAAATCATAACTACCTTATAGATCCTTTAAGAAGATAGCTCACAAGTAAACTTATAGCTAAGCTTACAATCAATCATAGTTCTTCAATAGGTTACACCAACTTAATTCCCAATGGAATTGATCAACTTCCTAGATCCCTTTAAGGAAGTTGAATCATTAAGCAAGATGGTATTTCCTATCATAAGAACTATCTAACTTCCTTGACCCCCTAAGGAAGTGTCCAACAAAGTAAACTTGAAGATAAAAATGATGAGTACAAAGTATACATTTCAATTCTACTTAGTGTAAGTAGAATCTCTCTTTCTCTCTTATAATCTCTCCATGGATATGTGCTTGAGGCTTGGGAGATCAGTAAATATGACTTTTAATGAATGTTAGAAAGAGGTGGTCTTCTAGTTTGGCAAAGAGGTGTATTTATATTCCAAGAAAAACTTGACAGACAAAACAACGATCGATCACATGGTCGTCCGTACTGACAGCCTTACAACTTCTGTCATCATTTCAACATATCAGTTGGAGCTCCCTTTTCTTTGAATTTTTGGCTTCTTTACCCAATATAGAGCCTTCAAAATATGCTTAATACACCTAGGAGTTAACTCCATTACCCCTTTGATCTTGGACATATGCATGGAGGTTGACATTGTTGGGATTTAACATGTTTTAAAAACTTAAAACCCATTTAAGAAATAAACTTTGCGGAAGCGTGTAAACCGATTACAAACATGTTATTCTTTAACCAATTAAAGTCAAATCCCAAATCGTATCAAATTGTGATGTATGCTTACAAACTACAAGTGAGTTAAGAGATTATACCTTCTCCAAGTTAGGAGGTGGGTGGCGAAGATGATGATGAAAGTGAGCTGCAAATGGATGAAGCCTCAAGTTGATATACCCCAAGCTTGTGCACCAACACCATCTTGATTTTGGTTAGGATTTCTACGCTTGAAAAATGCCTTACAAAACTAAAGAAACCCTTTTCTTTTTCACTAAAAATTTGGCCAGCAAAAATGCAAGAGAGAAAAGAGTGTTTTGCAATACTTGATATGTGTATTTGCATGCCCTTGGTAGTACCCAAAGTGCCTATGTACTTATGCATATGGAGGGTGGGAAGCAACCACATTAAATTACCAATTAAATGTGTCTAGGACATGCAAACTTGCACTCCCAATGCCACTCCCACTTTATAAAATAGATTTTATAAAAAACATATTTTATAAACTTCCATATTATTTGTTATGTACACTTTATTTATAAAACCCATTTTATAAAATGTAACATAACTTAATTAATTATTTAACCAATTAAATAAGTAAATTCGCGATATAAATTATTCATTCGGTCATGTAATTTATTTTATATTTGGTATGTAAAATAGATTAGGTTATATTTTCATTTTCTAGAGAAAAATGTATTAGGATATATTTTTTGTAATAAGATGAAGATACAAGATGGTGACAAGGAAGAACACAAAGAGGAAGCATTTGGATGTAAGATTTAGTGGGAGATTTTGGAATCTCCAAATTTGTGTTTGTCCCCATAGACCGGTGACATTTGTTTTTGTCTAAACAAATGTCTACCAAATTGGCTTGATTGTGAACATATTCTTTACATGCTTGGTTGTTTATAGTTTGATTATGGATTGTATGTTCGTATGCTACAAGTTTATCTTACATATTAACAACTTGTAAAGAATTAAGCTAAAATTTAATTGGTTAAATTTGAAGTGACTAAAAGGATTTAGTAGTAATAAAATTGGTTTTATTACATGACATAAAAAGTGGACTTTTCACATGTACCACACACTAAATGCATGTTGGTGTATGGTATACAAGTTTTCTTGAACTAGAATAAAGATACCTTAAAATCCATTTTATTATCAAAGTAAACAACTTTAATGCCATCCTTTTGTGTGACACTTAGGCATATTAGGGAACTCATGATGGGATAAAGGTCACCTAACCGTTATGAGCAAACTAATATGATTAAGGTGAATTTCGCATGCTTGTGGGATACAGGTCACCTAACCAATTGTATGTTAAGTTTACATGTTTACACAAGTAGGATGACTTGATTTGGGAATCATGAACTTAGGGTCACCGAAGCAGAAGGAACAAATAGGCGTTGATGGGATAAATATGCCATGCAAAAGGATTGCATGATCCCATACATTAGAAGTTGCAAAGGGATTGCAATTGTCATATAAATGAATACCTAGCTAAATCAAATAACAGGATAAAGGTCACCTAACCGGAATTTGGTTTACCGTTGGATTCTAAAATTTAATATATCAATTGGATATAAAAGGGTATTGATTGTTAAATTATAAATGATACTTAAACGAACTTTGTTAAATTTTGTAGATGGCCACCAATAACAACAACATTCCTAATGCACCAATCAACTTAATAACCTATCATTGAGGTCCTTACTCGAAAAGGAAAAACTCAACCATACGAATTTCATGGATTGGTACCGCAATCTAAGAATTGTCCTCAAGCTTGAGGATAGGGCGTATGTGTTGGAAGACCACATTCCCGACCAACCCGAGGAGGATGATGCCGAAGGTATGGCATATTGGGAGAAATATTGCGCCAATTCGGTGCAAGTTTCTTACCTTATGCTTGGGACTAAGATACCTGAACTCCAAAAGGACTTCGAGCATCATAGTGCATATGACATGATCACACAATTGAAGGAGATGTTCCTTCAACAAGCTCGTGTCGAGCACTTTGAAACGGTTCGAGCGCTTCATGCATGTCGAATGGATGACTCCCAATCTGTTTCATCTTATGTCCTTAAGATGAAAAGCCTAATTGATCTATTTATCCGTCTAAACTGTAACGTGTCTAATGAATTAGCCACAGACTTTATTCTCAACTCTTTGTCAAAAAGGCTTGACACATCCGTGATGAACTACAACATGAATGGTTGGGATAAGAGCATTAGCGAATTGTATGCCATGCTTAGGACGGCCGAATCAAGCATGGGTAAAAGGGCTTCACCCGTGCTTATGATCAATGAAGGTGGGTCCAAGAACAATTCCATTTCTAAGCCAAAGGTAGCTAAGAGGAAAGGACCCGCCTACCAAGACAAGGGTAAGGGAAAAGGGAAGATGGTTACCCTAACCAACAAAAACAAGAAGCAAAAGGTTGCCGGTCAAGCAAACCCCAAGGAAGATTCGTGCTTTGGTTGCGGTGAAATGGGTCACTGGAAACGCAACTGCCCGATCTACCTAAAGGAGTTGAAAGAAAAGAGGGATGCAGGGTAAATCTCAGGTAATGTATATATGGTATACGTTGAGCTTAGTATTACTTCTTCTAATACATGGGTATTAGACACAGGATGTGGAACTCATATTTGCAATTTTTTGCAGGGGTTCAAAAGAAGTAAACTTGGTACGGGAACAACAAGTCTCTTCATGGGAAATGGTTCAAAGGTGCACGTAGAAGCTCAAGGAGACTTTGTTTTGAAGTTACAAACTGGTTTGGAGCTTATTTTGAAAAATGTTTTGTATGCTCCTGATTTGACTCGAAACATTAATTCTATTTCCCGTTTAAGACAATATGGTTTTAATTTTAATTTTATTGATGACGATATCCATGTTTCTTTAGATAATGTGTTCTATTTCAAGGCTTCGCCTTTGAATGGTATTTATGAATTGGTTCATGATGACACATCATAAAATAGCTCAATGTTCCATGCAAACACCAAGAAACTCAAAAGGGATTTGAGTGATTCCTAATTATGGCATTGTCGCCTTGGTCACATAAACATGAACCGAATATATACACTTCAAAAGAATGGTCTTTTGAAATCAAGTGAGCTAGGCTCATTTGATGTATGTGAATCTTGTTTACAAGGTAAAATGACTAAAGCACCTTTCAAAGGGACCTATGAAAGGGCTAAGAACTTATTGGGATTAATACATTCAGATGTATGTGGACCTTTTAAGCCCATGACTAGGAATGGTGAAAGATACTTCGTTACTTTCATTGATGACTTCAGTCATTTTGGATATGTCTATTTATTAAGGCACAAGGACGAAACTTTTGAAGCATTCAAAGAATATCAAAACGAAGTACAAAATCAACTCAACAAGACAATCAAGGTACTTCGTACTGATAGAGGAGGTGAATACCTAAGCGATGCTTTCCAATATCATCTTAAAGGTTGTGGGATTATCTCGCAAGTTACTCCTCCTGGAACACCCCAACTTAATGGAGTTTCCGAAAGGAGGAACTGAACCCTAATTGATATGGTTCGATCTATGATGGCAAGAAGCTCGTTACCTCTATCATTTTGGGGTTATTATCTATTCTCCGCGGCTCGTATTTTAAATATGGCCCCAACCAAGAAAGTGGAACGAACTCCTCATGAGATGTGGTTTGGAAAACCTCCTTCTTTATCATACTTGAAAGTATGGGGATGTGAAGCTTATCCTAAGCGCTTCATTGCTAATAAGCTGAATGCTCGATCCACGAAGTGTATCTTCATAGGATATCCCAAGGATGATATGGGGTACTATTTCTATGATCCAATCGAGCAAAATGTATTTGTTACTTGAAAGGCGGAATTCCTTGAAACCAAGTTCCTAATGGAAGGTAATAGTGAAAGGAAGATAGATCTTGAAGAGGTTCAAGATCAAGTAGATGATACACAATTGGTTGACACTAGCACTCAACATGAAAATGTTGAGAATGATCAAATGGATGGTCAAAGTATACAAGACGTTCGTAGATCTGTTAGGATTAGTAATCCTCCTGAGAGATATGGGTTTCTCATGGATGGTTGCTATGTGGTTGATTTGGATGAACCAACAAACTACCAAGATGCTTTATCAAGGATTGATAAAGATAAGTGGCAGGAAGACATGAATGCTGAGATGCAATCCATGTATGACAACCAAGTTTGGGAACTGGTTATACAACCGACTGGCTCTAAGTTAGTTGATTGTAAATGGCTTTTGAAGAAGAAAATTGACATGCATGGAAACTTGGATACATATAAAGCTAGACTTGTAGCAAAAGGTTTCACTCAAACTCAAGGGGTTGACTATGATGAAACTTTTTCGCCTGTAGCAATGGATGTCAAGACCACTTTCCTAAATGGATATCTTGAGGAAGATGTCTATATGGTTCAGCCCCAAGGTTTTGTTGATCCGAAATATCCTAACAAAGTATGCAAGTTAAAGAAGTCAATCTACGGATTAAAACAAGCATCTAGAATATGGAATCATCGTTTTAATGAGGAGGCCAAGAAATTTGGCTTCATTAAAAATGGTGATGAAGCTTATGTATACAAGAAAGCTAGTGGGAGCACTATCATGTTCCTTGTACTATATGTGGATGATATATTATTATTTGGAAAAGATATTCCGGCAATGCAAGGTGTTAAAACTTGGCTAAGTAGATGCTTCTCCATTAAGGATCTTGGAGAAGCACAATATGTTTTGGGAATTGGGATCTACAGAGATAGATCCAAGAAATTGATAGGTTTGAATCAAAGTGCATACATTGAAAAGGTCTTGAAAAGGTTCAAGATGGAGAACTCTAAGAAAGGTTTGGTACCTATTCAAAGAGGAACGCTCCTCACTTCATCTTAGTGCCCCACCACGAAAGATGAACAGGAGAGAATGAAGAATGTCCCATATGCATCTGCTATTGGGTCAATCATGTATGCAATGATATGCACTAGACCGGATGTGTCATGCACTCTTAGCTTGACAAGTAGATACCAGAATAACCCTGGAAACAGTTATTGGATTGAGGTTAAAAGTATATTGAAATACCTTAGGAGGACTAAGGATATGTTTCTAATATATGGGTCTGGTGAGGAGGAACTCGCTGTAAAAGGTTACGTGGACGCGAGTTTCCAAACTGATCGAGATGATTCTCGATCACAATCTGGTTATGTCTTCACGTTAAATGGAGGTGCGGTCTCTTGGAAGAGTTCAAAACATGATGTTGTTGCATTATCCACTACAGAGTCGGAGTACATTGCCGCCTCATTGGCAGCTCAGGAAGCTGCATGGATGAAGAAATTCATTGACGACTTAGGAGTTGTCCCTTCCATTCAGGACCCTCTTGAGATCTTTTGTGACAACGAGGGTGTGATTTCTCAAATCAAGGAACCTCGTACTCACTAAAAGACCCGTCACATTGAGCGGAGGTTCAACTACATAAGGGATGAAGTTGAAAAGGGAAAGATATGTATTCGGAAAGTTTACACAGATCTTAATATAGCAGATCCACTCACGAAGCTCTTCCATGGAGCAAAACATGAGGGATAATTTTGTGCATTAGGGCTTAGATATTCTAGTGATTGGTCATGATCTGTTTTAAGTATTGTAACGGAACGAAGAGGTTCAAGCTCATTAATATAACTATGGCGTTAATTTATTTTGAGTCATGTTCCTATTTTGCATATTTTATCCATGAATAAGCTATTATTCTAAATTCTGTAGTCGATCACATCTGTGGGAATAATTGTGAGGTTTAGACTATTATGAACTTGGATTGGTATATATTCAGGTTGAATGTGAGGCAAGGTTGCTACCAAGGTTCATAGATATTTGTGGGATACAAATATTGAAAGACCCGCTCTCAAGATTTACTGAACGGAACCTTTGTGGTAGATCACATGTAATCTTGAGTAAAGGCAAATGTCATTGTATCTTTTGACCTGAGATACATATTGGGTTCAGATATTTACCAAGTATTGTGCCTTGATTCTTTCCTTCGCTATTCTGAAATATGGTAGTTCATAAGGAAGAGCTCAAGTATGATACAAGGTATATATTTAGGACGTATGTAGTCAAGATGGAATTTGTCTCTCTTATTCATTGAGAGTCAGATGTCTAAGGCCTGATAAAGTTGAATCTAGAAGAGAGTGATCACTCTGTGTCTCTTGGATTTAACATGACATCTAGGACAAAAGGATGCAATGAAAGATTCACCTATTCATGTTCGAGTTGGGAACTCGAAAGGGATGATGTTATTGAATGTCACAAAGTCAAAACATATTGGGGGTGATGGACGGTGGTTAGGTCGTATCCATCACTTGCATTAATTTCTTATGTTTCTCGTGCAAGTGGGAGATTGAAGGTATTTCGTATGTCGAGAGACATATTAAATTAATGTGGCTAGTTTGAATTGATCCAAGTCGGGTCATACCTAATAACAAGCTTACCGACACCTTATTCGTATTTGATCTTAGCGATTGGTTCGTTGATCAAACTACACGACACTTGAATTATAAGAAAAATGGTTTTCTTAAAACACTTGATATGTATATAAATTATGGAATAATTTATATCGCGGATTTAATTATTTAATTGGTTAAATAATTAATTAAGTTATGTTACATTTTATAAAATGGGTTTTATAAATAAAGTGTACATTACAAATAATATGGAAGTTTATAAATATGTTTTTTTATAAAACTATTTTATAAAGTGGGAGTGGCATTGGGAGTGCAGGTTTGCATGGCCTAGACACATTTAATTGGTCATTTAATGTGGTTGCTTCCCACCCTCCATATGCATAAGTACCTAGGCACTTTGGGTACTACCAAGGGCATGAAAATACACATATCAAGTATTGAAAAACACTCTTTTCTCTCTTGCATTTTTGCTGGCCGAAATTTGAGTGAAAAAGAAAAGGGTTTCTTTAGTTTTGTAAGGCATTTTTCAAGTGTAGAAATCCTAACCAAAATCAAGAAGGTGTTGGTGCACAAGCTTGGGGTATATCAACTTGAGGCTTCATCCGTTTGGAGCTCGCTTTCATCATCATCTTTGCCACCCACCTCATAACTTGGAGAAGGTATAATCTCTTAACTCACTTGTAGTTTGTAAGCATATTTCACAACTTGATCCGATTTGGGATTTGACTTTAATTGGTTAAAGAATAACATGTTTGTAATCGGTTTACATGCTTCTGCAAAGTTTATTTCTTAAATGGGTTTTAAGTTTTTGAAACATGTTAAATCCCAACAGATATGTGCTAGCTAAAGATGAAAGTCCAATGTCATTGATTTCCTAAAAAGGTAAATGCAGATTTTTGTCTCTTGACAAACCACTAGCATCCAAACTTCATTCCCCAAATCTTCAAACCTTTGTCTTCGTCTTTGATGGAAGTATCTTGCCCATTGGAACCTTGTTACAACTCCATTAAACTAGTTTGAGAACACTTTGACTAGTTGCACTAATCACAAAGATACATCACTACATTCCAAACCTCATACCCATGTCTTCACCAACTTGTCTTTTCTTTGATGGAAGTGTCTTGCTCTTTGGAATATTGTTACATCTCAAATGAACTAGTTTGAATCTAGTTGGAACTTAATGATCCTTGTTACAATGTTGACTAGCTTGAACTAATTACATTTACATACATAAAATGGTACTTAAAGCTAATGGGAGATCACCTCTTTAATTGGGACTTTAATGACCATTATTAGTATGTTTAAATGACACTATGTAATAAGATAAAAAGATATAACACTTGTGTGTTTAATCTTATTTCAAGTTAAATCATCATTAAGGTGTCATTAGGTGCGATTAATTAAGATTAACATCTTTTGGTTCAAAACTCTTTTGAAATCAAAGAAGGCAACTATTATAAGTACGTTTAAAAAGGTTTTGTAAATTATAGATGCTTCAATGTGGTCTAACTTAAAGTGGATGATTTTGGTAACAGACAAAACTGCGGTCGAGCTGCGGTCGTCTGTGAGGTTAGCCGTAGATTGACAGTTTTAGAAAAACTTGAATTCGTTGGTACAGGACATACACGGTTAGTTTCACGGTCGACCGTAATGCAGCCGCGTAACATTTTTACCAAGATAATTACTTATCTATTGGTCTTTTGCTAGAGATAGTTTAGGCTTATGAACCCATGTCGTCCTACATATGACTAATCACTTATCTCTTGTGTGTCCTCATCAAAACAAAGTGATTAACATTTGAATATTATTATTGGAATCTTAACCAACAGAATCCTTACGGATAACACTTACCACTTAACATCCCTTGTAGTGCGCAAACACGGCTAATACGCAACTACCGCAAACACGTGAGCAAAACACGGCTATTGCATCACTAATCACACATCATGGTCCTTCCAACCGAACCACCGACGTATAAAACAACCAATAGTTCTCAACTCCAATCAACATGAAGGTTGACTGAAACTACACGCGCCTTAGCGAATCCGCACCACACGCGACTCACTACCTCCACCGTGTCACGACCCGGAAAATTTTGACTGATCTTGAATCAAATTCTATATATGAGTTAATATTTCTGACACGATAAGCAAAGTCTGTAATGTTAAGTTTCAAAATTTTTTGAACTGTTTCATATATTCAATTGACCTTCGACCATTCCCGACGATTCATGAACAACTATTTGTAAATAGATACATATATATTTAAATACATATATAATAATTATTATTTAAAACATATCTACATATGTAAATGAAGTATATTGAATAATTTATAGTTTTGAATTTATTTTGTAATCGTCAGTAACGTTCATTTGTCATTCGATCGATATTAAACAAGTTAAAAATGAATTTATGAGATTTTTAAAATAAACCGTGTTTCGAAAATGAGTTATATAATTTATAGGCTTAATAAATATTTATTTAGGAACTATTTGTTATGTTTTAAAATTTTGTATTATATATTTTACCTGGGATCGAGCGCGGATAGTGATTTAATTTTTATTCAATAATTTTAATGAATTAATAACTAATTTTATACCATAATGACTGAAATAAATAAATATAATTACTGTAAAATTTTGGGATTTTTCCGAAGACTTTTTATTCACCACTGAGTAAACAACGGAGCACGATATATTATCCCGTGAAAACTGTCGGCACAAGAATTAAAATGTGAGGCTGCTTTCTTTGTATGTTCACACGTTTATATATTTATATTATATTATAATTATTACATTATTAATATTGTATATATTTATGTTCTAAATTGATTGAACATATCCGAATCAAGACTTAATATATTGAATGATTGTGTACTACTTAACTGTTTCAATTCATTCCACTGACTTCATGAATTATTTAAATAATGATTAATGTGGTTGTTACTTTACATGTCAAGACTTAGAATATATATATATATATATATATATATATATATATATATATATATATATATATATATATATATATATATATATATATATATATATATATATATATATATATATATATATATATATGTGTGTGTGTGGACATCATGAATATCAACAACAAAACAACCATCACTTTTATTTTTCTGTGTTGCGATACCTTTAAACAAACCACGAGCAACCATCTTCACTTTTGAGGTTTGCGAGTCAGTCCACGAATCCTCACCAAACCATAACCATCCGCCACCTAAAACTACCATCATCACCGAACCTTTTATGACCAAAAATGCTGCTACTCTTACTCGAAGTGAAGCCATCTGCTGCTGTAAACCCACCACAAAACAACCATTGATCACTCTTAAAACACCATCGAAAACCCACATCATTTTCTTCCCTTCGTTGCAGCTGCTACTACATTTATTTTCTTTCTTCTTCGTGCTTCTTCTACAGCTGTAAACAGCCAGAGATCACCACTCCATTAAACCCACCTGCTAGTTATCATCACCTTCCACCATGAGAATCACCTTCGGCCTATGCTCACCACCCTCACCACACCCATCGGCTATTGTTAGCCGAAAATTACCACCACTTTTCAACCACCACAATCATAACTGCGACAGGCTGCTGCAACTTCTGATCCATGTTGCTGTGTAAACCCATTGCCAATAAAAAACCACCACCTACCCATCGTTTATTTATTTATTTTTATTTTTTTTACTTTTCTTTCGGTTAAGTGTGGCCGAGAACCATCACCATTATGCTTGTTATTTGCAACTGTAAACCCATCCTAAGATCACCTTAAACCACCAAATAAAACCTCATTGAGAAACTACAGCTGTAATGTTTTCTGTTCCTGATCAAACCAAAACCCATTTTCTATTTTCGATTCAAGGGTCACCAACAAAAATCCCATCTTCGATCACACCAAACCATATCACTACCTTTGATTCTTTCTTCTTCAAAACCTTATTGAAACCCACTTTTATTATCAAAATCACTTGTGCCACTCGCTGATGTAAACCACCATTGTGTTTCTGGTTTATGTTTCAACCACCACCGAACACCACTTGATCTTGTTACTCGTTTTCTCTGCTGCTGCGTGTTGTTTCAGTCAAGCCAAACCACCATCCATAGAAACCCAACACCATTAATCAATCTGCTACAAATTTCTATTATGTTTCGGTTCGATCTTCAACCCAAAAGACTGTTGTTATTCGTGTTTCTGTTTTCACTACAAACCATCGAAACCCACTTATGAAAATGATGATGAACAGTGAAATGATGATTCTGTGATGATAATCTTTACACGATGAAGACGATTATGTGAAGATGGTGATTAGATTATGGAGAATGATTACTGTATGATGATGGTTACAAATGAATAAAGATGAGGCAATGGTGATAGTGAATTCACAGCGAACATACTGATGATGATGTTAAAACGAAAAATTACTAAACTGTTTCGAATATGTTAAATAAATCAATGGGTGATATGAATCAAGAAAAGTAGCAGCGGAGCTGATTGTTAGGAGTGTTTGTGTTTAACCGAGAGGTCTCGGGTTCGAACCCGGGTAGTGACAATTTTTTTTTTTTGAAAGTGCAACCAACTTGATTCTTAAGGTAGTATTATTTTTATTATTATTATTATTAACATTATTATTATTACTACAAATAAAATGACTAACGTTATTACCAAAATTATTATTTTCAATATCATTACTAAATCTTATTATTATTATTATTATTATTATTATTATTATTATTATTATTATTATTATTATTATTATTATTATTATTATTATTATAATTATTATTATAATTATAATAATAATTATTATTATTATTATTATTATTATTATTATTATTATTATCATTATTTTAGTATTATTATAATTATTAATTTTACAACTAAAAGATATTTATATATAAAAATATATTATTACATATTATTGTTTTTAAAATGAAATGTTACTATTATTTAAGTACGTATAATATATAAATATATTTTAATTTAATCATATATATACATTATATATATTCTAATTAAAAATACTTTAAAAAGAATCTGATATATAAATATTAATTAATTATTTGACATATATAAAATAGTTATAATTAATTTAGTTATTAATATAACATATAAACTATTAATATAACACATATATTAGTAATATTAATATATAAAATTGTTTAATTGTTATTATATGTTTTAATATAAATAAATTATATAGGCTCGTGAATCCGAGGCCAAACCCTGCATTGTTCAGTTTCCGTCGTATGCATATTTTACTACAAAATATTGTATCATGAGTTTCATTTGCTCCCTTTTTAAATGCTTTTGCAATATATATTTTTGGGACTGAGAATACATGCGCTGATTTTATAAATGTTTGATGAAATAGACACAAGTACATAAAACTACATTCTATGGTTGGATTATTAAACCGAATATCGCCCTTTTTAGTCTGGTAACCTAAGAATTAGGGAACAGACACCCTAATTGACGCAAATCCTAAAGATAGATCTATCGGGCCCAACATGCTCCATCTGGGTTACGGATGCTTTAGTACTTCGAATTTATCATATTTGATGAGAGTCTTAGAATGATGGGGATATTCTAGATGCATTCTGTTAAGGTCGGTTACCAGGTGTTCACCATATGAATGATTTTTTATCTCTATGCAGTTTGCGAAATGCCTGTACGAGATGTTTGTTTATAAAAATGAAATCTTGTGGTCTATTAAAATTATGGAAATGATTGATTATGTTAAACTAATGAACTCACCAACCTTTTGGTTGACACTTTTAAGCATGTTTATTCTCAGGTATGAAAGAAATCTTCCGATGTGCATTTGCTCATTTTAAATATATTACTTGAAGTCATTCATGGCATATTTCAAAAGACATTGCATTCAAGTCGTTGAGTTCAAAAAGATTATTATTAAGTAAATGACAGATAAGTCATTTATAGTTTGGATTTTATGAAATGGTATGCATATTTATCAACTTTCGTGTAATGAAAGTTTGTCTTTTAAAAACGAATGCAATGTTTGTAAAACGTATCATATAGAGGTCAGTACTTTGCAATGGGACCAGATGTTATTGTATTCGTCCATATAGATTTGAACGGGTCACGACAAGTGGTATCAGAGCAGGGGTCTTAGCGAACCAGGTCTTGCATTAGTGTGTCTAACTGATAGTTGTTAGGATGCATTAATGAGTCTGGACTTCGACCGTGTCTGCATGTCAAAAGTTTTGCTTATCATTTCTTGTCAGAAATTACCTGCTTATCATTCTTATTCTAGACACATCTTACTGCATTTAGTGCATCAATAGTGTATAGACAAATTCAAACCTTAGTATATCTGTTACTAGGTAAACTCTGCCTGACATCTTCCGAAAGTTCCTCCGTAAGTTATGGGATTTTGGTATACATATGTAAATTATGTATTGAAGAATACCGATCTAAGTCCTATAATCTATTTCATACTGAAAATCATTTTCCTGATTGTACTAGATGGAGTCCGTAACTAGTTCGAGTTCCTCATATTCCGATAGCTATTCCAATATGGATTTCTACGCGAGCTCCGAAAGCAGTGTAACCAGAATCTATCAACCAATTAGTCATCATCAATTCTGGATGAATTGGGGATGGGTTCGTAGTCGACTTAATCAATGGAGACGAGAAGAAGGCGATCATTTCCATCAACCGAATTCACCTCTTGGCGAAGAACCTGAAGCACTTACCGGCGAACCAGTTCGAAACACCATTTTCTATCTCATTTCCAGAATATCTCGCCACAACTATATCATATCTCAGATTCTAAAAACCTTATTCATCCGCTCATCTCAACCACCCATCATCCCGGAGTAATAGAAGAAGTCAACGAGCTTCACGCTCGAGTAGTGGCTTTAGAGAATATGGTGCAAAACTTACAAGCACCAGCAGCATCACCGGTACCAACAGTACCACCAGCAACAGCAGCTGTACCAACATCACAAACCGCAACATCACAATCTATACCTCGAGCATGATCTTCGTTCTACACATCTTTCTATATCAAATATCTTCGTTCTACATGGCGATTATGTAATATCTAATGTTTTAGAGATTATGTATTCTAGTTCTAACCGTAAATCCGATGAGATTAATATTATATTAACTCATTAAATCCATGATTACATCTAAAGAAAATATATATGTAAGTATATTTTCATAAAGATTGTAATTAAAAATTCTCCTGTACAAAACTATTAATGGTGAGAATATTTTAACGGGTAGGTAATACCCGAGAAATATTTAGATTTCACATTAATACGATACAATGTACATTCTTCAATCCTGATTCAGCAGTCATTAACTATTATATCTACAACCACAAATATACGTATCCGTTCACCGAAGAACAACCATTTTCATTCAAATTCAATTTCATATTTGGATTTTGACAAATCAGAATCCAAGTCAAGATTTAACAGGTGGCATAATGAAGAAAATATTGGACAAAATAAAAATTATTAGAAACAAACTAATTAACTATGTGAAATTTTGTTAAGAATCCACGCTAACAATATCCTAGCTAACTGTTCCTATATCCGTTATGACTATTTCCTTATTACATTTTATTTATTGTCATTTTAATTATCGAAATTAATTATCGCAATTTTAATATTCGCAATTTTAATTATCATCATTTAAATACCGTTATTTATTTTACGCACTTTAAATATCGTCATTTAAATACTGTCATAATATACTAGTCTTTGTTAATCCCGAGACAATATAATATAATCTTGATTAATTAGATTATATATTAAACTATTGGACTATATTTGGACTACTAACAGTGGACTACTAACATTGGACAATTAAAAAGTATTAAAATATTGCTTATTACATATGAAACTAAATATTTCTTCAAGTTGCCACTTGATTTCATCTTAAATATCCTTTGTATCTTGACGATTACAATCTGCGTTCAAACCCTTCGAAATTCTTGAAAACACTTCGGATTGATAACCAATGATTCAGATATGGTAACATTAAATGCTGATGAAGCAGTAAAAGCTGTAGATGGTCTTAATGACCAAAAGTTTGATGATAAAGAATGGAGTGTTGGAAACGCTCAATAGAAAATTGATACTGAAAACGGGTTGAGCAAACCATGAAGGAGACTGTGGACAAATCACAAGGATTAAACCTATACCCAAAGAATCCAGATGATTCTGTTTCTAATGAAATCTCTAGCAAATACCTTATTCCTTATTTATTCTAAATTCCTGCGGAAAATATTCTTCATGCTTTGATTCTTGATATTTTAAATACTAAGGCATCATCATAAATATCCTCGATATTTCTGAGGATATCTTCATAAATATTCTTGTCCGAAATTATCTATCCCTTCGTACTATCTGTGTTACATCATAAACGAAACTGTTTTAGTTTCTATCCTTCTGTAAAATTTGAGCTTAAATAATGATTGATTTATGGAGTAGTGTTGGGAATGGAAAGCATGAGTTAGTATAATATAATGATGCTTGGCCAACGTGATTATATTACAGTAAGTCATGCTAAATTTCTAATGGAACGTGATGATGGTTTACAGATCATATACTCATCATGTGCCATGTTACATAACTCTTTCATTCTATTTAACCTCTAAACATATCGAGAAAATATTTTACTTGATATTTCTATCTTTCTGTGATTTTCGGTACTCTACAAATTTAATCGTGCTATTTCCTTTCCTTTCTGCTTAAAACATTAGTTACGTTCATTCAAAATTTCATACGTACAAACTCGAGACACTTTACTTGCCTTACTTAGAGTATAGAAGCGAAAACAAAAACATGGAGCTCCAAAATATAAGGGAAAATATAAGCACGACAATAGCATGGAAATTACAAACAGTGTATATCAATGCTTATAGCAATAAAAAGACACGGGAGAATGATAAATACAATAATCCCTAGAGCATCGTAGAAGTAAAAATATTCTTCTGATGGAAGATTTAAAAGAAAAATGACTGTATATATGGTCAATACAATAGCAAAGATCAATATAGGATTGAGCATCTTAACGGATCCTTTGGAAGTAGGAATTGAGGAAGAAAGTATAGGAGTGGTGAAAAAAAATGGAACGGAAGAGGTAAATTTATAGTGAAATTTAAAACTTAGCAATCGAGGCAGATTACCGCATTTAATTAAAGAGGATCCTAATTTCCTTAATTACCGAAGAATCAAATCTTATACAAATTACGAAGATTTTCTTTAAATTCCTTGAATTCCAGAATTCAACCGTTACCATGTCAAAAGTTAAGGCGGACATTTAATTTCCTAATTTCACTCTTTTGTGATAAGCTTCACTCATACTCTTCGCGTAATTGAATTGTTTTATCCATATTACGCAATGGTGACAAAACTCTAATTATCAACTCATATTCATCATGAGAACATTCTTATTGTTAGCCATGACGACCTCGATCAAATTTCGGGACGAAATTTCTTTAACGAGTAGGTACTGTCACGACCCGAAAAATTTTGACTGATTTTGAATCAAATTCTATATATGAGTTAATATTTCTGACACGTTAAACAAAGTCTGTAATATTAAGTTTCAAAAATTTTTGAACTGTTTCATATATTCAATTGACCTTCGACCATTCCCGATGATTCACGAACAACTATTTATAAATAGATACATATATTTACATACATTTATAATAATTATTATTTAAAACATATCTACATATATAAATGAAGTATATTAAATAATTTATAGTTTTGAATTTATTTTGTAATCGTCAGTAACGTTCATTTGTCATTCGATCGATATTAAACAAGTTAAAAATGAACTTATGAGATTTTAAAAATAAACGGTGTTTCGAATATGAGTTATATAATTTATAGGCTTAATATGAAATGTCCCGTTCATATTGATTATAAACGTTCCATATTAATTGATTTCGTTGCGAGGTTTTGACCTCTATATGAGACGTTTTTCAAAGACTGCATTCATTTTTAAAACAACCATAACCTTTATTTTATTTATAAAGTTTTAAAAAGTATTACGTAGATTATCAAATAATGATAATCTAAAATATACCGTTTACACACGTGAAACAACCCAACCCGTATTCCATACGATAATTTTTTTTTAAATAATACACATTTACGCGACAATTAAATATGTAAACCATTCCACCCGTTTTGTTAAAACATACAACAAGTTTAGTGTTTACAAAAGGCACAAAGGCCATTAACGAATGTGATACAAGTTGACCAATACAAAAATGATAGTTTTAAACCAAACAACACATCAAGCATGGTTTGGGACTAAACTACCCAAAACGCTAGGCCAACTTCCAAAAGCTCCAACATAACATCATCAAGGGACACCTAGTGCCCAACAACCCCCTTGCCCTTGTCCACACCTGCATCTAAAAAGATAAACAACGAGAGGGGTAAGCTAATGCTTAGTGAGTGCAACAATTATACGTTTACATATACAACCTACTTACTTGCAATCACTTACGCATTTACCGCATACATGCTAGCATTATAAGTAATCATACCATCACAAGTATAACACTAAACCTTCCACCATACGAGCTAGCATAACAATAGCATATAGTTTAAATAATATAATATGCTACAATCCATACACACACAACCTTGGTTAACCAAACGAACGAGGGAACGGTGTTTAAAGACCGTCGGAGTTCGTAACAACCATTAGTGCACTTAACACTTCGTACACTAACCCCACGGATGGCATCTTAACACGTCGATACTTCACCCCGGGTGGTGCCTTAACACTTCGACACTTCACCCCGAGTGGTGTCTTAGCACATCGACACTTCACTCGTTACGTCTCTCGGAGTGGCATCTTAACACATCGATACTTCACTCCCGATTGGTGTCTTAACACATCGACACTTCACTCGCCACGTGAGGAGTGGTTTCTTAACACGTCGACACTTCACAACTCAACTACACAAATAAATACATCATATATGCACGCATATAATTATTCCACTCACCTTAACACTTCGGTGATGATTATGCACTTCCAAAACTTCAAGGCAACGTACCAAATACATAAGTACACATTTAATTACACAACTAGTATATGCAATGGTTGTTTTATCCATATTACGCAATGGTGACAAAACTCTAATTATCAACTCATATTCGTCATGAGAACATTCTTATTGTTAGCCATGACGACCTCGATCAAATTTCGGGACGAAATTTCTTTAACGAGTAGGTACTGTCACGACCCGAAAAATTTTGACTGATTTTGAATCAAATTCTATATATGAGTTAATATTTCTGACACGTTAAACAAAGTCTGTAATATTAAGTTTCAAAAATTTTTGAACTGTTTCATATATTCAATTAACCTTCGACCATTCCCGATGATTCACGAACAACTATTTATAAATAGATACATATATTTACATACATTTATAATAATTATTATTTAAAACATATCTACATATATAAATGAAGTATATTAAATAATTTATAGTTTTGAATTTATTTTGTAATCGTCAGTAACGTTCATTTGTCATTCGATCGATATTAAACAAGTTAAAAATGAACTTATGAGATTTTAAAAATAAACGGTGTTTCGAATATGAGTTATATAATTTATAGGCTTAATATGAAATGTCCCGTTCATATTGATTATAAACGTTCCATATTAATTGATTTCGTTGCGAGGTTTTGACCTCTATATGAGACGTTTTTCAAAGACTGCATTCATTTTTAAAACAACCATAACCTTTATTTTATTTATAAAGGTTTAAAAAGTATTACGTAGATTATCAAATAATGATAATCTAAAATATACCGTTTACACACGTGAAACAACCCAACCCGTATTCCATACGATAATTTTTTTTTAAATAATACACATTTACGCGACAATTAAATATGTAAACCATTCCACCCGTTTTGTTAAAACATACAACAAGTTTAGTGTTTACAAAAGGCACAAAGGCCATTAACGAATGTGATACAAGTTGACCAATACAAAAATGATAGTTTTAAACCAAACAACACATCAAGCATGGTTTGGGACTAAACTACCCAAAACGCTAGGCCAACTTCCAAAAGCTCCAACATAACATCATCAAGGGACACCTAGTGCCCAACAACCCCCTTGCCCTTGTCCACACCTGCATCTAAAAAGATAAACAACGAGAGGGGTAAGCTAATGCTTAGTGAGTGCAACAATTATACGTTTACATATACAACCTACTTACTTGCAATCACTTACGCATTTACCGCATACATGCTAGCATTATAAGTAATCATACCATCACAAGTATAACACTAAACCTTCCACCATACGAGCTAGCATAACAATAGCATATAGTTTAAATAATATAATATGCTACAATCCATACACACACAACCTTGGTTAACCAAACGAACGAGGGAACGGTGTTTAAAGACCGTCGGAGTTCGTAACAACCATTAGTGCACTTAACACTTCGTACACTAACCCCACGGATGGCATCTTAACACGTCGATACTTCACCCCGGGTGGTGCCTTAACACTTCGACACTTCACCCCGAGTGGTGTCTTAGCACATCGACACTTCACTCGTTACGTCTCTCGGAGTGGCATCTTAACACATCGATACTTCACTCCCGATTGGTGTCTTAACACATCGACACTTCACTCGCCACGTGAGGAGTGGTTTCTTAACACGTCGACACTTCACAACTCAACTACACAAATAAATACATCATATATGCACGCATATAATTATTCCACTCACCTTAACACTTCGGTGATGATTATGCACTTCCAAAACTTCAAGGCAACGTACCAAATACATAAGTACACATTTAATTACACAACTAGTATATGCAATGGTTGTTTTATCCATATTACGCAATGGTGACAAAACTCTAATTATCAACTCATATTCGTCATGAGAACATTCTTATTGTTAGCCATGACGACCTCGATCAAATTTCGGGACGAAATTTCTTTAACGAGTAGGTACTGTCACGACCCGAAAAATTTTGACTGATTTTGAATTAAATTCTATATATGAGTTAATATTTCTGACACGTTAAACAAAGTCTGTAATATTAAGTTTCAAAAATTTTTGAACTGTTTCATATATTCAATTGACCTTCGACCATTCCCGATGATTCACGAACAACTATTTATAAATAGATACATATATTTACATACATTTATAATAATTATTATTTAAAACATATCTACATATATAAATGAAGTATATTAAATAATTTATAGTTTTGAATTTATTTTGTAATCGTCAGTAACGTTCATTTGTCATTCGATCGATATTAAACAAGTTAAAAATGAACTTATGAGATTTTAAAAATAAACGGTGTTTCGAATATGAGTTATATAATTTATAGGCTTAATATGAAATGTCCCGTTCATATTGATTATAAACGTTCCATATTAATTGATTTCGTTGCGAGGTTTTGACCTCTATATGAGACGTTTTTCAAAGACTGCATTCATTTTTAAAACAACCATAACCTTTATTTTATTTATAAAGGTTTAAAAAGTATTACGTAGATTATCAAATAATGATAATCTAAAATATACCGTTTACACACGTGAAACAACCCAACCCGTATTCCATACGATAATTTTTTTTTAAATAATACACATTTACGCGACAATTAAATATGTAAACCATTCCACCCGTTTTGTTAAAACATACAACAAGTTTAGTGTTTACAAAAGGCACAAAGGCCATTAACGAATGTGATACAAGTTGACCAATACAAAAATGATAGTTTTAAACCAAACAACACATCAAGCATGGTTTGGGACTAAACTACCCAAAACGCTAGGCCAACTTCCAAAAGCTCCAACATAACATCATCAAGGGACACCTAGTGCCCAACAACCCCCTTGCCCTTGTCCACACCTGCATCTAAAAAGATAAACAACGAGAGGGGTAAGCTAATGCTTAGTGAGTGCAACAATTATACGTTTACATATACAACCTACTTACTTGCAATCACTTACGCATTTACCGCATACATGCTAGCATTATAAGTAATCATACCATCACAAGTATAACACTAAACCTTCCACCATACGAGCTAGCATAACAATAGCATATAGTTTAAATAATATAATATGCTACAATCCATACACACACAACCTTGGTTAACCAAACGAACGAGGGAACGGTGTTTAAAGACCGTCAGAGTTCGTAACAACCATTAGTGCACTTAACACTTCGTACACTAACCCCACGGATGGCATCTTAACACGTCGATACTTCACCCCGGGTGGTGCCTTAACACTTCGACACTTCACCCCGAGTGGTGTCTTAGCACATCGACACTTCACTCGTTACATCTCTCGGAGTGGCATCTTAACACATCGATACTTCACTCCCGATTGGTGTCTTAACACATCGACACTTCACTCGCCACGTGAGGAGTGGTTTCTTAACACGTCGACACTTCACAACTCAACTACACAAATAAATACATCATATATGCACGCATATAATTATTCCACTCACCTTAACACTTCGGTGATGATTATGCACTTCCAAAACTTCAAGGCAACGTACCAAATACATAAGTACACATTTAATTACACAACTAGTGGAACTTACCACACTACATAACACTTGAGCATTTAATGACCCATTTGCATTAAATAGCTCACCTACCTCAAAACCGCCCATAAATTGCCAAGACTCATATTAAATCACTAAAGCTAGTGATTTAAGTCTACTAACATTAATTAATCGCAACTTAGGGTAATTCATAACTATTTCACCCAAACTAGGTCAACATTACCCCTTTTGACCCATTTTAACACTCTTTCAACATTAAACAAGTGTTTTAAAGCTTAACAACACCATTAATACTTACAAATCTTAAATCATAAGGCCAAACCCTAGGTTATAGCTATTTAAGATTTCCTTTCACCCACATAACCCAAGTTCACCCATTTTAACCCCAAATGGGTCATACAAGTCTCTAGTAACCAAAACCCTAGCCATTAACCAATTAAAACTCAAAACTTAGAGTTAGAACTTACCGAGACTATCAACGGGTAGCTAGAGACAAGAGGAACAACTTTAATTCTTGCTCCAAAGATCAACCCTCAATCCTTCACTCTCAAATCTCACTTTTAATTCAATTGGGTTTTAAGTTTTGGGAGAGAAAATAGAAAGAAAAGGGAAAAGAAATTCAATTAAATGAACAAGTGGATGAGATTTAATGCTCCAATCTGATCTATACGCCAAATTACCAAATTGCCCCTTGAAATCACTTATAATGAGCTAAGTCCGGATCCTGTCCAGCAGTACCGCCGCGGCGCGGCCTAATTCGTCGCGGCACGACATACAATGGGAAAATCAACCCTCCTTAACTCACTTTCTGATCCTGGTTTGCTTGCAATACCGTGGCGCGGACCCATTTGTCGCGGCGCGGCCTAAGGCTGTAACTGAGCAGTTCGACCATCTTAAACAAGTTTTGACTTAATTTAATTTGTATATTCCAAACCCGCTTCCTATTTTCACCTAGCCTTCAACAATAGTCTCACAAGACTTAACGCTAACAAAACCCACATATAGACTTGCATATGCACACATTATCAAGTATACATTTATATATATCTATACATATATTCATACATTTACACATAAGCTAACGAGTTATAAACGTACAAATGATTAAGTATGTACCTTTCAATACGTATGGGAAAAACGGGATGTTACAACTCTCCCCCACTTGAATCGGAGTGCGTCCTCGCGGTCCAAGCCGCATGACAAGCCGGAAGATAGACCAAGATAAACTCTTTGGATTCCCATGTAAACTCGGAACCCTTTCGATGTCGCCATTACACCTTGAAAGTTCTAATTTCCTTGTTTCGCAACATCTTAACCTTCTCATCAAGGATTGCAACCGGTTCTTCCGCATACTCTAGCTTGTTATTCAACGTAATCTCATCTAAAGGCACCCAAGTCGAGTCATCCGCAAGACACTTACGAAGATGGGAAACATGAAACGTGTTATGGATTCCCGCAAGTTCTTCGGGTAACTCTAGTCGATAAGCAACCTCACCAACACGTGCGGAAACCTTGAAAGGACCAATAAACCGAGGAGCTAACTTTCCTCGTTTCCGAAACCGGATAACACCCTTCCATGGAGAAACCTTAAGCATCACCATGTCACCTTCTTGAAACTCAATCGTTCTCCTACCTTTATCGGCATAAGACTTTTGTCGATCTTGTGCTGCTTTAAGTCGAGCCCGAATCATCTCAATCTTACAATTCGTCTCCATAACCAAATCGGAGCTCCCGATCTCTCTTTGACCCACTTCTCCCCAACAAATATGAGTTCGACACCTATGCCCATAAAGCATCTCATACGGTGGCATTCCAATACTAGTGTGGTAACTATTATTATACGATAATTCCACCAATGGCAAGTGCTCATCCCAACTTCCACCAAAATCAATAATACACGCCCTTAACATATCCTCCAACGTTTAGTTCGTACGCTCGGTTTGATCGTCCATTTGAGGATGATACGCCGTGCTCATTTTCAATTGAGTACCCATATCTTCATGAAACTTGTTCCAAAACCGGGACGTAAAACGAGTATCTCGATCCGAAACAATAGATATAGGAACCCCATGTCTCGATATCACCTCCTTGATAAACAACTTGGATAAAGTCTCCGATGATATCGTTTCCCGAATGGGAAGAAACAAAGCACTTTTCGTCAATCGATCAACTATCACCCAAATCGTATCATATTGGGTTCTTGCCGTCTTCGGTAACTTAGTAATGAAGTCCATGGTAATGTGCTCCCATTTCCATTTCGGGACTTCCAAGGGTTGTAACTTACCATACGGCTTTTGGTGTTCGGCTTTAACTTGCAAACACGTGACGCATTGTTCAACATACTTAACCACATCACGTTTCATACCGGGCCACCAATAATCTTTCTTCAAGTCATAGTACATCTTTGTTGCACCCGGATGAATGGAATACTTTGACTTATGTGCTTCATCTAGTAGCACTTGTCGGTTACCACCCATCTTAGGTACCTACACTCTTCCTTGAAATGACAACAAACTACGCGAGCCCATAGTAATGAACTCCGTTTGCCCCACAATCCGCTCTTCCTGCTTGTTGTGAACATACTCTTCTATTTGAATATCACCAAGCTTTACAAGGAAATCGTTAGTAATAATCATGCGTAACGATCCTACTCGTATCGCCGGATGTTGACTCTTTCGACTCAACGCATCCACGACCACGTTCGCCTTTCCCGGATGGTAAAGTATTTCACAATCATAATCCTTTACCACATCCATCCATCTACGTTGACGATAATTCAAATCTCGTTGAGTAAAGAGATGTTTCAAACTCTTTTGATCCGAATAAATCGTACACTTGACACCATACAAGTAGTGGCGCCAAATTTTCAACGCATGTACCACCGCCGCCAATTCAAGATCATGAGTCGGGTATCTCTTTTCGTGTTCCTTTAATTGTCGAGAGGCGTAAGCGATGAATTTACCTCTTTGCATTAAAACACACCCGAGCCCATTTAAAGAAGCATCACAATAAACCGTCATGTCTTCTACCCCTTCCGGCAACACTAACACCGGAGCTTGACACAATTTCACTTTTAACAATTGAAAAGCGATTTCTTGCTCGTTCTCCCAATTGAACCTTACGTTCTTCCTCGTCAATTTAGTCAAAGGAGAAGCAATCTTAGAAAAGTCTTGGATGAACCGACGATAATAACCGGCTAATCCGAGAAAGCTTCGGATTTCCGTAGGCGTAGTCAGTTGTCCCCAACTCTTCACCGTTTCTATCTTCCCCGGGTCTACTTGAACTCCTTCTTGATTTACAATATGGCCAAGGAATTGAACTTCCCTTAGCCAAAATTCACATTTGGAGAATTTAGCATACAACTTCTCCTTCCGCAATGTCTTCAACACTTCACGCAAATGGTGCTCATGTTCCTTCATACTCTCAGAATAAACAAGTATGTCGTCGATGAACACAATTACCGACTTGTCCAACATAGGTTGGTACACTCGATTCATAAGATCCATGAATGCCGCCGGTGCATTCGTAAGACCAAAAGGCATAACTACAAACTCATAATGCCCATAACGTGTTCGAAAAGCCGTTTTCTCTATGTCTTCCTCACGGACCCGCACTTGATGATAGCCGGACCGTAAGTCAATCTTAGAAAAATACGTCGCACCTTGGAGTTGGTCAAACAAATCATCAATCCGAGGTAATGGATAACGATTCTTGATCGTCACTTTATTCAACTCCCTATAATCGATGCACATCCGCATACTTCCATCTTTCTTTTTCACAAACAAAATCAGAGCACCCCATGGCGAGGAACTCGGTCGAATGAAACCCTTCTCAAGCAACTCTTGGGTTTGATTTAACAACTCTTGCATTTTCGCTGGCGCTAAACGATAAGGAGTTTTAGCAATGGGAGTAGCTCCCGGAACCAACTCAATGCGAAATTCTACTTGTCTTTCCGTCGGAACACCCGGTAACTCATCCGAAAAAACGTCTTCAAACTCATTAACCACTGGAATTTTACGAATGGGTGGTGGCTCATCACGAGTATCAACTACATGAGCGAGATAACATACACCACCACTCTTGAGAAAATGTCATGCCTGTGCATAAGTGCATAATGGTACGAGTCTTCTTCGTTTATCACCATGAATAATCAACTCTCCCCCACTTAGGGTTCTCACACGAATGAACTTATCATGGCATGCAATATCGGCTCTATAACGATCGAGCCAATTCATGCCAACAACAATATCAAACTCACCCAAAGTCATCGGAATGAGATCGATTTTAAACGTTTCGGTAGCAAACACAACATTACAATCTTTACACACATCAACAACTAGCACCGCCTTACCATCCGCTATTTCAACTTCTACCGGATGACTTAACTTAGCTAGCGGATTGTTAAGCTTAGACACAAATCGAGGCGATACAAAAGACAAATTAGCACCACTATCAAATAATATCTTTGCCTTATTATAGTTAACCATGAAATTACCTGAGACAACTTCATTGGAATGCCTGACCTCATCATTTGTCATCAAATAATTCCGCCCCTTAGCCGTGCCCGCCGCCTTCTCTAACCTCTTAACATGATCACCCCGTAAGTCAGGACACTCCGGCCTCTTATGCCCTTCTTTACCGCAATTAAAACAAGTGAGCTTGGTTGTGGTTGATTGTTTCGGGCACTCACGAGCCATGTGCCCCCTTTACCCATAATTGTAGCAAGCATAAGTAAAATCACCGGAAGCACCCTTCTTAACACTACCAACACTCTCGGAGCCCTTCTTGTGCTTCTTGTTAGAAAAGTTCGAATGACTAGCAGCTTCAAACTTCTTTTTGCCGAAGGTAAAGCCACTCTTTCTCAAGATGAGTGACTCGAAACCTTTGGCCATATCAAACAACTCATCAAAACTCTTCACCACATTCACGCTTATCTTCTCTTGATAATTATCATTCAAGATTCGGTAAAAGTCTTCCTTCAACATTTTATCATTCTCGACATACTCCGGGCAAAATTGAGTTTTCGACAAGTAAACGGATTTAAGAGTATTCAAATCCATCGAACCTTGCCTCAAGGAACATAACTCGTCCTTAAGCCTAGTAAGATCGGCCGAAGTTCGGTACTCTTGGAAGAACTCCGTTTTGAACTCATCCCAAGTAAAATCCATGCATTGTTCTTCGCCATAAACTTGGATTTTTGCATCCCACCATAGCTTCGCATCACCTCTTAGCATGCTACAACCATACCTTGTCTTTTTATCAATCGGGCATTCACAAGTTCGAAAGGCCCCCTCCATATTGGAGATCCACCGGGTACTCTTTAACGGGTCTCTTTCGACCTCAAAAGTAGGTGGTTGAGCATCCTTAAAGTTTTTATAGAAAAAGTCACGTCTTCCCACATTATCTTCATGTAGGACGGCCTTAACTTGTTCTTTGACTACATTGACCAATTGCTCGTCAATTGAGTCTAGGAACATCTTCTTGATATCCACAAGGTACTCCGCCTTTTGACTTTTAAGAATGGCCTCAATCTTGGCCGTCAACTCGGCGTCCTCACTAGTGCCCCCATTTTCGGTGTCGTGTCCGTTTCTCATCTTCATTCTATAAAACGGAAAAGATTAAACAACGAACGAAACAAAAGGACATAACACGTATGCATATACGTACCCCACACTACTACATCTTACTCAACAATCGTCGTACATTACTTGTTTGACACGATTTGCACCCGTAACAATGGTAGCTAATCATTGTTACGTGAGCACGTCGCATTAACTTGCTAGTACAACGTCCATCTCGCTTGATGATTTCAACTACAACACAAAAAAAAATTGGTGCAAGGTTAAATCACATAAACCTAAACACTAACAATTCCCGATTCGACCCGAAGTCCTACAAGTCCCGCATAAAAGCGCATACACAATAAAGTCTAAGTCTAGGCACCTATCTCAAGTCGCCTAAATCCCTTAGACCATGCTCTGATACCACTTGAAACAACCCAACCCGTATTCCATACGATAATTTTTTTTTTTAAAATAATACACATTTACGCGCCAATTAAATATGTAAACCATTCCACCCGTTTCGTTAAAACATACAACAAGTTTAGTGTTTACAAAAGGTACAAAGGCCATTAACGAATGTGATACAGGTTGACCAATACAAAAATGATAGTTTTAAACCAAACAACACATCAAGCATGGTTTGGGACTAAACTACCCAAAACGCTAGGCCAACTTCCAAAAGCTCCAACATAACATCATCAAGGGACACCTAGTGCCCAACAACCCCCTTGCCCTTGTCCACACCTGCATCTAAAAAGATAAACAACGAGAGGGGTAAGCTAATGCTTAGTGAGTGCAACAATTATACGTTTACATATATAACCTACTTACTTGCAATCAATTACGCATTTACCGCATACATGCTAGCATTATAAGTAATCATACCATCATAAGTATAACACTAAACCTTCCACCATACGAGCTAGCATAACAATAGCATATAGTTTAAACAATATAATATGCTACAATCCACACACACACAACCTTGGTTAACCAAACGAATGAGGGAACGGTGTTTAAAGGCCGTCGGAGTTCGTAACAACCATTAGTGCACTTAACACTTCGTACACTAACCCCACAGGTGGCATCTTAACACGTCGATACTTCACCCCGGGTGGTGCCTTAACACTTCGACACTTCACCCCGAGTGGTGTCTTAGCACATCCACACTTCACTCGTTACATCTCTCGGAGTGGCATCTTAACACATCGATACTTCACTCCCGAGTGGTGTCTTAACACATCGACACTTCACTCGCCACGTGAGGAGTGGTGTCTTAACATGTCGACACTTCACAACTCAACTACACAAATAAATACATCATATATGCACGCATATAATTATTCCACTCACCTTAACACTTCGGTGATGATTATGCACTTTCGAAACTTCAAGGCAACGTACCTAATACATAAGTACACATTTAATTACACAAATAGTGGAACTTACCACACTACATAACACTTGAGCATTTAATGACCCATTTGCATTAAATAGCTCACCTACCTCAAAACCGCCCATAAATGGCCAAGGCTCATATTAAATTACTAAAGCTAGTGATTTAAGTCTACTAACATTAATTAATCGCAACTTAGGGTAATTCATAACCATTTCACCCAAACTAGGTCAACATTACCCCTTTTGACCCATTTTAACACTCTTTCAACATTAAACAAGTGTTTTAAAGCTTAACAACACCATTAATACTTACAAATCTTAAATCATAAGGCCAAACCCTAGGTTATAGCTATTTAAGATTTCCTTTCACCCACATAACCCAAGTTCACCCATTTTAACCCCAAATGGGTCATACAAGTCTCTAGTAACCAAAACCCTAGCCATTAATCCATTAAAACACAAAACTTAGAGTTAGAACTTACCGAGACTATCAACGGGTAGCTAGAGACAAGAGGAACAACTTTAATTCTTGCTCCAAAGATCAACCCTCAATCCTTCACTCTCAAATCTCACTTTTAATTCAATTGGGTTTTAAGTTTTGGGAGAGAAAATAGAAAGAAAAGGGAAAAGAAATTCAATTAAATGAACAAGTGGATGAGATTTAATGATCCAATCTGATCTATACGCCAAATTACCAAATTACCCCTTAAAATCACTTATAATGAGCTAAGTCAGGATTCTGTCCAGCAGTACTGTCGCGGCGCGGCCTAATTGGTCGCGGCGCGACATACAATGGGAAAATCAACCCTCCTTAACTCACTTTCTGATCCTGGTTTGCTTGCAATGCCGCGGCGCGGACCCATTTGTCGCGGCGCGGCCTAAGGCTGTAACTGAGCAATTCGACCATCTTAAACAAGTTTCAACTTAATTTAATTTGTACATTCCAAACCCGCTTCCTATTTTCACCTAGCCTTCAACAATAGTCTCACAAGACTTAACGCTAACAAAACCCACATATAGACTTGCATATGCACACATTATCAAGTATACATTTATATATATCTATACATATATTCATACATTTAAACATAAGCTAACGAGTTATAAATGTACAAATGATTAAGTATTTACCTTTCAATACGTACAGGAAAAACGGGATGTTACAACACGACCATTACATAATGGTTTACAATAAGAATATATTACATCAAAAATAAGTTTCTTGAATGCAGTTTTTACATAATATCATACAAGCATGGACTCCAAATCTTGTCCTTATTTTAGTATGCAACAGCGGAAGCTCTTAATAATCACCTGAGAATAAACATGCTTAAAACGTCAACAAAAATGTTGGTGAGTTATAGGTTTAACCTATATATTATCAAATCATAATAATAGACCACAAGATTTCATATTTCAATAAACATCCCATACATAGAGATAAAAATCATTCATATGGTGAACACCTGGTAACCGACATTAACAAGATGCGTATAAGAATATCCCCTATCATTTCGGGAAATCCTTCGGACATGATAAAAACGAATTCGAAGTACTAAAGCATCCGGTACTTTGGATGGGGCTCCTTAGGCCCAATAGATCTATCTTTAGGATTCGCGTCAATTAGTAAATCGGTTTACTAATTCTTAGGTTACCAAGCAAAATGGGCATATTCGGCTTCGATCATTCACCCATATAATTTAGTTTCAATTACTTGTGTCTATTTCGTAAAACATTTATAAAACTGCATGTATTCTCATCCCAAAATATTAGATTTTAAAAGTGGGACTATAACTCACTTTCACAGATTTTTACTTCGTCGGGAAGTAAGACTTGGCCACTGGTCGATTCACGACCTATAACAAATATGTACATATATATCAAAGTATGTTCAAAAGTATATTTACAACACTTTTAATACATTTTGATGTTTTAAGTTTATTAAGTCAGCTGTCCTCGTTAGTAACCTACAACTAGTTGTCCAAAGTTAGATGTACATAAATAAATTGATATATATTATCTTGAATCAATCCACGACCCAGTGTATACACGTCTCAGGCTAGATCACAACTCAAAGTATATATATTTTTGGAATCAACCTCAACCCTGTATAGCTAACTCCAACATTACTGCATATAGAGTGTCTATGGTTGTTCCAAATAATATATATACATGGGTCGATATGATATGTCAAAACATTTGCATACGTGTCTATGGTATCCCAAGATTACATAATATATTAAAATACATGTATAATACAATATAAGTTAGCTAGGATATATTTAATATAGATTTGTTAAAATATTTCCCATAGCTACAACAATAAAAAAATATCCAATCTTGTTTTACCCATAACTTCTTCGTTTAAAATCCGTTTTGAGTGAATCAATATTGAACTCTATTTTATGAATCTAAACAGAAAAAGTATAGGTTTATAGTCGGAAATATAAGTAACAAGTCATTTTTGTAAAGGTAGTCATTTCAGTCGAAAGAACGACGTCTAGATGACCATTTTGGAAAACATACTTCCACTTTGAGTTTAACCATGATCTTTGGATATAGTTTCATGTTCATAAGAAAAATTATTTTCCTAGAAGAACAACTTTTAATTCAAAGTTTATCATAGTTTTTAATTAACTAACCCAAAACAGCCCGCGGTGTTACTACGACGGCGTATGTCCGGTTTTACGGTGTTTTTCGTGTTTCCAGGTTTCAAATCATTAAGTTAGAATATAATATAGATATATAACATGTGTTTAGTTGATTTTAAAAATCAAGTTAGAAGGATTAACTTTTGTTTGCGAACAAGTTTAGAATTAACTAAACTATGTTCTAGTAATTTCAAGTTTAAACCTTCGAATAAGGTAGTTTTATATATATGAATCGAATGATGTTATGAACATCATTACTACCTCAGGTTTTATGGATAAACCTACTGGAAATGAGAAAAATAGATCTAGCTTCAAAGGATCCTTGGATGGCTTGAAAATTCATGAAGCAGAATCATGACACGAAAACAAGTTCAAGTAAGATTTCCACTCGAAATAAGATTGTTATAGTTATAGAAATTGAATCCAAGTTTGAATATGAGTATTACCTTGTATTAGAAAGATATCTTACTGTAAATAAGAAAGATTTCTTGAGGTTGGATGATCACTTTACAAGATTGGAAGTAAGCTAGCAAACTTGGAAATATTCTTGATTTTATGAAACTAGAACTTATAGAATTTATGAAGAACACTTAGAACTTGAAGATAGAACTTGAGAGAGATTAATTAGATGAAGAAAATTGAAGAATGAAAGTGTTTGTAGGTGTTTTTGGTCGTTGGTATATGGATTAGATATAAAGGATGTGTAATTTTGTTTACATGTAAATAAGTCATGAATGATTACTAATATTTTTGTAATTTTATGAGATATTTCATGCTAGTTGCCAAATGATGGTTCCCACATATGTTAGGTGACTCACATGGGCTGCTAAGAGCTGATAATTGGAGTGTATATACCAATAGTACATACATCTAAAAGCTGTGTATTGTACGAGTACGAATACGGGTGCATACTAGTATAATTGTTGATGAAACTGAACGAGGATGTAATTGTAAGCATTTTTGTTAAGTATAAGTATTTTGATAAGTGTCTTGAAGTCTTTCAAAAGTGTATGAATACATATTAAAACACCACATGTATATACATTTTAACTGAGTCGTTAAGTCATCGTTAGTCGTTACATGTAAATGTTGATTTGAAACCTTTAAGTTAACGATCTTGTTAAATGTTGTTAACCCAATGTTTATTATATCTAATGAGATGTTAAATTATTATATTATCATGATATTATGATATATTAATATATCTTAATAGGATATATATACATTTACATGTCGTTACAACGATAATCGTTACATATATGTCTCGTTTCGAAATCCTTAAGTTATTAGTCTTGTTTTTACATATGTAGTTCATTGTTAATATACATAATGACATGTTTACTTATAATTTATCATGATTAAACATAGTGTAACAATATCTTAATATGATTCATATATAATTAGTAAGACGTTGTTATAACGATAATCGTTATATATATCGTTTCGAGTTTCTTAATTCAATAAACTCAATTTTATGTATATAACTCATTGTTAAAATATCTAATGAGATACTTACTTATCATAATATCATGTTAACTATATATATAATCATATACATGTCATCATATAGTTTTTACAAGTTTTAACGTTCGTGAATCACCGGTCAACTTGGGTGGTCAATTGTCTATATGAAACCTATTTAAATTAATCAAGTCTTAACAAGTTTGATTGCTTAACATGTTGGAAACACTTAATCATGTAAATATCAATTTCATTTAATATATATAAACATGGAAAAGTTCGGTCACTACAGTACCTTCCCGTTAAATAAATTTCGTCCCGAAATTTTAAGCAGTTGGAGGTGTTGACATATATTCTAGAAATAAGTGAGGGTATTTCTTCTTCATTTGATCTTCTCATTCCCAGGTGACCTCGAGTCCTCTACGAGCATTCCATCAAACCTTAACAATTGGTATCTTGTTTTGTTTAAGTCTTTTAACCTCACGATCCATTATTTCAACGGGTTCTTCGATGAATTGAAGTTTTTCGTTGATTTGGATTTCGTCTAACGGAATAGTGAGATCTTCTTTAGCAAAAAATTTCTTCAAATTCGAGACGTGGAAAGTGTTATGTACAGCTGCGAGTTGTTGAGGTAACTCAAGTCGGTAAGCTACTGGTCCGACACGATCAATAATCTTGGATGGTCCAATATACCTTGGATTTAATTTTCTTCGTTTACCAAATCGAACAAAGCCTTTCCAAGGTGCAACCTTAAGCATGACCATCTCTCCAATTTCAAATTCTATATATTTTCTTTTAATGTCAGTGTAGCTCTTTTGTCAACTTTGGGCGGTTTTCAACCGTTGTTGAATTTGGATGATCTTCTCTGTAGTTTCTTGTATTATCTCCAGACCCGTAATCTGTCTATCCCCCACTTCACTCTAACAATTTGGAGACCTGCACTTTCTACCATAAAGTGCTTCAAACGGAGCCATCTCAATGCTTGAATGGTAGCTGTTGTTGTAGGAAAATTCTGCTAACGGTATATGTTGATCCCAACTGTTTCCGAAATCAATAACACATGCTCGTAGCATGTCTTCAAGCGTTTGTATCGTCCTTTCGCTCTGCCCATCAGTTTGTGGATGATAGGCAGTACTCATGTCTAGACGAGTTCCTAATGCTTGTTGTAATGTCTGCCAGAATCTTGAAACAAATCTTCCATCCCTATCAGAGATAATAGAGATTGGTATTCCATGTCTGGAGATGACTTCCTTCAAATACAGTCGTGCTAACTTCTCCATCTTGTCATCTTATCTTATTGGCAGGAAGTGTGCTGATTTGGTGAGACGATCAACTATTACCCAAATAGTATCAAAACCACTTGCAGTCCTTGGCAATTTAGTGATGAAATCCATGGTAATGTTTTCCCATTTCCATTCCGGGATTTCGGGTTGTTGAAGTAGACCTGATGGTTTCTGATGCTCACCTTTGACTTTAGAACACGTCAAACATTCCCCTACGTATTTAGCAACATCGGCTTTCATACTTGGCCACCAAAAATGTTTCTTAAGATCCTTGAACATCTTTCCCGTTCCAGGATGTATTGAATATCTAGTTTTATGAGCTTCTCTAAGTACCATTCTCTCATATCTCCAAATTTTGGTACCCAAATTCTTTCAGCCCTATACCGGGTTCCGTCTTCCCGAATATTAAGTTGCTTCTCCGATCCTTTGGGTATTTCATCCCTTAAGTTTCCCTCTTTTAAAACTTCTTGTTGCGCCTCCTTTATTTGAGTAGTAAGGTTAATGTGAATCATTATATTCATAACTTTTACTCGAATAGGTTCCCTGTCCTTTCTGCTTAAGGCGTCGGCTACCACATTTTCCTTCCCCAGGTGGTAACGAATCTCAAAATCGTAATCATTCAACAATTCAATCCATCTGGGCTGCCTCATGTTCAGTTGTTTCTGATTAAATATGTGTTGAAGACTTTTGTGGTCGGTATATATAATACTTTTGACCCCATATAAGTAGTGCCTCCAAGTCTTTAATACAAAAACAACCGCGCCTAATTCCAAATCATGCGTCGTATAATTCTGCTCGTGAATCTTCAATTGTCTAGATGCATAAGCAATTATCTTCGTTCATTGCATTAATACACAACCGAGACCTTGCTTTGAGGCGTCACAATATATCACAAAATCATCATTCCCTTCAGGTAATGACAATATAGGTGCCGTAGTTAACTTTTTCTTCAACAATTGAAACGCTTTCTCTTGTTCATCCTTCCATTCAAATTTCTTCCCTTTATGCGTTAATGCAGTCAAGGGTTTTGCTATTTTGGAAAAATCTTGGATGAATCTCCTGTAATAACTAGCTAGCCCTAAAAATTAGCGTATGTGTTTCAGAGTTTTCGGGGTTTCTCACTTTTCAACGGTTTCAATCTTTGCTAGATCCACCTGAATACCTTCCTTGTTCACTATATGACCGAGGAATTGAACTTCTTCCAACCAAAATGCACACTTTGAAAATTTAGCGTACAGTTTTTCTTTCCTTAACAACTCTAGCACTTTTCTCAAATGTTCTACGTGCTCTTGGTCATTCTTTGAGTAAATAAGTATGTCATCGATGAAAACAATGACAAACTTGTCAAGGTATGGTCCACACACTCGGTTCATGAGGTCCATGAACACAGCTGGTGCGTTAGTCAATCCAAACGGCATAACCATAAACTTATAATGACTGTAACGCGTCCTAAAAGCAGTCTTTGGAATATCATCCTCCTTCACCCGCATTTGATGATATCCAGAACGTAAATTGAACTTCGAATAAACAGACGAGCCTTGTAGTTGATCAAATAGGTCTTCAATTCTCAGTAGTGGGTAGCGGTTCTTGATGGTAAGTTTGTTCAACTCTCGGTAGTCGATACACAACCAGAATGTACCATCTTTCTTCTTGACAAACAAAACAGGAGCTGCCCATGGTGATGTGCTTGGTCGAATGAAACCACGCTCTAAAAGTTCCTGTAACTGACTTTGTAATTCTTTCATTTCGCTGGGTGCGAGTCTGTATGGAGCACGAGCTATTGGTGCAGCTCCTGGTACAAGGTCTATTTGAAATTCAACGGATAGATGTGGGGGTAATCCCGGTAATTCTTTCGAAAATACATCGGAAAATTCTTTTTGCGACGGGAACATAACTGATGTTCTTTTCTTCAGGTTTAACTTCCTCGATGTGTGCTAGAATGATGTAACAACCTTTTCTTATTAGTTTTTGCGCCTTCAAACTACTAATAAGATTTAATTTCGCGTTGTTCTTTTCTCCGTACACCATTAAAGGTTTTCCTTTTTCACGCATAATGCAAATCTCATTTTTGTAACAAACGACCTCTGCTCTTACCTTCTTCAAGCAGTCCATGCCAATTATTACATCAAAACTCCCTAACTCGACTGGTATTAAATCAATCTTAAACGTTTCATCACCCAGTTTAATTTTTCTATCCCAACATATATTATCTGGTGAAATTAATTTACCGTTTGCTAATTCGAGTAAAAATTTACTATCCAAAGGCGTCAATGGGAAACTTAATTTAGCACAAAATTATCTACTCATATAGCTTCTATCCGCACCCAAATCAAATAAAACATAAGCAGATTTATTGTCAATAAGAAAAGTACCCGTAACAAGCTTCAGGTCTTCCTGTGCTTCTGTCGCATTAATATTGAAAACTCTTCCACGACCCTGCCCATTAGTATTCCCCTGATTCGGGCAATTTCTAATAATGTAGCCCAGTTTTCCACATTTATAACAAACAGCGTTGGTATTACTTGCTCCGACACTATTCGTTTCGGCATTACTTGTTCTGACATTATTTGTTCTTTTAGTTCTGTTAGACTTTGGTCCGTAGACCTCACACTTTTTCGCGCTATGACCATTTCTTTTACACCTTTTGCAAAATGTCGTGCAAAACCCCTGATGATTTTCTTCACACCTATGACATGGCTGTTTTTGGTTTTTGTTGCCGTTGTTGTTATTGAGGTTGTTGTTGGGATTGTTATTGTTGTTGAAACAGTTGTTGTAGTTGTTGTTGTTGTTGGGATGTTTGTTGTAGTTATTGTTAGGATTGCGGTTATTGTTGCGATTGTTGTTGCGGTTGTTGGGATAGTTGTTGCGATTGTGGTTGTAATTGTTGTTGTTGTTGTATTGGTGACTCTTGTCACCGTTTTCTTCCCACTTCCTCTTGAGTTGTTTCGTGTTGGCTTCTTTGGCCGCCTGCTCTTTAATTCTTCCCTCAATTTGATTTATGAATTTATGAGCCATTCGACTTGCCTTCTGTATAGAAGCGGGCTCGTGTAAACTCACATCTTCTTGAATCCTTACTAGTAACCCTTTTACAAACGCGTCGATCTTCTCTTCTTTATCTTCGAATGCTCCCGGACACAATAGGCACAACTCTGTGAATCATCGTTCATATGTGGTAACGTCGAACCCTTGTGTTCGTAACTCTCTAAGTTCTGCCTTGAGTTTATTGACTTCGTTTCTAGGACGGTACTGCTCGTTCATCAATTGCTTGAATGCCAACCACGGTAGTGCGTAAGCAGCATTTTGTCCTACCTGTTCAAGATAGGTGTTCCACCACGTTAACGCAGTACCTGTGAAGGTATGCGTAGCGTACTTAACTTTGTCCTCTTCAATACACTTACTTATGGCAAACACCGATTCGACTTTCTCGGTCCACCGTTTCAATCCAATTGGTCCTTCGGTTCCATCAAATTCCAAAGGTTTGCCGGCAGTGAATTCATTGTAGGAGCATCCTACATGATTTCTTGTGCCGTTAGCTGCATTACTAGATTCAGAGTTATTGTTGATATGTAGCGCAGCCTGTACTGCGGCTATGTTTGCAGCAAGAAAGGTACGAAATTCCTCTTCGCTCATATTCATGGTGTGTCGAGTAGTCAGTGCCATTTCCTTCAAAATAGCCAACTGAATCGAGTTAATCATACATAATATTAAGAGTAGTCAATAGTATTTCGTAGCATAATATGAACTCATTTATAAAAGCTTTTTCTTCATATTAGCGTTTTATAAGTTTAAATTCGGGTACTACCTACCAGTTAAGTTCATACTTAGTAGCTAATACACAATTCAACTACTACAATTCCATATGAAAAACTTATTATAATAATATATCACATACAAATATTCTTCAAACTTACAACTTCCCTATATTACATATAACATGAAATATAGTACACTTTGATACAGGACAGTTTTGAAGATAAACCTAGTTAATACGCAAGTTGTTCAGCAAAGAAAATAAAGACACGTAATTCATAAGTCCAGAAACAAGTCATGCATTCTGGTTTTACTAAGACAACTTCCCATCCTTGGTCTTGTGGAAAATAACCGTTATGACCATTGGCTAGATAGCATGTTGTATTGTCGTCAAAAGGACTAGGGTTTCGTAATGTCCAACAGCCCCGTAATAATCTAAAAACCTTGTTTCTCACCCCAACTACTGAATCCATCACTTGTGGAAAGGTTTTATTTAAAAGTTGCAATCCGATGTTATTTTTCTCACTTTGGTAAGAAGCGAACATCACTAACCCGTAAGCATAACATGCTTTTTTATGTTGCATGTTAGAAGCTCTTTCTAATTCACGAAATCCTATGTTGGGATATGTTGAGTCAAAATACGTTCGTAACCCGTAGCGTAAAATTACATCTGGGTTTCCCGCACTAAATGCCTTAAAGAAAACTTGGCGTAACTTAAAGTCTCCCCAAAATGATATACCCCATCTTTCAAAGGAAAGCCTTTTATATACTAAGGCATGCCTGGAATGTCTTTCAAACGTTTGACAAACTAATTTTACCGTAACTAATTGTGCTGATGAATTCTGCCCGACTCTAGACAAGATTTCATCAATCATATCCTCTGGTAGATCTTCTAAAATATTCGGTTGTCTACCATTAATGACCATTTTGTTTTTATACTGTAAAATAGACAAGGATTAGATTCGTAAAAGATAATTACCAAACAATACAAGCAATTTTTACATAGAACATAGAAGTACAAGTACACTACAATACATATAATACACAACATGATTACAACCCTCTAATCTGAATCACTGGTTTTTTCTTCTTCGGACTTGGTTCGTTTTCCTAATTTTCTAGGAATATATGGTGTTCCTCTAATACGAGCTGTCGTTTTCCATAATGGTTTAGAAAAACCTGGTGGTTTAGAGGTTCCCGGGTCATTGTTACATTTTAGGAAATACGGATGTTGCCGATACATATAAAGTTCATCGGGGTTGGAATCGGGTTTCTCTATTTTTATACCTTTTCCCTTATTATTTTCTTTCGCTTTATTAAATTGGGTCGAGGTAATTTCTATAACATCATCGAATCCTCATCGGGATCCGATTCATTGGAAAATTGGTAATCTTCCCAATATTTTGCTTCCTCGGCGGAAACACCATTGACCATTATTAACTTTGGTCCGTTGGTTGAGGATTTTCTTTTATTTAATCGATTTACTATAGGTATCAATATTTCTTCCTCCGGAACCTCTTCTTCTTCCGGTTCCTCCTCTTCCGGTTCCTCCTCTTCTGGTTCCTCGTCTTCCGGTTCCTCCTCTTCCGGTTCCTCTTCGGGAATTTGTGAATCTTCCCAAAGTATATTCGACTCTTCATTATTATTAGATGAATCAATGGGATTTGTACTAGAGGTAGACATCTATCACACAATATCAAACACGTTAAGAGATTAATATATCACATAATATTTACATGTTAATAATATATAGTTTCCAACAAAAAAATGTTAAGCAATCGTTTTTGAAGAAAAACACGGTCGAAGTCTAGACTCACTAATGCATCCTAACAAACTCGGTAAGACACACTAATGTAATTTTCTGGTTCTCTAAGACCAACGCTCGGATACCAACTAAAATTTCCCGTTCATATTGATTATAAACGTTCCATATTAATTGATTTCGTTGCGAGGTTTTGACCTCTATATGAGACGTTTTTCAAAGACTGCATTCATTTTTAAAATAACCATAACCTTTATTTTATCTATAAAGGTTTAAAAAGCATTACGTAGATTTTCAAATAATGATAATCTACAATATACCGTTTACACACGACCATTACATAATGGTTTACAATAAGAATATATTACATCAAAAATAAGTTTCTTGAATGCATTTTTTACATAATATCATACAAGCATGGACTCCAAGTCTTGTCCTTATTTTAGTCTGCAATAGCGGAAGCTATTAATAATCACCTGAGAATAAACATGCTTAAAACGTCAACACAAATGTTGGTGAGTTATAGGTTTAACCTATATATTATCAAATCATAATAATAGACCACAAGATTTCATATTACAATAAACATCCCATAGATAGAGATAAAAATCATTCATCTGGTGAACACCTGGTAACCGACATTAAAAAGATGCATATAAGAATATCCCCTATCATTCCGGGAAATCCTTGGGACATGATAAAAATGAATTCGAAGTACTAAAGCATCCGGTACTTTGGATGGGGTTCGTTAGGCCCAATAGATCTATCTTTAGGATTCGCGTCAATTAGTAGATCGGTTTACTAATTCTTAGGTTAAAAAGCAAAAGGGGCATATTCGGCTTCGATCATTCACCCATATAATGTAGTTTTAATTACTTGTGTCTATTTCGTAAAACATTTATAAAACTGCATGTATTCTCATCCCAAAATATTAGATTTTAAAAGTGGGACTATAACTCACTTTCACAGATTTTTACTTCGTCGGGAAGTAAGACTTGGCCACTGGTCGATTCACGAACCTATAACAAATATGTACATATATATCAAAGTATGTTCAAAAATATATTTACAACACTTTTAATACATTTTGATGTTTTAAGTTTTTTAAGTCAGCTGTCCTCGTTAGTAACCTACAACTAGTTGTCCAAAGTTAGATGTACAGAAATAAATTGATATATATTATCTTGAATCAATCCACGACCCAGTGTATACACGTCTCAGGCAAGATCACAACTCAAAGTATATATATTTTTGGAATCAACCTCAACCCTGTATAGCTAACTCCAACATTACTGCATATAGAGTGTCTATGGTTGTTCCAAATAATATATATACATGGGTCGATATGATATGTCAAAACATTTGCATACGTGTCTATGGTATCCCAAGATTACATAATATATTAGAATACATGTATAATACAATATAAGTTAGCTAGGATATAATTAATATAGATTTGTTAAAATATTTCCCGTAGCTACAACAATAAAAAAAATATCCAATCTTCTTTTACTCATAACTTCTTCGTTTTAAATCCGTTTTGAGTGAATCAAATTGCTATGGTTTCATATTGAACTCTATTTTATGAATCTAAATAGAAAAATTATAGGTTTATAGTCGGAAATATAAGTTACAAGTCATTTTTGTAAAGGTAGTCATTTCAGTCGAAAGAACGACGTCTAGATGACCATTTTGGAAAACATACTTCCACTTTGAGTTTAACTACGATTTTTGGATATAGTTTCATGTTCATAAAAAAAATTATTTTCCTAGAATAACAACTTTTAATTCAAAGTTTATCATAGTTTTTAATTAACTAACCCAAAACAGCCCGCGGTGTTACTACGACGGCGTATGTCCGGTTTTACGGTGTTTTTCGTATTTCCAGGTTTTAAATCTTTAAGTTAGCATATCATATAGATATAGAACATGTGTTTAGTTAATTTTAAAAGTAAATTTAGAAGGATTAACTTTTGTTTGCGAACAAGTTTAGAATAAACTAAACTATGTTCTAGTAATTTCAAGTTTAAACCTTCGAATAAGGTAGTTTTATATATATGAATCGAATAATGTTATGAACATCATTACTACCTCAGGTTTTGTAGATAAACCTACTGGAAATGAGAAAAATAGATCTAGCTTCAAAAGATCATTGAATGGCTTGAAAGTTCTTGAAGCAGAATCATGACACGAAAACAAGTTCAAGTAAGATTTTCACTCGAAATAAGATTGTTATAGTTATAGAAATTGAATCAAAGTTTGAATATGAGTATAACCTTGTATTAGAAAGATATCTTACTGTAAATAAGAAGGATTTATTGAGGTTGGATGATCACTTTACAAGATTGGAAGTAAGCTAGCAAACTTGGAAGTATTTCTGATTTTATTAAACTAGAACTTATAGAATTTATGAAGAACACTTAGAACTTGAAGATAGAACTTGAGAGAGATCAATTAGATGAAGAAAATTGAAGAATGAAAGTGTTTGTTGGTGTTTTTGGTCGTTGGTATATGGATTAGATATAAAGGATGTGTAATTTTGTTTACATGTAAATAAGTCATGAATGATTACTAATATTTTTGTAATTTTATGAGATATTTCATGCTAGTTGCCAAATGATGATTCCCACATATGTTAGGTGACTCACATGGACTGCTAAGAGCTGATCATTGGAGTGTATATACCAATAGTACATACATCTAAAAGCTATGTATTGTACGAGTACGAATACGGGTGCATACGAGTAGAATTGTTGATGAAACTGAACGAGGATGTAATTGTAAGCATTTTTGTTTAGTAGAAGTATTTTGATAAGTGTCTTGAAGTCTTTCAAAAGTATATGAATACATATTAAAATACTACATGTATATACATTTTAACTGATTCGTTAAGTCATCGTTAGTCGTTACATGTAAATGTTGATTTGAAACCTTTAAGTTAACGATCTTGTTAAATGTTGCTAACCCAATGTTTATTATATCTAATGAGATGTTAAATTATTATATTATCATGATATTATGATATATTAATATATCTTAATATGATATATATATACATTTAAATGTCGTTACAACTATAATCGTTACATATATGTCTCGTTTCGAAATCCTTAAGTTAGTAGTCTTGTTTTTACATATGTAGTTCATTGTTAATATAGAAAATGACATGTTTACTTATCATTTATCATGATTAAACATAGTGTAACAATATCGTAATATGATTAATATATAATTAGTAAGACGTTGTTATAACAATAATCGTTATATATATCATTTCGAGTTTCTTAATTCAATAAACTCAATTTTATGTATATAACTCATTGTTAAAATACCTAATGAGATACTTACATATCATAATATCATGTTAACTATATATATAATCATATACATGTCATCATATAGTTTTTACAAGTTTGAACGTTCGTGAATCACCGGTCAACTTGGGTGGTCAATTGTCTATATGAAACCTATTGAAATTAATCAAGTCTTAACAAGTTTGATTGCTTAACATGTTGGAAACATTTAATCATGTAAATATCAATTTCATTTAATATATATAAAGATAGAAAAGTTCGGTTCACTACATAATAAATATGTATATAAGAACTATTTGTTATGTTTTAATTTTTTTTTATATTTTACCTGAGATCGAGCGCGGATAGTGATTTAATTTTTATTTAATAGTTTTAATGAATTAATAACTAATTTTTATACCATCATGACTGAAATAAATAAATATAATTACTGTAAAATTTTGGGATTTTTCCGAAGACTTTTTATTCACCACTGAGTAAACAACGGAGCACGATATATTATCCCGTGAAAACTGTCGGCACAAGAATTAAAATGTCAGGCTACTTTCTTTGTATGTTCACACGTTTATATATTTATATTATATTATAATTATTATATTATTAATATTGTACATATATCTGTTCTAAATTGATTGAACATATCCGAATCAAGATTTAATATATTGAATGATTGTGTACGACTTAACTGTTTCAATTCATTCCACTGACTTCATGAATTATTTAAATAATGATTACTATGGTTATTGCTTTACAAGTCAAGACTTACAATATATATATATATATATATATATATATATATATATATATATATATATATATATATATATATATATATATATATATATATATATATATATATATATATATATATATATATGTGTGTGTGTGTATATATATATGCTATACCTTTAAACAAACCACGAGCAACCATCTTCACTTTTGAGGTTTGCGAGTCAGTCTACGAATCATCACCTAACCATAACCATCCGCCACTTAAAACTACCATCATCATCGAACCTTTTATGACCAAAAATGCTGGTACACTTACTCGAAATGCAGCCATCTGCTGCTATAAACCTACCACAAAACAACCATTGATCACCCATAAAACACCATCGAAAACCCACATCATTTTCTTCCCTTCGTTGCAGCTGCTACTGCATTTATTTTCTTTCTTCTTCGTGCTTCTTTGACAGCTGTAAATAGCCGGAGATCACCACTCCATTAAACCCACATGCTCGTTATCATCACCTTCCACCATGAGAATCACCTTCGGCCTATGATCACCACCCTCACCGCACCCATCGGCTATTGTTAGCCGGAAACAACCACCACCTTTCGACCACCAGAATCATAACTGCATCAGGCTGCTGCAACTTCTGATCCATGTTGCTGTGTAAACCCGTCGCCAACAAACAACCACCACCCACCCATCGTTTATTTATTTTTATTTTTTTTACTTTTCTTTGGGTTAAGTGTGGCCGATAACCATCACCCTTATGCTTGTTATTTGCAACTGCAAACCCATCCTAAGATCACCTTAAACCGCCATATAAAACCTCATTGAGAAACTACAGCTGCAATGTTTTCTGTTCCTGACCAAACCAAAACCCATTTTCTATTTTCGATTCAAGGATCACCAACAAAAGTCCCATCTTCGATCACACCAAACCATATCACCACCTTTGATTCTTTCTTCTTTAAAACCTTATTGAAACCCACTTTTATTATCAAAATCACTTGTGTCACTTGCTGATGTAAACCACCATTGTGTTTCTGGTTTATGTTTCAACCACCACCGAACACCACTTGATCTTGTTACTCGTTTTCTCTGCTGCGTGTTGTTTCAGTCAAACCAAACCACCACCCATAGAAACCTAACACCATTAATCAATCTGCTACAACCTTCTATTGTGTTTCTATTCGATCTTCAACCCAAAAGACTATTGTTATTCGTGTTTCGGTTTTCACTACAAACCATCGAAACCCACTTATGAAAATGATGATGAACAGTGAAATGATGATTCTGTGATGATAATCTTTACACGATGAAGACGATTACGTGAAGATGGTGATTAGATTATGGAGAATGATTACTATATGATGATGGTTACAAATGAATAAAGATGAGGCAATGGTGATAATGAATTCACAGCGAACATAATGATGATGATGTTAAAACGAAAAATTACTAAACTGTTTCGAAAATGTTAAATAAATCAACGGGTGAGATGATTCAAGAAAAGTAGCAGTGGAGCAGATTGTTAGTAGTTTTTGTGTTTAACCGAGAGGTCTCGGGTTCGAACCCAGGCAGTGGCATTTTTTTTTAAAGTGCAACCAACTTGATTCATAAGGTAGTATTATTTTTATTATTATTATTATTAACATTATTATTATTACTACAAATAAAATGACTAACGTTATTAGCAAAATTATTATTTTCAATATCATTACTAAATCTAATTATTATTATTATTATTATTATTATTATTATTATTATTATTATTATTATTATTATTATAATTATTAATTTTACAAACAAAAGATATTTATATTTAAAAATATATTATTACATATTATTGTTTTTTGAATGAAATGTTACTATTATTTAAGTACGTATAACACATAAATATATTTTAATGTAATCATATATATACATTATATATACTCTAATTAAAAATACTTCAAAAAGAATATGATATATAAATATTAATTAATTATTTGACATATATAAAATAGTTATAATTAATTTAGTTATTAATATAACATATAAACTATTAATATAACAGATATATTAGTAATATTAATATATAAACTTGTTTAATTGTTATTATATGTTTTAATATAAATAAATTATATAGGTTCATGAATCCGAGGCCAAACCCTGCATTGTTCAGTTTCCGTCGTATGCATATTTTACTACAAAATATCGTATCGTGAGTTTCATTTGCTCCTTTTTTCAATGCTTTTACAATATATATTTTTGGGACTGGGAATACATGCGCTGATTTTATAAATGTTTGACGAAATAGACACGAGGACTTAAAACTACATTCTATGGTTGGATTATTAAACCGAATATCGCCCTTTTTAGTCTGGTAACCTAAGAATTAGGGAACAGACACCCTAATTGACGCGAATCCTAAAGATAGATCTATCGAGGCCAACAAGCCCCATCCGGGTTACGGATGCTTTAGTACTTAGAATTTATCATATCTGATGAGAGTCCCGGAATAATGGGGATATTCTAGATGCATTCTGTTAAGGTCGGTTACCAGGTATTCACCATATGAATGATTTTTTTTTATCTCTATGCAGTTTGCGAAATGCCTGTACGAGATGTGTGTTTATAAAAATGAAATCTTGTGGTCTATTAAAATTATGGAAATGATTGATTATGATAAACTAATGAACTCACCAACTTTTTGGTTGACACTTTTAAGCATGTTTATTCTCAGGTATGAAAGAAATCTTCCGCTGTGCATTTACTCATTTTAAAGATATTACTTGGGGTCATTCATGGCATATTTCAAAAGATGTTGCATTTAAGTCGTTGAGTTCAAAAAGATTATTATTAAGTAAATGACAGATTAAGTCATTTATAGTTTGGATTTTATGAAATGGTATGCATATTTATCAACTTTCGTGTAATGAAAGTTTATCTTTTAAAAACGAATGCAATGTTTGTAAAACGTATCATATAGAGGTCAGTACCTCGCAATGGGACCAGATGTTATTGTATTCGTCCATATGGATTTGGACGGGTCATGACACACCGCAACAACAATCGGGATTGGCCAAACATACACGCGCCCTAGTGAATCCGCACCACATGAGAGTCACTATCCCAATAGAATGACCGCATCTACACGTGTCGTTGTGAATCCGCACCACACGCGATTCATCGCCCAAAATACCACAACGCAGGAATGGTACTCCCGTTCCGATAATGTTATACCATGACGATATAATACTACTCCTAAGGTGAAGTTAGCGGACCGAGTCAACGGCCATAACCCACCAATCACACACGCTCTTTTGGCCTCAATCAACGAGTGGTGTAGCATCGCGTGCTGTGCACACCTAGTGAATCCTAATGGAATACACTAACCAATCACCATAAACAAAAGTATATACGCATACCTAGAATCATTCCACACCGCCTGGAATTTCCGCACACGAGTTATACGCACGCGCGAACATTGCTATCACAATTGAGCCAAGAACCACCTATATCGCACATAGGCACAACAATAATTCTCTAGAAGATAATTCGGTACGCACATCCCTTAACTGGGGATCTCACCTTGCTCGTCAACACGTCCATTTATCTCCCAATGAGACTTACCACATTAACACCTCGGTGATAATTTAAATCCAAAACCATAAGTACAATTTATTCCAAACCGTACTTTTACCACAATCGACCAACGTAGGTCTCAACGCTAGCTTCGAATCTATACGAGCATCGTCTAATATCAACACACTAGAACATCTTCATGCAAGTGTTCAAACTCCCCCACTTAGAACTCCGTTCCATAACCACATCATCGAGATAAAAGTATCCCGCAAAACCACCATCCACTCATTGTTGACTTAGTCAACTGTCAAGTATGTCTCCGTCTCATCGAGACTCATACAACCAACATGCTAAAGAAAGACAAGATCCATCCGTCTCGTATTCCATAATATACCCATCACAATACCTTGCTCCAACCTTGAGAAAACGAAGGGTTTCGGATTATCCTTCGCTACTTCAATCGAAGTACTTACCAAACCATACAAGTATCACTCTAGCAATCGTTCAATTGCCATGGCTTGTCAAATTCCGCTTAGTCACTCATGTACCTAAGGGTTTCTATAGGGTACCTTAAGTACAATGTAACCGCAAAACCATCAGAGTCGAATACCACGCTAGTAGGTATGAAAGAGGCACCTAACATTGCGTCCTGTAGACTCCATTACCAACATTTAACAAGACTAAAATACTCGATCTTTAGGGTTTCATCCACCCGATGAACCTCATGGTTCATTAACTTTAACACGAAAGCGAACACGTGCTAACATCCGAACACCAAAGCCCGTTTCCATGGCTTGGTAGAAACATTTTCCCAAACACTAAGGAATGCTTGGTTGCACCAAGTATTACGCCCTTCGTCCGTCAATCAAAACGTCGCCATAGGGTAATTCCATTAGGAATGTCACCCATAACAATAATACGCACAACACAATGCATTCAACAAACCCGAACTCACTGGCACATAATAAATATTTAAAGGACATATTTATTAAAATGAAAAGTACCTTAACGTCTCCTTGCGGCATTCGCCGCTGTCAACTCGTGACAATCCGGCTTGCGATGTCCCTCTTTATGACAATAGTAGCACATTCCATCATCACTTCTGCGCATTGTGCACTCCCTTAACTTGTTGCCCCTAACACCACAATTGAAACATCTAGGTGCACGAGAACTCGTCGTACCTTTCCCCACATTACCCGTACTCGCACTTGCACCCTTAGTTTTCTTACTTGGAGCATCATATGAATCAAACCTTCTCTTACTTGAAGGTTCACGAATTATCGATCACGAATGCGATTCGAAACCCCTAGCCACGGCGAATAACTCCGCGAACGAGTTTGATGTTAAAGCAGAGGGGTACGAAATAGTTATATTTTTATTGCGAAATACAATTAAATACGATACAATTTTACACAAGTTATTTATTTATTTATAGAGTGGATATACCTAAACCTTGCTACAACACTTATAGGCACTGTACCTAATCGTACAGTAGTGTAGTTTTTAGTAAGTCCGGTTCGTTCCACAGGGAGCTAGCCAAGTTTAACGCTATATTTTTAAACTATATATATATATATATATATATATATATATATATATATATATATATATATATATAAAAGTAATATTATTATTATTATAAAAGGGGGTTTTTACTGTTTAATGACCGGTTTGTCGATTTTAAAACTTAAATCACAATTAAAACCTAATGTAAAATATTAAATATAAAAATGACTTAATATAAAGCGTAAAGTAAATAACGATAATAAAATTGCGATAATTAAAAGTGCGATAATTAAAAGTGCAATAAATAAAATGACAGTAAATAAAAGTGCGATTAAATATGAAATAAAGGAATTATGCTTATTTAAACTTCCGTAATCATGATGTTCGATGTGTTGATTTTAGTTTATTACCATGGGTTAATTGTCTTTTATCCTGGATTGTTCAATATGTCCATACGGTTTTGTCCATAATAGTCCATCGGTCATAATTATAAAGTGCGAGAGTCTTCGTCAAATTATCCTTATGTCCGAAGTCAAATATTCCAACTAATTGGGGATTCGAACTGTAACAAGGTCTTAATACTTTGTTTAATGAATAAACCAGGTTATCGACTGCGTGTAATCCAAGGTTTTACTACTTTGTTAACAATTACACCAATTACCCTTGAATGTAATCCACCCCTGTTTTAGTGAGTCCATTAACTATTAATCCATTCCCGTGTCCGGAAAAATGAACGATAATTCGTATTTATAGATATCTCGCCCACCATACCCAGTCAAGCGTATGTGGTTATTTATAAATACATCAAATTATAAGTCTATATATTAAATTAACGAGGTATCATTTAGTTAATATAAAGGCCTTTAATAGACCATAGTCTAATTTCCACAAGTGTCGTTCTTTTTCCAAACCCCAATTATGGTATAAAGCCCAATAACCCCGTCTTTAATATTTAGCCCAACATCACGATTACTTCGATTTAAATAAGCATAATAATAACTTAGCTATGAGACATTAATTTAAAAAGGTTGAACATAACTTACAATGAGTATTAATAGCGTAGCGTTACACGGACAGAGTTTCAACTTACAAAACCTTAAAACATTCGACTAACATAACCTTATTATTATCATTAACTTAATATTAAAATTATAAATTTAAAATATGAATATAAATATATATTGAGAGATAGAGTTATAGATTAGAAAAAGATGTTGTGTTAAATTCGGCCAAAACTCGCGAAATTTATAGACCTGGCCAAACTTTTGGGGCCATGCGATTGCATGGGCTTCCTTTGCATTTGCCATGCAATCGCATGGAGTCTAGGGACAGCTCACAATCTTTTGTTTTCTTGTTTGCCGACGATTTTTAATATATAATATAATATATATTTAATTTTAAGAATTATTTATATATTATATTATATTCATGTGCATAGTTGACTTGTCATTTTAGCTCCGTTGCGTCGCGCGTTGAGAGTTGACTCTGGTCCCGGTTCTGGATTTTCGAACGTCCTTTCGTACTATTTAATATCTTGTACTTTGCGTTTTGCGGCTTGTACTCTTGTGATTTTGAGACGTTTCTCATCAATAAATTGAACCTCTTAGATTGTACTTTGTACTTTTTAGCTTTTTGGTCATTTGCGTCTTCAATTCGTTGAATCTGTCTTTTGTCTTCACCTTTTATTATATAAACGAATATAACTTGTAAATAGAACAATTGCAACCAAAAGCTTGTCTTTCTTGAGGGATAATGCTATGAAATATATGTTCGTTTTTAGCATTATCAAATATTCCCACACTTGAGCATTGCTTGTCCTCAAGCAATATAAAACTTGAATATAAACATACTTGAATCACTTCTTTATTCTTCACACTTTGTACATCAGTGATTTTAATATGGCAGTATGAACAATGATAGTAACGTTGTGGTTTACAGTCCCACATGACTATGAAAATTTAGATACTTAAGAAAATTGGATCTTTATGAAAACATTTAATCTTTTAAAAATTTCAATCTAGCTTTTACTCTAGATTAGTTTTCCGGAATAACCCTTCACCGGTGTTTGCAAATTTTTTTTGTTGGTTTTGTGGGTTTCAGATTTGAAAATTTTAGCTCAAAACTTATGGTTTTGTATCACCCACTTGCTAACCTTGTATTGGAAAAGTAACACGCCCAGTATACTTACTCCGTATATTACCTTTTGGTAAACTACAGTCCGGTTGTAAAGGAAAGCGTTGAACAAGCAACTGTTGAGGCAATGTCCCGTGACATGCTTTTGATTATGGTCTATATCATGTCGGATGCAATTACTATCCTTTGTAGGAGCAATAGTAAAGATCACCCTATAGTTTTTCGTTCTGGCACAAGGTCCTGTCTTTGACCATGCTATGCAACCACCATTCTTACGGTTGACACCCGATTTGGTTCAGGTGACCTAATGAATTCCAGGTGAATTCCTAGGATTTTACGTTTAATGGTAATGAACACATTGAAAATAGGGTTTTCAGAAAACAAATCGGTTTGTAATTTGATCAAAATATTTTCTCGTTCAAGCTCGAGTTTAGATATCATTGAATTCCATGAGTTTGTAATTCTCAATCTTTAAAAGTCAATCTCAAGGATTGAGTAATATCAGGTTTAAAAGCTGATTTTTGATCTTTAAAGAGATTATTCTTTCTGGGGATCTGATTCATTAGTCTTATAAGCTAATTTGCATGGTGCCCCCATTGTACGAGACAGATCCTCTCATGGTTAGGATAAGTCTGACCACTTGGCGATCCTGTTTGATGCTGAGGTCCGTGGATTTCCAGCTGATTTTCGAGAAAATTTTTCAAGGTTTTACGTAGACTCTACAACTGGTCTGGACGACAACTTCCGGACCTAAATCAAGAAGCGCGTGTCTTTTTCTTGAAAGACTTTATTTCCTTTTAAATTCCATTTATATTATAATAAATTGGGTAAAACTGATTAATATCGTCCAAAACAAAAGTATCTTCAATTATTTATACAAAAATATGTGATATATATTCTAAATAACTTGGTAAATTTTTCCTGCACTTGGCTTTTATTTTCCTTTCTTTGCCTTTTTATTCTCCTCTATTCTATTTTAAATGAATTCTAACATTTTGGGTTGTTTCTCAATTTATGTCCTTTACGAGGTAACAATAATTTCGGTGTCAACACCTAGTTTTATCGTTCATAAATATGTATAAACATGATTTTGAGCTCATTTAGTTGAAAATTTTGAAAATTTTTACTAGAATTGGGTAGTCAGTATATAAGACTAGGGCTGTTCTTTATTATCAGAGAGCACTAGATTCTAATACAACTACTGCGTTACTAGTATTTTTTATGGTAACCAAGTGTTTAAATTAAAATTTTAAAAATCCTAAAGAATTTAACCCTTCCCACGCTTAAGATCTTGAAATGCCCTCATTTGCAAGAAATCAGTAACAATTTAAATTATTGAGGGTGATTAGCGTAGAAAAATGATTAAATTTTACCAAAGTTTCCAAACATATTGTTGTTTATGTTGAATAATAAATGGTGCACATCGTTTGTTCATTCCGTCTGTTGTTACATCACACTTGTTTTTCGTTTTATCGTCAAAATTAATAGCTTATGCTGAACTTAATGCCAGTCTTTGAAAGTGCGCTGTTTTACCCTGTTTTGTACATTAGATAAACTACAAACATACATAATATTTTTATTATATATATATATATATATATATATATATATATATATATATATATATATATATATATATATATATATATATATATATTATAAAACCTTTATTTATTAAAACAATTTAAATGAATAATTTTTTTTTTTAAATTTTGTTTCCTTTTACTTTAGGTAGTTTCAGTATGTTTACCTAGTCCGTCCCTCGACAAAATTTAAAATTTGTCGTTTTTAAAGCGATTGTTTTAAAAGCAAAGATTTTTGGGTTTTTTTAATTTTTTTAGCATACTTTAAATCAATAAGATTAAAAATAATGATAATAAAATTTCTCGTCCCGCCCTCGGGTAAAGCAATTTTGGTTCAACGACCTAGTCTTCAACTCACGACGAATTTTTGGAAATCAAATTTTTAACTTAATGAAATAAAGTACATTTTTGTTTTTAAATTCACACTAAACTTAAATTTAAAATGTATAAAATTAAAAATTCATATTAATATTATTAATATTTTTATACATTAATTTTACAAACTTATATTGAAAATATTAATTTTTAAAAAATTTATAAACTTAAATATATTGATTTAAAAAGATTTACAATATTAATTTAATATTTATATATTAATTTTAAAAACAAGGTAAAAATAAAATTAAAAATCTTTTTGGTCTTTTATCCCACTTTAATCAATCAAATATTATCAAAAATATACGCCCCTCTTTTGGGTAAAGTAATTTCGGCTATTTTACCTAGTTTTACTCCTGACGAATTTCTGAAATATTTTGGATTGAGTGATTAAAGATATTTATACCTTAAGAATAAACGGTAAATTTCTCAGTGATGTAATAAATTTTTGTATGATATCAATAATTTCGGTTTCGCATACCTAATTTTATTGAATATTAATTTAATACTTTATAGCGAACGATTCAACGTTTATTATCAAAAGGTTAAAAGCAATAAAAATAAAAAAAAAAACCGTACATACTTACCTATGAGAAAGAATTCTCAGAGACCTGCTTTAGCCGACTCATAGGAGAGTCGTGTGATTTGGTTTTCCATAGCTACATAAGCGTAACCTCGATTCTTCAATAACTTTTCTTCTAAACATATGAATGGTCCGTCTCTGCATAGAGTAACAAATTCGGTATTTGAATATGTTTGATTGTTCGAACATTTACCTTCGTGTGACCATTTTCCGCATTTATGACATCTTTCAAGGTGTCATGCTCTTCTTTTTGTTGCGGATTTTGATTTTCCTTTACCAAAATGTGTCTTATGATGATCTTTCCTGAGTTCTTTCCTTACTTCGTCCATTTTTCCTCTTATGAATGATACTAGTTCACTCGAGAAAGTGTTATTATTACGTTTAGTAATCATAGCGTGTAGTAGTAGACCATTGTTCAGATCAAAGGAATTCTTCATCTCGTAAAATCTAAAAGAAATAAAAATTCAGAATGGAGGGAGAAGACTAGTTCTTTAGGGTCTGCTAGGGAAAGACCATTCGGATTACATTCTCGAGAACTACACGAAAACAGAATATCTAACTCTAACAGAAATATATATTATCCTTAAAAAGACTTGATTCTCCCCACACTTAGTTAGCTGTGGTGTCGAAATTGTGATTAAGTTCATTGTCAACTTCCATTGGACCATATATGTAATGTTTAACTCTGTGACCATTAACTTTAAATTCAATCCCAATTGAATTTATTAACTCTATTGTTCCGTATAGGAAAACTATTTTGACTATGAATGGTCCAGACCATCTTGATTTCAATTTTCCAGGAAATAACTTGAATCGTTAATTGAAAAGAAGAACTCTGTCTCCTTCCTTAAATTCTTTTGAACTTCTGATTCTTTTATCATGCAATTTCTTCGTTCTTTCTTTATAGATTAACGAATTTTCGTATGCTTCATGTCTTAATTCTTCTAATTCGTTTAGTTGACTTAACCGTAGATGTCCGGCTTCATGTAAATCAAGATTATATGTTTTCAAAGCCTAAAATGCTTTATGCTCAATTTCTACTGGAAGGTGACATGCTTTTCCGTAAACGAGTTTAAAAGGTGTGGTTCCAATTGGAATTTTTTTAAGCTGTTCTAAAAGCCCAGAGTGCATCCTCCAATTTTATAGACCATTCCTTCGGATTTGATCCTACGGTTTTCTCTAGAATACGTTTTAAAGCTCGGTTAGTATTTTCAACTTATCCACTTGTTTATAGATGATAAGCGGTTGAGATTTTATGAGTTACTCCATATCTTTTGAGAATTTCTCAAGTTGATTATTTCAAAAATGAGTACCCCGATCACTTATTAAAGCTCTCGGTGTTCCAAACCTTGCAAAAGGATGTTTTAAGAAGTTGACTATAACTCGTGCATCGTTAGTTGGGAGAGCTTGTGCTTCCGCCCATTTAGATACATAATCAATGGCAACGAGAATGGAGAGATTATTATGAGATTTTGGAAATGGACCCATAAAGTCAATACCCCAAACGTCAAATACTTCACATACTTGAATGACATTTTGTGGCATTTCATCACGTTGACTTATTTTTATGGCCCTTTGACTAGCATCACAGGATTTACAAAGAAGGTGTGCGTCTTTGAAAATTGTAGGCCAATAGAATCCAGCGTCGTAAACTTTTCTTGCTGTGAGTTGAGGCCCACTATGCCCTCCTGTTGGTCCTGTGTGACAATGGTTTAAGATTTGACTAGCTTCATCCCCGAATATGCATTGGCGGATTATTCCATTGGGACAACTTTTAAACAAATGTGGATCTTCCCAAAAATAGTGTTTTATATCACTAAAGAATTTCTTTCGTTTTTGATATGACAACCCTTTTTCAAGAAATCCACATACTAAGTAGTTTGCATAATCTGCAAACCATGAAATTTCATTATAATCTATCTTCAATAGATATTCATCAGGAAAGTTATCTTGTATAGCCGATTCATTTAGAACTTCTAATTCGGGATTTTCAAGACGAGAAAGATGATCAGCGGCGAGATTTTCTGTTCCCTTTTTATCTCGGATTTTAATATCGAACTCTTGTAAGAGTAAGATCCAATGAATTAATCATGGTTTGGCATCTTGTTTCGAAAATAGGTATCTAAGAGCAGAATGGTTAGTATAGACCACCGTTTTAGCTAGAACGAGATATGAACGAAATTTGTCAAAAGCAAAGACAATAGCAAAGAGTTCTTTTTCAGTAGTTATGTAATTTGTTTGTGCTCCTTGTAACGTCTTACTAGCGTAATAAATAGCTTGAAATCGTTTTTCAATCCTTTGTCCTAAAACGGCTCCCATTGCAAAATCACTTGCATCGCACATGAGTTCAAATGGTAGATTCCAATTTGGAGTTTTCATGATCGGTGCATTAGTGAGTTTTTCTTTAAGAATATTAAAATATTTGATGCATTCATCTGAAAAGATGAATTGAGCATCCTTTTCTAGGAGTTTATTCATAGGAGTGGCAATTTTAGAAAAATCTTTTATGAAACGTCGGTAAAAACCGGCATGCCCTAGAAAACTCCTAACTCATCTAACATTGGTGGGATGTGGAAGTTTAGCAATTACGTCTACTTTAGCTCTATCCACTTCAATTCCTTCCTTTGAAATTTTATGACCAAGAACGATGCCTTCTTTAACCATGAAATGGCATTTCTCCCAATTAAGAACTAGATTTGATTGCTCGCATCTAATAAGCATTCGTTCAAGATTAACTAGACATGATTCAAAAGTATCACCGAAGACTGAAAAGTCATCCATGAAAACTTCCATGCATTCTTCTATCATGTCGTGAAAAATTGCCATCATGCACCTTTGAAAGGTTGCAGGGGCATTGCAAAGTCCAAATGGCATGCGTTTATAAGCAAAAGTACCATAAGGGCACATGAATGTGGTTTTCTCTTGGTCCTCGGGTTCTATTGGAATTTGAAAGTATCCGGAGAAACCGTCAATAAAACAATAGTAACTATTTCTTCTGTTACAGTCCTAGTAGGAATAAGCTCATTTTTTTCATTTGTGATGACAGTCATGCCACCCTTCTTAGGTACGCAGTGAACTGGGCTTACCCATGGACTATCAGAGATTGGATAAATTAAACCTGCATCTAGCAGTTTAATAATTTCTTTTTTAACAACATCTTGCATATTAGGATTTAGTCTTCGTTGGCATTGTACATACATTTTATGGCCTTCTTCCATAAGGATTTTATGTGTGCAATACGAAGGACTTATTCCTTTAATGTCATGAATCTTCCAAGCAATAGCTGGTTTATGAGCTTTTAGCACAGAATTGAGTTGAGATTTTTCATTTTCCGTAAGAGAAGACGATATTATTACAGGTTTTTCAGATTCACCATGTAAATAAGCGTATTTCAAATGGGTTGGATGTGGTTTTAACTCTAATGTCAGTGGTTCTTCTATCGATGATTTGTATCGATATCTGTCTTCTTCTTTTAGCATTTGGAGTTCTTCTGTTGTTGGTTCGTAATCATTAGCCATGAGTGCAGCTAACATTTCAGCTTCATCAATTGGTTCAGTTCCTTCTCCTAAAGAACATTCTCCCGTTCCTTGCAATTCTGGAAATTCTTCTAACAATTCTGCATGTGAATCTATAGTTTGGATATAATAACATGTATCATCTGCAGATTGCGGTTGTTGCATGGCTCTATCAATAGAAAAGGTAACACTCGCGTCCTCTATACTTAGGGTTAGTTTCTTACCGAACACGTCTATTATTGCTTTAGCCGTGTTTAAGAATGATCTTCCTAATATAAGAGGAACTCGAGAATCTTCTTCCATGTCCAGAATAACAAAATCTACTGGAAATACTAAAGTACCAACTTTAACTAGCATGTTCTCCATTATCCCTCTAGAATATTTTACTGATCGATCTGCTAGTTGTATGCTTATTCGTGTTGGTTTCAATTCTCCAAGGTCTATTTTAGCGTATAGTGAATATGTCATTAAATTTATACTAGCACCTAAATCTGCCAATGCTTCTATTGAACAAAGACTACCCAGAAAACATGGAATTGTGAAACTTCCTAGATCTGAAAGTTTTTCTGGTAGTTTATTCAATAGTACTGCAGAACAATTTGCATTCATAGTAACAGCCGAGGGTTCTTCCATTTTCTTTCTATTTGTGATTAGATCTTTCAAAAATTTAGCATATCTAGGCATTCCTGAAATCACATCAATGAAAGGAAGATTAACATTTATTTGTTTAAACATATCCAAGAATTTGGATTGCTCGGCTTCAAGTCTTTCTTTTCTCATTTTACTCGGGTAAGGAAGTGGTGGTTGGTATGGTTTAACATAAGGCTTAGCCTTAACTGTGTTATCTTCATTAACCTTTTCAACTACCGGTTCTGTTTCCTTATCTTGCTCAGGATGTGGTTCTTGTGTAGTAGGAGTAGAATCATCAGAAATTACAGGTATTTCAGGTGGTTTAAGTGTAATACCACTTCTTGTGGTAATTGCTTTAGCTGTTTCATTCCGGGGGTTAGCATTTGTATCGCTAGGTAGACTCCCCGATTTTCTTTCACCTATCAATCTTGCTAGGTTGCTTACTTCTTGTTCCAGATTTTGGATAGAAGCTTGTTGATTTCTGAATGCTTGAGCATTTTGTTCATTGGTTTGTTTTTGAGATGTGAAAAATTGAGTTTGAGATTCAACTAGCTTCGACATCATATCTTCTAAATTTGGTTTTTTATCATCGGTTTGTGGTGGTTTATTTTGAAAAATAGTTCTTTGCTGATTGTAAGTATTATTGGATACTTGTTGATTGCTAGGACCTTGTTGGTTATTGTATGGAATATTTCAGTTATAATTCTGGTTTTGATTGTAGATTGGTCTTGGCGGTTGATAATTATTCTGATAATTATTTCGAGACCTTTGGTTCATGTATGAAACATTCTCTCTTTGTTCCATTGTTTGTTCAATACTGAGACAATCTTTTGTCAAATGTGGTCCTCCACACTGCTCACAACTAATTCATATTGCGTGAATATCTTTAGTCATCTTTTCCATTCATCTCTCGAAAGCATCTAACTTTGCAGAAATGGAATCAAAGTCATGGCTAGAATCGGCTCTAGCCGCTTTAGATGATCTAACGATATATTTTTCTTGATGCCACTCATGTGAGTGGGAAGCAGTGTTATCAATAATTTTGTAAGCTTCAGTTGCGGTTTTCTTCATAATTGAACTGATAATGCTAAAAACGAACATATATTTCATAGCATTATCCCTCAAGAAAGACAAGCTTTTAGTTGCAATTGTTCTATTTACAAGTGATATTCGTTTAAATAATAAAAGGTGAAGACAAAAGACAGATTCGACGAATTGAAGACGCAAACGACCAAAAAGCTCAAAAGTACAAAGTACAATCAAAGCGGTTCAAATTATTGATGAGAAACGTCTCAAAATTACAAGAGTACAAGACGCAAAACGCAAAGTACAAGATATTAAATAGTACGAAAGGACGTTCGAAAATCCGGAACCGGGACCAGAGTCAACTCTCAACGCTCGACGCAACGGACTAAAAATTACAAGTCAACTATGCACATGAATATAATATAATAAATAATTAATTCTTAAAAATTAAATATATATTATATTATATATTAAAACCGTCAGCAAGAAGAAAAATAGCAAATGTGAGCTGTCCCAGGGGGCCATGCGATCGCATGGCCTGGCAGTTATAAACCCATGCGATCGCATGATGAACAGTATCAGCTGACATCCGATAAATTTCGCGTGTTTTGGTCGAATGAAACACATCTTTCTCTACTCTCTATCTCTCACGTAATATATATATATATATATATATATATATATATATATATATATATATATATATAATAATTTTAATTTTAATTTTAATTTAATAATAATAAGGGTATGTTAGCGAATGTTGTAAGTGTGTAAGTCGAAATTATGTCCGTGTAACGCTACGCTATTGTTAATCATTGTAAGTTATGTTCATCCTTTTTAAATTAATGTCTCGTAGCTAAGTTATTATTATGCTTATTTAAGCCGAAGTAATCGTGATGTTGGGCTAAAATATTAAAGACGGGGTAATTGGGCTTTGTACCATAATTGGGGTTTGGACAAAAGAACGACATTTGTGGAAATTAGACTATGGGCTATTAATGGGCTTTATATTTGTTTAATTGAATGATAGTTCATTAATTTAATATAAAGATTTACAATTGGACGTAATTATAAATAACCACATACACTCGATCGGACACGATGGGCGGGATATTTATAAATGCTAATAATCGTTCATTTAACCGGACACGGGAATGGATTAATAGTCAATGGACTTATTAAAACAGTGGTGAATTATACACAAGGAAAATTGGTGTAATTATAGTTTAAGTCCCCAATTAGTTGGAATATTTGACTTCGGATATAAGGATAATTTGACGAGGACACTCGCACTTTATATTTATGACTGATGGACTGTTGTGGACAAAAACCAGATGGACATATTGAATAATCCAGGACAAATGACAATTAACCCATGGTAATAAACTAAAATCAACACGTCAAACATCATGATTACGGAAGTTTAAATAAGCATAATTCCTTTATTTCATATTTCATCGTACTTTTATTTACTGTCATTTTATTTAATTTCACTTTTAATTATCGTACTTTTTAATTATCGCAATTTTATTTATTGTCATTTTATTTATCGCAATTTCATTTATCATTAGTTACTTTACGCTTTAAATTAAGTTATATTTATTTTTAATATTTTACATTAGGTTTTAACTGTGACTAAAGTTTTAAAATCGACAAACCGGTCATTAAACGGTAAAATCCCCCTTTTATAATAATATACTTATATTTATATATTTACAAATATAGTTTTAAAAATATAGCGTTAAACTTGGCTAGCTCCCTGTGGAACGAACCGGACTTACTAAAAACTACACTATTGTACGATTAGGTACACTACCTATAAGTGTTGTAGCAAGGTTAGGTATTTCCAATCTATAAATAATTAAATAACTTGTGTAAAATTGTATCGTATTTAATAGTATTTCCTTGTAAAAATATCACTATTTCGTATACACCTCTACGCACATCAAGTATTTTTGGCGCCGCAGACGGGGACTGCTTAAATGCCGAAAGCAAAACGCTATATATATATATATATATATATATATATATATATATATATATATATATATATATAAGAGAGAGAATTTTATTAAGTTTTAATTTCTTTTTGTGAAATTACTTTTTAAATATTAAAAATACAAAAATATAAAAATAAAAAAATATATATATTTTTAAGAGTTTTTCAAAATATAAAAAAATTAAAAAGTTTGTATTTTCTTTTAGTTACAAAAACTAATAAGTAGTTTTTTTTTTAAAATTAAGTTTTTATTTATTTTATATAAATATTTTATATTAATATAAAAAAATATATAATTAAAATTGTAAACGGGCTACACTGTAGCAGCCCAAATAATCTGGCCCAGTTTCCTAATTCATGAGACCGCATGGAATTAATAAAGAAACCTCATGCGATCGTATGAGAGGTTCTGACACGTCCAACTGAACCTGGTACTGCATTAATTACGGTGTATTAATTATTATTATTATTAAACCCTAATTAGGGTTATTTATTATAATAATTTAGTTTTAGTTTTTAATTAATTTGTATTTTAAGTTAAAATTAGTTTTATTAAATATATAAACTTATTATTTTTATAAAATAAATAATATAAAAATAATATTTTTTTATAAAAATTGTATTTTTATAACTTTAAGTTTCTTTTTATATTTATATCTTTTTAATCATTTATTCGTAATATTTATATTTTTCACTCGTAATTAGTTTTAAGTTATAGGTTTTACCGTAGTTATTTATATTTTTAGATTTTTAAGCTTTACCGTAAAATCTCTTAAGTACTTTTTCTTTAGACTAAGATTTAGGTGCTTTAGAATTTTGCGACGCCTTTTTAAGATTTTAGTACTTTTTAAGTTATTGCCGTTTTGGATATAGAATTGCTTTTAAGCTTTAATACCTTTAGACGTAAGTTTTAATATTTAGTTTTTAGACTTTTAAGTTTCGACACGGCATTTTCTTATTTTTTTCGACGCGTATTTTTTGACCTTTTATTTTTCAACGTACTTTTTTTTCTTATTTCTCGACGCTCTAGTTTTTAGGACATATAATTTTCTATTTCTTCTCTAAAATTTCTTTAAACCTCGAAGAAAAATTGTTTTAAGTGGTTAAATTGATAGACATCCAAAATTTTCTGGTTCGTAGTAATAGTTGGATTTGTTAGTGGCGAGTTGTGGGCTTCTGATTTAAAGGGTCCTGGCTACCTGCTGCATCTATTGGCTATTCGAAATGTGGGCAAAATCAGAAAAGTCTATTAATTTGATAACTTATATAATTTTTATTTTTTTAACTAATAGGATATTCTGTGAATGCACCGAGCAAAACGTTCACCACCTTTTATACGTTCACCACCTGTAACTCCATCAAGACATCAAGCCAATATTGTCGCCGTTGATTTTTCTTTAAAATCGTCATCCAGTCGACCAAGTACTCCAATTCAAATTTCCGATAATCCATTTTTTGAACCCGACCTCACAATTGAGAATCCGGAGGATATTCAGGGACAATTCAGAGATCCTGAACCATTAATCTTTCCTCCTGAACCACAAATCATTCAAACAGAGATTGTCAAGGAACAAACCATTAAATCAGAATCCTCTAGTGATTCAGATTCAATAAATTCAATCATGGAAAATCTGGAACCTCTAAGTATGGAAGACCGAATGAGAGCTAAACGTACTGGCCAAGTCACGCAATTACTCAACCAGACATTAATGCGCCAGATTATGAAATTAAAGGACAAATCCTACACATGGTAACTAATCAATGCCAATTTAGTGGTGCGCCGAAGGAAGATCCAAATGAACATCTTCGTACCTTTAATAGGATCTGTACTTTATTTAAAATCCGAGAAGTGGAGGATGAACAGATCTATCTCATGTTATTTCCCTGGACTTTAAAGGGAGAAGCCAAAGATTAGTTAGAATCGTTACCTGAAGGGGCGATTGATACATGGGATGTCTTAGTTGAAAATTTTCTTAAACAATTCTTTCCGGCATCTAAAGCCGTGAGACTTCAAGGAGAAATTGTTACGTTTACGCAAAAGCTAAATGAAACTCTATATGAAGCGTGGAGAAGATTTGGAAAGTTGTTGAGAGGATGTCCGCAACATGGTTTAGATACTTATCAAATAGTACAAATAATCTACCAAGGATGCGACATCACTACAAGAAAAGACATAGATATAGCAGCTGGTGGTTCCATTATGAAGAAAACCGCAGCTGAAGCTTACAAAATTATTGATAACACTGCTTCCCACTCACATGAGTGGCACCAAGAAAAAGATATCGTTAGATCATCTAAAGCAGCTAGAGCCGATTCTAGCCATGACTTTGATTCCATTTCTGCAAAGATAGATGATGTCGAGAGGCGAATGGAAAAGATGACTAAGGATATTCACTCAATACGAATTAGTTGTAAGCAGTGTGGAGGACCACATTTGACAAAAGATTGTCTCAGTATTGAACAAATAATGGAACAAAGAGAGAATGTTTCATACATGAACTAAAGGCCTGGAAATAATTATCAGAATAATTATCAACAGCCTAGACCAATATACAATCAAAATCAAAATTATAACCGAAATATTCCATACAACAACCAACAAGGTCCTAGCAATCAACAAGTATCTAATAATACTTACAATCAGCAAAGACCTATTTTTCAAAACAAACCACCACAAACCGATGATAAAAAGCCAAATGTTGAAGATATGATGTCGAAGCTAGTTGAATCTCAAACGCAGTTTTCACATCTCAGAAACAAACCAATGAAAAAAATGCTCAAGCATTTAGAAATCAACAAGCTTCTATTCAAAATTTGGAACAAGAAGTAAGCAACCTAGCAAGGTTGATAGGTGAAAGAAAACCGGGAAGTCTACCTAGCGATACAAATGCTAACCCCCGGAATGAAACAGCTAAAGCAATTACCACAAGATGTGGTATTACACTTAAACCACCTAAAATACCTGTAATTTCTAATGACATTATTCCTACTCCACAAGAACCACAATCTGAGCAAGAAAAGGAAACATAACCGGTAGTTGAAAAGGTTAATGAAGATAACACAGTTAAGACAAAGCCTTATGTTAAACCATATCAACCACCACTTCTTTACCCAAGTAAAATGAGAAAAGAAAGACTTGAAGCCGAGCAATCCAAATTTTTGGATATGTTTAAACAAATAAATGTAAATCTTTCTTTCATTGATGTGATTTCAGGAATGCCAAGATATGCTAAATTTTTGAAAGATCTAATCACAAATAGAAAGAAAATGGAAGAACACTCGGCTGTTACTATGAATGCTAATTGTTCTGCAGTACTGTTGAATAAGATACCAGAAAAATTATCTGATCCAGGAAGTTTCACGATTCCATGTTCTCTGGGTAGTCTTAGTTCAATAGAAGCATTGGCAGACTTAAGTGCTAGTATAAATCTAATGCCGCATTAACTATACGCTAAACTAGACCTTGGAGAATTGAAACCAATACGAATAAGCATACAACTAGCCGATCAATCAGTAAAATATCCTAGAGGGATAATGGAGAACATGCTAGTTAAAGTTGGTACTTTAGTATTTCCAGTAGATTTTGTTAATCTGGACATGGAAGAAGATTCTCGAGTACCTCTCATATTAGGAAGACCATTCTTAAACACGGCTAAAGCAATAATAGACGTGTTCGGTAAGAAACTGACCCTAAGTATAGAGGACGAGAGTGTTACCTTTTCTGTTGATAGAGCCATGCAACAATCGCAAACTGCAGATGATACATGTTATTATATTCAAACTATAGATTCACATGCAGAATTGTTAGAAGAATTTCCAGAATTACAAGGAACAGGAGAATGTTCTTTAGGAGAAGGAACTGAACCAAATGATGAAACTGAAATGTTAGCTACACTTATGGCTAATGGATATGAACCAACAATAGAAGAAAATCAAATGCTAAAAGAGGAAGACAGATATCGATACAAATCATCGATAGAAGAACCACCGACATTAGAGTTAAAGCCACTTCCAAACTATTTAGAATATGCTTATTTACATGGTGAATCTGAATTACCTGTAATAATATCGTCTTCTCTTACGAAAAATAAAAAATCTCAACTCATTTCTGTGCTAAAAGCTCATAAACCTGCTATTGCATGGAAGATTCATGATATTAAAGGCATAAGTCCTTCATAGTGCACACATAAAATCCTGATGGATGAAGGTCATAAAACATATGTGCAACGCCAACGAAGACTAAATCCTAATATGCAAGATGTTGTTAAGAAATAAATTATTAAACTACTCAATGCAGGTTTAATTTATCCAATCTCTGATAGTCCATGGTTAAGCCCAGTTCAATGCGTACCTAAGAAGGGTGGCATGACTGTCATCACAAATGAAAAAAATGAGCTTATTCCTACTAGAACTGTAACAAGATGGCGTGTTTGTATAGATTATAGAAAATTAAATGACGCCACCAGAAAAGATCACTTTCCCTTACCTTTCATTGATCAAATGTTAGAAAGATTAGCTGAAAATAGTTACTATTGTTTTCTTGACGGTTTTTTCGGATACTTTCAAATTCCAATAGCACCCGAGGACCAAGAGAAAACCACGTTCATGTGCCCTTATGGTACTTTTGCTTACAAACGCATGCCATTTGGACTTTGCAACGCCCCTGCAACCTTTTAAAGATGCATGATGGCAATTTTTCACCACATGATAGAAGAATGCATGGAAGTTTTCATGGATGACTTTTCAGTCTTCGGTGATACATTTGAATCATATCTAGTTAATCTTGAATGAATGATTATTAGATGCGAACAATCAAATCTAGTTCTTAATTGGGAGAAATGCCATTTCATGGTTAAAGAAGGCATCATTCATGGTCATAAAATTTCAAAGGAAGGAATTGAAGTGGATAGAGCTAAAGTAGATGTAATTGCTAAACTTTCACATCCCACCAATGTTAGAGGAGTTAGGAGTTTTCTAGGGCATGCCAGTTTTTACCGACGTTTCATAAAAGATTTTTCTAAAGTTGCCACTCCTATGAATAAACTCCTAGAAAAGGATGCTCCATTCATCTTTTCAGATGAATCCATCAAATCTTTTAATATTCTTAAAGAAAAACTCACTAATGCGCCGATCATGATAACTCCAAATTGGAATCTACCATTTGAACTCATGTGCGATGCAAGTGATTTTGCAATGGGAGCCGTTTTAGGACAAAGGATTGAAAAACAATTTCAACCTATTTATTACGCTAGTACGACGTAGCAAGGAGCACAAACGAACTACACAACTACTGAAAAAGAACTCCTTGCTATTGTCTTTGCTTTTGACAAATTTCGTTCATATCTCGTTCTAGCTAAAACGGTGGTCTATACCGACCATTCTGCTCTTAGATACTTATTTTCAAAACAAGATGCCAAACCATGATTAATCCGTTGGATCTTACTCTTACAAGAGTTTGATATTGAAATCCGAGACAAAAAGGGAGCAGAAAATCTCGCCGCTGATCATCTTTCTCGTCTTGAAAATCCCGAATTAGAAGTTCTAAATGAATCGGCCATACAAGATAACTTTCCTGATAAATATCTATTGAAGATCGATTATAATGAAATTCCATGGTTTGCAGACTATGCAAACTATTTATTATGTGAATTCCTTGAAAAAGGGTTGTCGTACCAAAAATGAAAGAAATTCTTTAGTGATATAAAACACTATTTCTGGGAAGATCCACATTTGTTTAAAAGTTGTCCCGATGGAATAATACGCCGATGTGTATTTGGGGAGGAAGCCAGTCAAATCTTAAACCATTGTCACACAGGACTAACAGGAGGGCATTATGGGCCTCAACTCACAGCAAGAAAAGTCTATGACGCTGGATTTTATTGGCCTACAATTTTCAAAGACGCACACCTTCTTTGCAAATCCTGTGATGCATGTCAAAGGGCACGAAAAATATGTCAACGTGATGAAATGCCACAAAATGTCATTCAAGTATGTGAAGTATTTGACATTTGGGGTATTGACTTTATGGGTCCATTTCCAAAATCTCATAATAATCTCTACATTCTCGTTGCCATTGATTATGTATCTAAATGGGCGGAAGCACAAGCTCTCCCAACTAACGATGCACGAGTTGTAGTCAACTTTTTAAAACGTCTTTTTGCAAGGTTTGGAACACCGAAAGCTTTAATAAGTGATCGGGGTACTCATTTTTGTAATAATCAACTTGAGAAAGTTCTTAAAAGATATGGAGTAACTCATAAAATCTCGACCGCTTATCATCCACAAAAAAGTGGACAAGTTGAAAATACCAACGGAGCTTTAAAACGTATTCTAGAGAAAACCGTAGGATCAAATCCGAAGGAATGGTCCATGAAATTGGAGGATGCACTCTGGGCTTTTAGAACAGCCTACAAAACTCCAATTGGAACCACACCTTTTAAACTCATTTACGGAAAAGCATGTCATCTTCCAGTAGAAATTGAACATAAAGCATTTTGGGCTTTGAAGACATGTAATCTTGATTTACATGAAGCCGGACGTCTACAGTTAATCTATAAAGAAAGAACGAAGAAATAGCATGATAAAAGAATCAGAAGTTCAAAATAATTTAAGGAAGGAGACAGAGTTCTTCTTTTCAATTCACGATTCAAGCTATTTCCTGGAAAATTGAAATCAAGATGGTCTGGACCATTCATAGTCAAAAGAGTTTTCCCATATGGAACAGTAGAGTTAATAAATTCAAATGGGATTGAATTTAAGGTTAATGGTCACAGAGTTAAACATTACATAGATAATCCAATGGAAGTTGAAGATGAAGTTAATCACAATTTCGACACCACAGGTAACTAAGTGTGGGAAGGTTCGAATCTTTTTAGGGTAATATGTATTTCTGTTATAGTTAGATATTCTGTTTTCGTGTAGTTTTCAAGAATGGAATCCGAATGGTCTTTCCCTAGCAGACCCTAAAGAACTAGTCTTCTCCCTCCATTCTGAATTTTTATTTTTTTTAGGTTTTACAAGATGAAGAATTCCTTTGATCTGAACCATGGTCTAATGCTACATGCTATGATTACTAAACGTAATAATGACACCCTTCCGAGTGAATTGGTATCATTCATAAGATAAAAAATGGACGGAGTAAGAAAAGAACTCAGGAAAGATCATCATAAGACACATTTTGGTAAAGGAAAATCAAAATCCGCAACAAAAAGAAGAGCACGACACCTTGAAAGATGTTATAAATGCAGAAAATGGTCACACGAAGGTAAATGTTCAAATAATCAAACATATTCAAATACCGAATTTGTTACTCTATGTAGAGAAGGACCGTTCATATGTTTAGAAGAAAAGATATTGAAGAATCGAGGTTACGCTTACGTAGCTATGGAGAACCAAATCACACGACTCTCCTATGAGTCGGCTAAAGCAGGTCTCTGAGAATTCTTTCTCACAGGTAAGTATGTACAGTTTTTATTTTTATTTTTATTGTTTTTAACCTTTTGATAATAAACGTTGAATCGTTCGCTATAAAGTATTAAATTGGTATTCAATAAAATTTGATATGCGTAACCGAAATTATTGATATCATACAAAAATTTATTACATCACTGCGAAATTTACCGTTTATTCTTAAGGTTAAATATCTTTAATCAATCAACCCAAAATATTTAAAAAATTCGTCAGGAGTAAAACTAGGTTATGAAACCGAAATTACTTTACCGAAAAGAGGGGCGTATATTTTTGATAATATTTGATTGATTAAAGTGAGATAAAAGACCAAAAAAAATTTTAATGTTAATTTTTACCTTGTTATTAAAATTAATATATAAATATTAAATTATTGTTGTAAATATTTTTAAATCAATATATTTAAGTTTTTAAATATTTGAAAAATTAATATTTTTAATATAAGTTTTTAAATTTTTAATTTTATGCATTTTAAATTTAATTCTGGTGTGAATTTAAAAACAAAAATTTACTTTATTTCATTAAGTTAAAAATGTGATTTCTAAAAATTCGTCGTGAGTTGATAACTAGGTCGTTGAACCGAAATTGCTTTACACAAGGGAGGGACGAGAAATTTTATTATCATTATTTTTAATCTTATTGAATTAAAGTATGCCAAAAACATTAAAAAAATCCAAAAATCTTTACTTTTAAAACAACGCTTTGAAATGACAAATTTTTAAAATTTTGTCGAGGGACGGACTAGGACAACGATCCGAAACGCCCTCATTCTAAAAGAAACAAAATTTTAAATAATTTAATTATTTGTTTTATTAAGTGAAGATTTTTATAAATAAAAAAAAAAACCTACACCCCATGCGATCGCATAGGGTTTGCTCTTGGAACCCATGCGGTCGCATGGGGACCAAATGCTGGTCAGGTATCAAAAGTCAGTCGAGTTCTCTGCTGCCTCTCACAAACACATACACATATACGAACATACACACGCATATCACCCTAAAATCATCAATTTTTCACCAAATTCAACCAAATTTCTTGCTATAATCCACTCTAATCATGAATTTATTAAGAAGTTTTTCAAGAAAGGTAACAATTTCACCCCTAAACCTCTTTAAATTTGATTTTTAGTGTTCTTTAGCTATAATTTACCTAATTTGATTTTGTTAATTTTTAGTGTAATTAGAGTTAAATTGTTAGTATATTATGCATGTATAACCTAGATTGATGCTATTTAACATGATTTGAAGCCAAAAACTTCAAAATTTTTAGAATCTAGGGTTTGTGTTCTTGAGCAATTTGGGGTTTTTTGATATAAACAAGTTATGGTCGATTTTTGTCATGAATTATTGCTAAATTAAGTAGTCTAACATGTTTAGGTAGCTAAATGATCCAAACTTTGATCCTAAACATGATTTTTGAGAATTAAAGTGGACTTTTCAAGTCTAAAATTCATGAACTTGATTAATTTGATGTAAATGCCATTTGAAACTTGTTTAATTGCTAGTAATGGTTATTTTAACATGTTATTTGAGTTGAATGCTTATGAACTTTGTAAACATTTTCATATATGCTTATTTGAAAAAGTGTAGAATTGTAAATTGTGAAAATGTGTATAAGTTTAATATAGATTCAACATGTTATTGTAATTGTTTTAATTTGTTATTTTGCTAACACTAATGCATATTTGGATGCACAAATTTTGTGTTTAATGTGTTTTGCAGAGATTTACCGATACTGATGGTGCATCATCATCATCTAGGCAACCTGCTCCAGAACCTGAACCAGAAATGCAATATGAACCGGAGCAACAACAGGAACAACAACAACTTGATCAACACGTAGCATACTATGATCCGCAAAAAGAATATGTTCATGCCTACATAATTTTTTCGATTCATCCGATAGTAGAACACCCAATGATTCATGAAGAACAGTTGCATCCTAATTTGAGATTTGATCGAAGCTGGAGAGATTACCCGACGTATCAAAGTAACAAATTCAAACTGGTAACGAAAAATGTAGAAGTATCAAGGGTAATTGATTGGGAGCCTTTGGAAAGGGTCCAACTAGTTAACTCAGTTAGACAGCATCTGATCCAAAGGTATGGCAGCTCTTCTTTTCCCGATTGAGAACGTTTATTCACCATTCATAGGTCTGTATATAAGGAATGGTGTGTTGAGCTTATGAGTACTATTTCACTTAATGCGGATGTAGTTAGGTTAGATGATAGAAGTTTTCTTAGATTTTTACTTGGCCGTAGGATGTACAGAATGTCCATGCTGGACATGGCCAGGGCTTTATAGATTTACACTCCTGGTGAATTACTACTATCCGATTGTACAAATTTGATTTATCATGGAGAGCGGGTAGATAGGAATTTTGATGCAGAAGCCGTCTGGAGGCGTATGTCAAACTATAATGTTTTTACGCTGGGAGAAAGACACTCCTATTTAGATATTAACAAAGCAGAGCTTCGTATTATACATAGTTTTTTAGCTAATTCGATTACACAAAGAGGTAAAAACAAGGAGAAGATGACCTTACATGATTTATTTTACCTTAAGTGTATTCAAAACAGTAGAAGCTTTGTTAATATCCCCTATTGTGTCGGTTTTTATCTGTCCAAAATAGTAGCAGGAATACAGGATGGGGGAGTAATAGGAGGAGGTATTTTTGTTACTCTCATTGGAGAGTATTTGGATGTAGATAGGGATCAAGGGGGTCCACTGATGGTGTGTAGGGAACAGGTTGATACTTTAGGATTGAAGGTCTATCAGGGTGCTAAGGTATTAAAGAGCAGACACAATCAGGCAGTACCATATGATGGCCGTCATCCTCAGGTAGAGAGAGGATCAGATGAGGAAATGGAGGAAGCGGCTGACATTAGGGATGTCATTAGGGAGGATATGACTGACGTCTACCAGCGTATAGATGAGGTAGAAATGACAAACCAGGATAGACATAGTCGGTACGAGCAGTGGCAAGCCGAGAATGTGTACGAGCATTCCAGGCAACGACAGCATGATAGATGGCACTATCATCAGCATCAGATCATGAGCCAGCTATCACCTCAGGTATCAAATAACTACGTACCAACCCGACCTGCTTACTATCCTCCACACCAGCCCGATATGCGACCACCATTTACTCTCTACAACCCTAACCAGGCCTATCAGTACACCTATAACCAACCATGGAACCCGCCCGACGACATGAACTGGAACCCCTATTCAGATTGATACAGTTCCCGTTGGTGATTTCTATGATTTTTATCTTTTTATTATTTTTATTTAATTATGTTTAAACATATAAAATTGTGATACTTTTAATGTAATGTTTAATATTTTTATTATATTGTACTAATATTTCATATTTGATTTAAAAGTGAGATGTTAAGTCCTATTTCAAATTACCATGCATGTTATTATTTGTATGTATGTATTTTGTCAATTGTACACAACAGGGTAAAACAGCGCACTTTCAAAGACTGACATTAAGTTCAGCAAAAGCTACTAATTTTGACGACAAAACGAAAAACAAATGTGATGTAACAACAAGATGGAATGAACAAATGATGTGCACCATTTATCATTCAACAAACAAACGCCAATATGTTTGGAAATTTTGGTAAAATTTAATCATTTTTCTACGCTAATCACCCTCAATAATTTAAATTGTTACTGATTTCTTGCAAATGAGGGCATTGCAAGATCTTAAGTGTGGGAAGGGATTAAATTCTTTCGGATTTTTAAAATTTTTGACTTATACACTTGGTTACCATTAAAAATACTAGTAACGCAGTAGTTGTTTAGAATCTAGTGCTCTCTGGTAATAAAGAACATCCCTAGTCTTATATACTGACTACCCAATTCTCGTAAAATTTTTCAAAATTTTCAATTAAATGAACTCAAAATCATGTTTATACATATTTATGAGCGATAAAACTACGTGTTAACACCGAAATTATTGTTACCTCGGAAAGGACATAAATTGAGAAACAACCCAAAATGTTAGAATTCATGGAATAGAGGAAAATAAAAAGGCAAAGAAAGGAAAATAAAAGCTAAGTGTGGGAAAAATTTACCAAGTTATTTAGAACATATATCACATATTTTTGTACAAATAATTGAAAATACTTTTGTTTTGGACGATATTAATCAGTTTTACCCAGTTTATTGTAATTTAAAAGGAAGTAAAGTCTTCCGAGAGAAAAAGAAATGCGCTTCTTGATTTAGGTCAGGAAGTTGTCGTCCAGACCAGTTGTAGAGTCTACGAAAAACCTTAAAAATTTTTCTCAAAAATCAGCTGGAAATCCACGGACCTCAGCATCAAACAGGGTCGCCAAGTGGTCAGACTTATCCTAACCATGAGAGGATCTGTCTCATACAATGGGGGGGCACCGTGCAAATTAGCTTATAAGACTAACGAATCAGATCCCCAGAAAGGATAATCTCCTTAAAGATCAAAAATCAGCTTTTAAGACTGATATTACTCAATCCTTGAGATTGACCTTAAAGATTGAGAATTACAAACTCATGGAATTCAATGATATCTAAACTCGAGCTTGAATGAGAAAATATTTTGATCAAATTACAAACCGATTTGTTTTCTGAAAACCCATTTTTAATGCGTTCATTACCATTGAACGTAAAATCTTAGGAATTCACCTGGAATTCATTAGGTCACCTGAACCAAATCGGGTGTCAACCGTAAGAACGGTGGTTGCATAGCATGGTCAAAGACAGGACCTTGTGCCAGACCGAAAAACTTTAGGGTGATCTTTACTATTGCTCCTACAAAGGATAGTAATTGCATCCGACACGATATAGACCATAATTAAAAGCATGTCACGGGACATTGCCTTAACAGTTTCTTGTTCAACGCTTTCCTTTACAACCGGATGGTAGTTTACCGAAAGGTAATATACGGAGCAAGTATACTAGACGTGTTGCTTTTCCAATAGAAGGTTAGCAAGTGGGTGACACAAAATCGCAAGTTTTGAGCTAAACTTTTCAAATCTGAAACCCACAAAAAGATTTTGCAAACACCGGTGAAGGGTTATTCCGGAAAACTTATCTATGGTAAAAGCTAGATTTTATTTTTGAAAGATCAAATGTTTTCATAAAGATCCAATTTCCTAAAGGATCTAAATTTTCATAGTCATGTGGGACTGTAAACCACATCATTACTACCATTGTTCATACCTCCATATAGAAATCACTGATGTACAGAGTGTGAAGAATAAAGAAGTGATTCTATTATTTTTATTTCAAGACTATATTGCTTGAGGACAAGCAACGCTAAAGTGTGAGAATATTTGATAATGCTAAAAACGAACATATATTTCATAACATTATCCCTCAAGAAAGACAAGCTTTTAGTTGCAATTGTTCTATTTACAAGTGATATTCGTTTAAATAATAACAGGGGAAGACAAAAGATAGATTCGACGAATTGAAGACGCAAACGACCAAAAAGCTCAAAAGTACAAAGTACAATCAAAGTGGTTCAAATTATTGATGAGAAACGTCTCAAAATTACAAGAGTACAAGACGCAAAACGCAAAGTACAAGATATTAAATAGTACGAAAGGACGTTCGAAAATCCGGAACAGGGACTAGAGTCAACTCTCAACGCTCGACGCAACGGACTAAAAATTACAAGTCAACTATGCACATGAATATAATATAATATATAATTAATTCTTAAAAATTAAATATATATTATATTATATATTAAAACCGTCGGCAAGAAGAAAATAAGCAAATGTGAGCTGTCCCAGGGGGCCATGCGATCGCATGGCCTGGCAGTTATAAACCCATGCGATCGCATGGTGAACAGTATCAGCTGACATCCTATAAATGTCGCTTGTTTTGGTCGAATGTAACACATCTTTCTCTACTCTCTATCTCTCACGTAATATATATATATATATATATATATATATATATATATATATATATATATATATATATATATATATATATATATATATATATATATATTATAATTTTAATTTTAATTTTAATTTAATAATAATAAGGGTATGTTAGCAAATGTTGTAAGTGTGTAAGTCGAAATTCTGTCCGTGTAACGCTACACTATTATTAATTATTGTAAGTTATGTTCATCCTTTTTAAATTAATGTCTCGTAGCTAAGTTATTATTATGCTTATTTAAGTCGAAGTAATCGTGATGTTGGGCTAAAATATTAAAGACGGGGTAATTGGGCTTTGTACCATAATTGGGGTTTGGACAAAAGAACGACACTTGTGGAAATTAGACTATGGGCTATTAATGGACTTTATATTTGTTTAATTGAATGATAGTTCGTTAATTTAATATAAAGATTTACAATTGGACGTAATTATAAATAACCACATACACTCGATCGGACACGATGGGCAGGATATTTATAAATGCTAATAATCGTTCATTTAACCGGACACGGTAATGGATTAATAGTCAATGGACTTATTAAAACCGGGGTGAATTATATACAAGGAAAATTGGTGTAATTATAGTTTAAGTCCCCAATTAGTTGGAATATTTGACTTTGGATATAAGGATAATTTGACGAGGACACTCGCACTTTATATTTATGACTGATGGACTGTTATGGACAAAAACCAGATGGACATATTGAATAATCCAGGACAAAGGACAATTAACCCATGGTAATAAACTAAAATCAACACGTCAAACATCATGATTATGGAAGTTTAAATAAGCATAATTCCTTTATTTTATATTTCATCGCACTTTTAGTTACTGTCATTTTATTTAATTGCACTTTTAATTATCGTACTTTTTAATTATCACAATTTTATTTATTGTCATTTTATTTATCGCAATTTCATTTATCGTTATTTACTTTACGCTTTAAATTAAGTTATATTTATTTTTAATATTTTACATTAGGTTTTAACTGCGACTAAAGTTTTAAAATCGACAAACCAGTCATTAAACGGTAAAATCCCCCTTTTATAATAATAATACTACTTATATTTATATATTTACAAATATAGTTTTAAAAATATAGCATTAAAGTTGGCTAGCTCCCTGTGGAACGAACCGGACTTACTAAAAACTACACTACTGTACGATTAGGTACACTGCCTATAAGTGTTGTAGCAAGGTTTAGGTATTTCCAGTCTATAAATAATTAAATAACTTGTGTAAAATTGTATCGTATTTAATAGTATTTCCTTGTAAAAATATCACTATTTCGTATACACCTCTACGCACATCAGGAACCACCAGCTGCTATATCGATGTCTTTTCGTGTAGTGATGTCGCATCTTTGGTAGAATATTTGTACTATTTGATAAGTGTCTAAACCATGTTGCGGACATCCTCTTAATAACTTTCCAAATCTTGTCCACGCCTCATATAGAGTTTCATTTGGCTTCTGCGTGAACGTAACAATTTCTCCTTGAAGTCTCACGGCTTTAAATGCCGGAAAGAATTGTTTAAGAAATTTTTCAACTAAGACATCCCATGTATCAATCGCCCCTTCTTGTAACGATTCTAACCAATCTTTGCCTTCTCCCTTTAAAGTCCAGGGAAATAAAATGAGATAGATCTTTTCATCCTCAACTTCTTGAATTTTAAATAGAGTACAAATCCTATTAAAGGTTCGAAGATGTTCATTTGGATCTTCCTTCGGCGCACCACTAAATTGGCATTGATTAGTTACCATGTGTAGGATTTGTCCTTTGATTTCATAATCTGGCACATTAATATCTGGTTGAGTAATTGCATGACCTTGGCCAGTGCATTTAGCTCTCATTCGGTCTTCCATACTTAGAGGTTCCAGATTTTCCATGATTGAATTTATTGAATCTGAATCACTAGAGGATTCTGATTTAATGGTTTCTTCCTCGACAATCTCTGGATGAGTGATTTGTGGATCAAGAGGAATGATTAGTGGTTCAGGATCTCTGAATTGTCCCTGAATATCCTCTGGATTCTCAATTGTGAGGTCGGGTTCAAAAAATGGATTATCGGAAATTTGAATTGGAGTACTTGGTCGACTTGATGACGATTCTAAAGAAAAATCAACGGCGACAATATTGGCTAAATGTCTTGATCGAGTTACAGGTGGTGAACGTATGAAAGGTGGTGAACGTTTTGCTCGGTGCATTCACTGAATATCCTATTAGTTATAAAAGATAAAAATTATATAAGTTATCAAATTAATAGACTTTTCTAATTTTGCCCACGTTTCGAATAGCCAATAGATGCAGTAGGTAGCCAGGACCCTTTAAAACGGAAGCCCACAACTCGCCACTAACAAATCCAACTATTTCTACGAACCAGAAAATTTTGGATGTCTATCAATTTAACCACTTAAAATAATTTTTCGTTTTGAAATTTTAGAGAAGAAATAGAAAATTCTATGTCCTAAAAACTAGAGCATCGAGAAATAAGAAAGAAAAAGAGCGCGTCGAAAAATGTCGAAAAATAAAAGGTGGAAAAATAAGTGTCGAAAAATAAGAAAATTGTAGCGTCGAAACTTAAAAGTCTAAAAACTAAATATTAAAAGTTGCGTCTAAAGGTATTAAAGCTTAAAGGAATTCTATATCCAAAACGGCAATTAGTTAAAAAGGCACTAAAATTTTAAAACGGCGTCGCAAAATTCTAAAGCATCTAAATCTTAATCTAAAGAAAAAGCACTTAAGGGATTTTACGGCAAAGCCTAAAAACTAGAAATATAACAAAAACTACGGCAAAATACTAAGTTTAAAACTAATTACGAACGATAAATATATAAATTACGATTAAACGATTAAAAATATAAAAAAATAGGCTTAAAGTTATAAAAATACAATTTTACAAAAATATTATTTTTATATTATTTATTTTATAAAAGTATTAATTTTATAAATAATAAAACTAATTAAAAATTAATATTACAAATTAAATAATAAAACTAAAACTAATATTAACAACTAATTAATTAATTAAACCCTAATTAGGGTTACTAATAATAATAATTATTAATACTCCGTAATTAATGCAGTACAAGGTCAAACCTGGCGTGTCAGAATGTACCATGCGGTCGTATGGGTTTTAAGGCCTGGGCTCATGTGATCGCATGAGCTTCAGGTTCAGTTCGGATGCAGGCCCAAAACACGCAGGTTCAGACGAGTATTTTTTTATTTTTTTTTATTATTTTTTTTTTTTACTTTTAATTTTTACTTTATAATTTTACAAAATTTAAAATAAGTAATTTAAATACACTTATATTTTTAAGATCTAAAGAAAAAATACTTTTATACTTTATAAAATATATATTTTCATTTTACTCTTTTTTTTATGTTTTAATTTTTTATTTTTAATATTTAAAACGTATTTTTATGACAATAAATTAAAACTTAATTAAAAAAATATATATATTTTTTAAAAATAGCTTTTCACTTCGGCGTTTAAGAGAGTCACCGGTAGCGGCGCCAAAAATACTTGATGTTAAAGCAGAGGGGTACGAAATAGTTATATTTTTATTGCGAAATACAATTAAATACGATACAATTTTTCACAAGTTATTTATTTATTTATAGACTGGATATACCTAAACCTTGCTACAACACTTATAGGCTGTGTACCTAATCGTATAGTAGTGTAGTTTTTAGTAAGTCCGGTTCGTTCCACAGGGAGCTAGCCAAGTTTAACGCTATATTTTTAAACTATATTTATATATATATATATATATATATATATATATATATAGGTAATATTATTATTATTATAAAAGGGGGTTTTTACCGTTTAATGACCGGTTTGTCGATTTTAAAACTTAAATCACAATTAAAACCTAATGTAAAAAATTAAATATAAAAATGACTTAATTTAAAGCGTAAAGTAAATAACGATAATAAAATTGCGATAATTAAAAGTGCGATAATTAAAAGTGCAATAAATAAAATAACAGTAAATAAAAGTGCGATTAAATATGAAATAATGGAATTACGCTTATTTAAACTTTCGTAATCATGATGTTCGACGTGTTGATTTTAGTTTATTACCATGGGTTAATTGTCCTTTGTCCTGGATTATTTGATATGTCCATACGGTTTTGTCCATAATAGTCCATCGGTCATAATTATAAAGTGCGAGAGTCTTCGTCAAATTATCCTTATGTCCGAAGTCAAATATTCCAACTAATTGGGGATTCGAACTGTAACAAGGACTTAATACTTTGTTTAATGAATACACCAGGTTATCGACTGCGTGTAATCCAAGGTTTTACTACTTTTTTAACAATTACACCAATTACCCTTGAATGTAATCCACCCCTATTTTAATGAGTCCATTAACTATTAATCTATTCCCGTGTCCGGTAAAATGAACGATAATTCGTATTTATAGATATCCCGCCCACCGTACCCAGTCAAGCATATGTGGTTATATAAAAATACGTCAAATTATAAGTCTATATATTAAATTAATGAGGTATCATTTAGTTAATATAAAGCCCATTAATAGTCCATAGTCTAATTTCCACAAGTGTCGTTCTTTTGTCCAAACCCCAATTATGGTATAAAGCCCAATAACCCCGCCTTTAATATTTAGCCCAACATCATGATTACTTCGATTTAAATAAGCATAATAATAACTTAGCTACAAGACATTAATTTAAAAAGGTTGAACAAAACTTACAATGAGTATTAATATTACACGGACATAGTTTCGAACCTTAAAACATTCGACTAACATAACCTTATTATTATCATTAACTTAATATTAAAATTTTAAATTTAAAATATAAATATATATTGAGAGATAGAGTGATAGATTAGAAAAAGATGTTGTATTAAATTCGGCCAAAACTCGCGAAATTTATAGACCTGGCCAAACTTTTGGGGCCATGCGATCGCATGGGCTTCCTTTACATTTGCCATGCGATCGCATGGAGTCTAGCGACAGCTCACAATCTTTTGTTTTCTTGTTTGCTGACGGTTTTTAATATATAATATAATATATATATAATTTTAAGAATTATTTATATATTATATTATATTCATGTGCATAGTTGACTTGTCATTTTAGCTCCGTTGCGTCGCGCATTGAGAGTTGACTCTGGTCCCAGTTCTGGATTTTTAAACGTCCTTTCGTACTATTTAATATCTTGTACTTTGCATTTTACGGCTAGTACTCTTGTGATTTTGAGACGTTTCTCATCAATAAATTGAACCTCTTGGATTGTACTTTGTACTTTTTAGCTTTTTGGTCATTTGCGTCTTCAATTCGTCGAATCTGTCTTTTGTCTTCACCTTTTATTATTTAAACGAATATAACTTGTAAATAGAACAATTGCAACCAAAAGCTTGTCTTTCTTGAGGGATAATGCTATGAAATATATGTTCGTTTTTAGCATTATCAGAGTTCACTTGACCAATGCTAATTTTGTTCCGCAAGTCATCATTCAAAGTTCGATAGAAATCTTCCATCAACATACGATCCTTCCCGATATACTCTGGGCAAAATCGAGCCTTGGCCATAAAGGTCATCTTCAGAGTATTCAAATCCATAGAACCTTGTTGCAAATTTCGCAACTCATCACGCAACTCCGCCAAATCGGCTTGCGTCCGGAACTCCTCGAAGAATTCCTTCTTAGAATCATCCCACGATAACCCCATAAATGATTCAACACCAACAATATCAATTTTACCATCCAACCAATCCTTCGCCCTACCCCGCAACAAGCTAGTAGCGAGTCTTGTCCTCTTCTCGGGAGGGCATTCAATAGTTCAAAAACACCATTCGACATCCGAGATCCATGTTGTGCTTATCAAAGGATCCGATTTCCCGTCATACATCGGAGGTTTAGTCCTCATGAAGCTCTTATGACAACGCTCCATTTCACCACCACTTCGAAATTCGGAATACTTCCTATCCATTTCTTCTCGTAACGCTCCCAATTGCTCCGCAACGGCGGTCGCAACTCTAGCGTTAAATTCATAGTCATTGCTTTGATTCGCCCTTGAAGTCCCGCTTCTCGAATTCATTCTAAAGAATGCAAACGATTAAACAACGAACACGTAAAACCACACACGCAACATCACCCCTTCTTGCTCAACAATCGTCTTACATCACTTGTTAGACACGATTTGTACTCGTAACAATGGTAGCTAGTCATTATTACGTGCACACGCCGTCTCAACTCGTTAGTACAACGACTATCTTGCTCGATGATATTCGAAAAAGCAAACATAAACACCACCCAACGTGATATAAACATACACAAAATGATATCACGATACAAGCTACAATCCTAGTTAGTTCGCCTACAAACTAAGGCACTAACTACAACCCTTTCTGGCCCATACTCCTACAAGTCCCTTGACAAACAAGCACACACAAAAGTCTAAGTCTAGGCACCTATCTCAAGTCACCTAAATCCCTTAGACCATGCTCTGATACCACTTGAAACGACCCAACCCGTCGTATTCCGGCCCATATTTTTTTTAACATAATAATCATTACAACATTTAGGACCCAATTATGTTTTCAAAAACATCTTCATTACAATAGTAAGTTTAATCGACTTTAAAACATACATTACATAAGTTGAAATACAAAACAGGCATACAACCCAAGACCCGTTTGATATAACCAAAAGGTAAACCTTGACCCGACTATTTTACTTTTCAACCAAACTGAGCATGGTGATTGGGAATGCTACCCAATCCTAATCAAAAGTCTAAAGCACAATCTTCTAAAGCAACCAGCAAAGCACCAGTCCCCATGCTTACCCAAGCTGCCACCTTGCGAACCTATATAAATGTAAACAACGAGAGGGTAAGCTAATGCTTAGTGAGTGAGAATATACTACATACATATATATGAATAAAATGGACACGCCACACAATAATAATCAAGTAGCACATACCGGAGTCCGAGCATTAAGGCAAGCTAATCTAAGCATACCGTACGATCGCTATATAACAAGCTAATAAATCAACAATGTAAGTACACCAACAACGATAAGATCAACGCCATCAAGCTACACCCGGAGGGTTAGCTACAACACAACAATACGACAATATATATATATATATATATATATATATATATATATATATATATATATATATATATATATATATATATATATATATATATATATATATATATATATATATATATATATATATAACAAATGCGTAAACTGCCCAAGGTTAACCCCTTAACCCAATACCAAATGAAGATTGGCCGAACAACCTGAGCCCTAGTGAATTTGCACTACCCGAGATTCACTACCTTCATCGACTCAACAACCGAGGTTGGCCGAACTACCCGCGCCTTAGTGAATTCGCACTACCCAAAATTCACCACCTCATCAATAAGGATGACCGAACTACGAGAGTCATCATGAATCCGCACTACCTGAGATTCACCTCCTCAACATCATCAACAACGACGGGATTGGCCAGACATGCCAACGTAAATCCGTATACTCCAGAGATTCACTACCCCAAGGGTGGTAACCCAAAACGCATAAGCGTACAACATGGACTCAAAACTCCAAGAATCCATCCTCCCATCACATGTAGAGTGAATCCGAACAAGGATCACTCTACCGACCCGCACCCATCCTATGCATACATACGCATATAATATATTTACACTCACCTTGAACACTTGATAGATGCACAACCAAAATCCGCAATCGCCAATGGAAAGCACCTATTCCATTTATCACATAACAAACAACACAATTAGGGTGGATTACAAACTAACCCATATTGACACTTAGTACAATTTCAACCCAAAAGCTCTTCTAAGCACAAACCATGTCCAAACTAACCAATAATCACTAACACAAGTGAGAATGGTCCTAATACACCAATTAAAGCCAAATCATAAGTGTTAAATACTTACCTTACCCAATTTGACCATAAACCCTAATTTTGACCCATTTCAAAATTAGTCAACTCAAACACACCCAAATGGGTTCCAACACTTCCATAATCACTAACACTAGTGATTATACCCAATTTACAAGCCTTAAACTTGATTAAAACATCAACCAACCTAAAATCCACCAACGACACTATAAAACCCGATTACTAGCATCACCAAACTCACTTCATGAGTTTAAATGGGTTTCTCAACAAATCAAGTTCAAACCCTAACTTTGAATATCAAATCAAATAATGAAATTCAGAGTTAGGACTTACCAACACTATTAAAACGTAGCCAAGAACGAGATGAACAACTTTAACACTTGAGCTTTCACCCGAATTGACCTTCTTCTTCCCCAAATCGAGCTCTATCTCTCTCTAAAATGGGTTTATCTCTCTAAAAATGGTTGGGAGTGTTTGTGTGGGTGTTAAATGAGATAGTCATAATATTGGATCTGCGTTTGTGGTCTACAAACTGTTCCCTAAGTGAAAAGACCATTTAGCCCCTTAAAAACCTCAAATTTAAGGTTAAATTCGTAACCTGCCAGCACAAATATAGCGGCCGTAATCCCCAAAATTGTGGCCGTAATCCCTAATATTGCGGTCGTAATCCTTAAAATTGCGGCCGTAACTTGGCTGTTTTCAGAAACATGTCACCCTGCTCAAAAGTTGCGACCGTAAGGCCATAAATTGCGACCGTAATTTTTGGTTTTCAGGCCCTTTTTCGTTTTATGACTAGATTAAACAAACGTGGCTAAAATCAAACACAATAAAGATCAAATACGTACATTTGGACTTCGTACGTCGACCAAAGCAACATGCCAAAGGAAAAACGGGGTGTTACAACATAGTGGTGTTAATCATTTCAAGTGATTGTTGATATTAAGAATTTTACTTGAGTTTAATTCAAGATCGAGTCTCAATGATTTACTCAACATAGTTTAAATCTTTTGAAGTGAGTCTACGTGAGTTAATGAACTTTAATTGGTTGAGGTATTTTGAAGATTGACAGTTTGGAATGAGACTATATGTTTTGGCCATTGGTATTTAACTAAGTGTAAAAGGCAATTCATATCAAAGAGTGGATCAATCGAGTGGACACATTTTCTATTATTTTTTTATCTATTTTAGTTTAATTCAAAACTCTTTCAAAACCCCCCTAATTAGGATAATTATTAGTATTTCATAATCTAAAAACAATTACTCCCTGAGAAAGGAACTTGTTTGAATACTTTCTAATTGCTATAATGATCAGATAATTGTTTTTTGGATGTTTATGTGTTAATTGGTTGAGTCATTTGATCATCGTTTTTTATATTTAAGTTGTCAACACACTAAAAACGTTGTATCAGTTACCAAATGGGAACGATAACATGCGATGGCACCCTATTAAGAAGATTTAGGGTGTGCTTGGTTGGAGGGAATGGATACTAAGGAATGGGTATAATAATAATTGTAGTTGCTTGGTTATGTATAATGGGAATCACTATTACCCTAAACTAGTTAATGGACCATTACCCACTAAATTGGGTGGAATGAATTTCATTATAAGGTAATTTCATTTTCAAACTGCCCCACGTTCGTCAACTGCCTCTTTTAGTTCCTCTTCTATTTTTTTATAGTTCCTCTTCTCTTTTTTTTAGTTCATCTGTATGCAGACTAACCTTCAAGCTGTGTGCAGATTGACTCAATCTGCGTGCAAATTCAGTTTATTTTGTGTGCAGATTGATCGAACAGATGGAATCAACATATAACCTTCAATATGTGTACATATTGAACTCAATCTGTGTACACAGATTGAGTTCATCTACCAAATGCACCTACTCAATCTAATTTGCAGATTCTTAATCAATCGAATTGATGTTTGAAATTAATGTTACCTTATTCTAATAGCAGCGACTAGAAGATTTTGTAAAGGAATCAAGGTCTGAAAACAACTGAATCGTAAAAAATTAAAGTTGCAGTTCATCTTCATCATTCGTTCACTGTTCATCATCAAATTGAGGAATTCGCTGATGATTTGGAGTATAATCATTCAAGAAATTTGACAATCGCAGCCTTAGGATCTTGTTTCAATTTTCAATTTTATTATTTGTGATGTCTGGTAAATTCCAGATGGTGGTTCACTGGGTTCTCTCCTATGGAGAGTTCGCCCATGATCCCTTCACTAAGCGAACCATGTATACCAGCGAACTCAACGAATCAAGCCAAAACATAAACCCGCTATGATGAACGACAAACATGAATTCGTAACATCAATCGAAGGCGTTTAAGATGATCATTCCAACATGAAAGTTGCTTAAAGTGTTGCATCTAATGGTTGTCAATCGTCAATTTAAGCTGAAACATCATATAGATTATGAATTTGAATCATGAAGATGTTGTTGACTTTTTTTCTTCAAATCTTTGACTTACAAATCCGAGCTCGAATCTAATAGTTAGAATTTGAAACTTTGCAGATAGATTCACGAGATGAAACATAATAAATTTGTGTCTTTAATTTTTGCTATAGGTTTGATTTTGAGAGATGCATCTACCATATGCATCTATCATATAGCGTACAAAAACAGAGCCTGTTGTAACAGCTTGACCACTATACCAAAGAATTTCATAACTTGTTAAGAGATGTCAAAAATGTATTATGATCTACCCTTCAACCACGTTAATAATTAAAACACAAAAAAATCACAGATTAATTTCCATCTGTTCGATCAATCTGCATAAAATAAGCTCAATTTGCACGCAGATTGTGTAACGACCCAACCTGTTAAACATCGCAAATTTTTTATTTTTTTTTAAATTGGACAGGCCAAGCATGTAAGGCTTAACCCGCGGTGTGGTTCATCTGGCCGCAGTGTGGCATATCAAATTCACAGATGGTTTGAACCACCTAAAACCCTCGACATCCAAAACCCCCTTTAGCCCGTGGCGCGCCCTTCAGGGCCGCGGCGCGGCTCTCTTCTGTTGCTGATTCTTACTTAAAATATTTTACACAAGGCTCGAATTTCGTATTAAACAACAAACATCGATTCAAAGGGCATTCCATCACCTAACTAATAGAGTTTACAAGTTTTAAGACCCCAATTCAAGTATTTGACCACCGAGCATCATTCGCTCATTTACAATTCAAAAATATAAGTTTCGACCGACAAGTTTAAATGCCAAAACATAACCCGAGCATGGTGTTTGGGGTTAAACTACCCAAATCCTAGGTCGAACTTCAAAAGCAAATCTCTAGCGTAATCATATAGGGAGGCCGCTAGTCCAAACGTATACCCTTGCCTTTATCCACGCCGGAGCCTAAAAAGGTAAACAACGAGAAGGTAAGCAAAACGCTTAGCGAATGCAATAGTTATACACATACATGTATAATATACCTACTTGCAAACACTTACTCACATACCGCATGCATACTAGCAATACAATTAGCATACTAACTCCATGTATCACGCTAATACCTTCCAATGCCGCAACTAGCATAACTAATAGCATATACACTAAACAATATAATATGCTACTCTACAATTCATACGCAAACTATATGGTTAACCATACGTGCGTCATGGTGCTACCGGCTCCGTGGTTCACACCATAAGCATTGTCATGATGCTACCGGCTCCGTGGTTCACATCACAACACTAGTCATACTCTCGTTGATGCGATACCGGCTCTGTGGTTCACACCTCAACACTCGTGTTATAGTGCTACCTGCCCCGTGGTTCACACTACAACACACATACCTTAGTGCTACCGGCTCCGTGGTTCACACTACACGCACGTACCATGATGCCACTGGTTCCGTGGTTTGCATCATAGCATACTTGCACACTGGCACTTCCGGCTCCGTGGATCATGCCATAGCCATGCAAATAGATACACCATATACATACATGCATAATTATTCCACTCACCTTAACGCCTTCGGTGAAATGATAAACAAGCTCGCAACCTTCAATGTAACGTACCTATTACATCATGCGCGCAATCAATCATACAATCAAGTTGGTCAACCAACTTACACACCATCCTCGTGTTATTTGACCTATAGTGCAATTTTGACCCAATCGCACCCTTAACCCTAACACTAGGTCAAGATTAAGCCAAAACCCCAACACTAACCAATTGTGGTCTTAATTCACTTATTAACACAAGGTTAGTGTATTTTCATACACAATTTGACAACTTAGGCAACTCAAGGTTAATTTGACCCGTTTCAAGGTTAACACACCCATTTGGGTCACCTACAACCCAAATAACACTCATTCACTTAACCAAAAAGTGTGCTAGTAATTTAACTAAGCATTTAAGACTCATAAACACCAATTATCACCATTAAAACCCTAGGTTAGTCATTCTTGGGTTCTCATGACCCAATCACACCTAAAACCCCGAATTTACCCACAAATGGGTTTTATGTTCACCTTTGACTCAAACCCTAGCTCTTAAACAAATCAAAGTAAAGAAATTCAAGGTTAGGACTTACCACCACAATCAAAACGTAGCTAGTGACTAGATGAACAACTTTAATGCTTGCACTTTAACTCGAAATAAGCTTCTTCATTCCTTGATTGAGCTTTCTCACACTAGAAACCTTCTCTCTCCCTAGAATTGAAGTGGAAAGGAAGAGGTGGTTGATAATGGAGTAAATAATGATCTAGATATGATCTTGGGGCTTTAAATTCATCCCCCCTATGAAATTACCAAAAAGTCCCTTTTAAATATCTCAAAAGAAGAAGGCTGGCCCATCAGACGCCAGCCGCGCCGCGGGCCTTTTGGTCGTGCCGCTACCCAATGCTGAAAATGAGGGTCGCCAGTTTTATATACATATACATTATATAGAATTCGAACTTGGGTCTTACAACTCTCCCCTACTTGATTCGGATTACGTCCTCGCAATCCAAGCCGCATGACAAGCATTAAGATACACCAAAACAAATTCTTCGGATTCCTACGTGAACTCGAAACCCTTTCGATGACGCCATTGGACCTTATAAGTCCTTACCTCTTTATTACGCAACATTTTAACCTTTTCATCAAGAATGGCAATCGGTTCCTCCACATACTCCAACTTGTTATTCAGCGAAATCTCATTCAACGGTACCCACGTCGAGTCATCCGCAAGATACTTACGGAGGTGGGAAACCTGAAATGTGTTATGAATCCACGCAAGCTCTTCGGGTAACTCTAGTCTATAAGAAACTTCACCAACACGAGCCAAAATTTTAAAAGGTCCAATAAACTGAGGAGCTAACTTTCCCCGTTTTTGAAACCGAATAACACCCTTCCACGGCGAAACCTTAAGCATCACCATGTCATCTTCTTGGAACTTAATCGGTCACCTACGCTTATCATCATATGACTTTTGTCTATCTTGCGCCGCCTTTAATCGAGCTCGAATCATCTCAATTTTACTATTCGTCTCTAAAACAAAATCGGTACTCCCGATTTCCCTTTGTCCCACTTCACCCCAACAAATCAGGGTTCGAAACTGTCGCCCATAAAGCATCTCATATGGTGGCATCCCGATACTAGTATGATAACTATTATTGTACGATAATTCCACCAAAGGTAAGTGTTCATCCCAACTACCACCGAAATCGATAACACACGCCCGTAACATATCCTCCAATGTTTGATTAGTATCTTCGATTTAACCGTCCATTTGAGGATGATACGCAGTGCTCATCTTCAATTGCGTACCCATATCTTCATGAAACTTATTCCAAAATCGGGATGTGAAACGAGTATCCTGATCCAAAACAATAGATATAGGAACTCCATGTCTCGATATCACCTCTTTGATAAACAAATTCGATAAGGTCTCCGACGATATCGTTTCCTGAATGGGAAGAAACAAAGCACTCTTCGTTAATCAATCAAATATCACTCAAATTGTGTCAAATTGGGTTCTCCCCGTCTTTGGTAACTTTGTAATGAAATCCATGGTAATGTGCTCCCATTTCCATTTCGGGATTTCTAGCGGTTGTAACATACCATACGGCTTTTGGTGTTCGGCCTTAACTTGTAAACACGTCGCATTGTTCAACGTACTTAACAACATCACGCTTCATGCCCGGCCACCAATACTCTTTCTTCAAATCAAGATACATCTTCGTCGTACCCGGATGAATGGAGTACTTTAACTTATGTACCTCATCAAGTAGCACTTGTCGGTAATCACCCATCTTATGTACTCACACTCTTCCTTGAAAAGACAACAAACCATGCGGGCCTAAGGTAATAGACTACATTTTCCCCATGATTCGTTCTTCATGCTTGTTGTTAACAAAAGCTTCTATTTGAATCTCACCAAGCTTTACAAGAAAATCGTTAGTAATAATCATGCGTAGCGATCCCACTCGTATCGCCGAATGTTGACTTTTTCGAGTCAATGCATCCGCGACCACATTCGCCTTACCCAGATGGTAAAGTATCTCACAATCATAATCATTCACCACGCCCATCCATCTACGTTGATGATAGTTCAAATCTCGTTGATCAAAAAGATGTTTCAAACTCTTGTGATCCGAATAAATCGTACACTTGACACCATAAAAGTAGTGGCGCCAAATTTTCAACGCATGCACCACCGCCGCCAATTCCAGATCATAAGTCGGATATCTCTTTTCGTGTTCCTTTAATTGTCGAGAGGAGTAAGCGATAACTTTACCTTATTGCATTAGAACACACCCGAGCCCATTTAATGAGGCATCACAATAAACCGTCATATCTTCTACACCTTTTGGTAACACTGACACCGGAGCTTGACACAATTTCTCTTTCAACAATTGGAAAGCGATCTCTTGCTCATTTTCCTAATTAAATCTTACGTTCTTCCTTGTCAACTTTGTTAATGGAGAAGCGATTTTAGAAAAGTCTTGGATAAACCGACAATAATAACCGGCCAACCCGAGAAAACTTTGGATTTCTGTAGGTGTAGTCGGTTGTCCTCAACTCTTTACCGTCTCTATCTTCCCCGGATCTACTTGGATGCCTTCTTTATTCACAATATGACCAAAGAATTGCACTTCCCTTAGCCAAAATTCACACTTGGAGAATTTAGCATACAACTTCTCCTTTCATAACATCTTCAGCACCTCGCACAAATGGCGTTCATGTTCCTTCATACTCTTAGAATAGACAGGTATGTCGTCAATGAACACAATTACCGACTTGTCCAACATAGGTTGGCACACTCGGTTCATAAGATCCATGAATGCCGCCGGTGCATTCGTAAGATCGAAAGGCATAACTACAAATTCAAAATGCCCATAACGGTTTTGAAATGCCATTTGCTCAATATCTTCCTCACGGACCCGTATTTGGTGATAGCCGGACCGTAAGTCAATCTTAGAAAAATACGTCGCACCTTGGAGTAGGTCAAACAAATTGTCAATCCGAGACAATGGATAACGATTCTTGATCGTCACTTTGTTCAACTCCCGATAATCTATGCACATCCACATACTACCATCCTTCTTCTTCACGAATAAAACCGGAGCGCCCCACGGCGAAGCACTCGGTTGGATAAAACCCTTTTCAAGCAACTCATGGGTTTGATTTAACAACTCTTACATTTCTGTTGGTGCTAAACCATAAGGAGTCTTAGCAATGGGGGTAGCCCCCGGAACCACCTCGATGCGAAATTCAACTTGTCTTTTCACCGGAACACCTGGTAACTCATCCGGAAAAACGTCTTCGAATTCATTAACCATCGGAATTTCACGAATGGATGGTGGCTCTTCACGTGTATCAACTACATGGGCAAGAAAAATCATGCCACCACTATTAAGGAAACGTCGCGCTCGTGCACAAGTGCATAGTGGTACGAGTCTCCTTCGCTTATGGCCATGAATAATTAACTCTCCCCCAATATGTGATGACCCGGGAATTTTCGACCAAATTTAAACTTAATCTTATATGATTTCGACACGATAAGCAAAGTCTATTAAACTGAGTGTCATAATGTTTGAACTATAATCATGTATACATTTGACCTTGACTAACCCCGACGATTCTTGACTAACCCCAGCGATTCACGAACAATTATATGTAAATAAATATGTATACAAAAAAAAATAATTAAATATATATATATATATATATATATATATATATATATATATATATATATATATATATATATATATATAATAATTTGAAATAATAAAATACAAGTAAAGCATTAGAACAACATAGGAAAAATATTATGCAAAATAGTTAAGTTATTATTAGAATGAATATATATAGTTGTTAAAATAAAAAAATTAATATTAATATCAGTAATATTAATATTGTTATATATATAATGCGTAAATATGAAATTTATACATAAGAATTGTTATGTTAATATTATTATTAATAATATAGTTATCGTTGTTAATAACATAATCAGTAATTACAATTTTTGTCATTTTGATAAGAATTAGTATTATTATTGAATATCATTATTATTAATAATTATTATTATTATTATAAATTATTATTATCATTATCATTTTAATTATTAGAAAATGATACAATTCATTATTATCATTAATAATAATAATAATGTCATTTTTTTAAAAAAAAATTAATATTATTATGAATATTATTAGGATTTTAATTTTTATTATAAATACAATTATCAATTATTATTATTAGTATTATTGTTATTATTAATATACTTATTAATACTAATTATATATATAAAATAAAAATACTGATGTATAAACCGTATGTTAAGGAATTCAGTTTCACTTCACAATCAAGCTTTATCCTAATTTGTTTTGGTCTGTAATATGGTACGAATTAGTTCCAAAAAGTCATATTAACATCCAAAATCTATTAGAGATCCTTTTCTCCTTTTAATTTTTTTATCATTTATGTTATACCCGAATATATGTCTGTCGATCATGGATCCATACTTCAACTCATAGATTCTAGTGTATTAGGATACCAGTTAACCACATTTTATATTAACAATTACAAATACCCTTTACAGTCTTCAAAAATAATCGAATTAATCAGAAACAGGAGGAACCCAGTTCCACGACCCTGTTCTTGTTGCATTTTATCAAAACCTCGAATTTGAATCTTATTTCAAAAAGTAATAACGCAGTTTTGTTAGGATTTATCAACTAAAACAATCTACAAAGTTTCAAATCACAACATCTTATATCAAGTTCTAATTTCGGAGTCAAAGATAATTTTCAAAAAGTCAAAGATTTTGTTCTTCGCGAAATTCGAATTCGGTTTGATGTTTTAATTTAAATTGAAAGTTCAGAAAGGTTCTAATGATGTTTTAAAACATTTTTCAAGAAGAAATTTTGGTCTATAACTGCTTCTAATTTCGAGTTTGATTTTAAGTCAACAATGTTCTTCAGTGTAATAAAAATTTGATTTTTATTCTGTTTTAATTACTTTCAACGATCTATAAATGGTTCTATATAATTTGTAAATCCTAAAGATTAATTGCTAAACCCTTTTATTATTGGTATCGACCCCTAGTCACTTGATTTCGAAACTGGAGAAGAAAGGGAAGCTGTTAGGAGCTTGATAAATATAAATTGAATCTAATATAGTTGAGAAAAATAGAATTGGTGTCATGGTCGAGGTTGTTGGTTTGTGAGCGGGAGGTCAGGGGTTCGAGCCCGGCTTGGGTCATTTTTTTTTAAAAAGGGCTCCAAATGTAGTTTCAATCATTTTTTTTATAATAATTATTATTATTATTATTAATACTAATTATAATTATTATTATTATTATTATTATTATTATTATTATTATTATTATTATTATTATTATTATTATTATTATTATTATTGTTATTGTTATTGCCATGATAAGTTTTTTTATTATTAACATTATTATTATTATGATTTTAGTTACAATTAGGGTTATTATTAATTTTATTGTTAAGTTTACTTATTATTATCACTACCATAATGCAGATTAATATTATTAACATTAATATTATTAACATTAATATTAGTATTATTATTATTATTATTAAAACTATTATCATTAGTAGTAAAATTATAGTTATTATTATCAGTATTATCATTATTAACATAAGTATCATTATTAACAATATCGTTATTATTAGTATTATCATTATTAATAAAGCTAATACTATTGTTATTATTAGTAAACTAATATTATCAAAACTATTATTTTTTTATATAATTATCATATACAAAAAATAAACAGATTATATATGCCATGATTATATTAACATTTCATATAACTTTATATCAAACATAGTATTATTTTTCTTATAAATACCTTCGTATGACAAACTACTGATTTTAAAAACAATATTAATCATATATATAACTATATGTATATATATACTAAGGTAACTAAATGAATAGATATTAAACATTTTAAGTATATATACAAAAATAAATATATATATCATATAATTTAAGATATAATATAAGTACATGTTTTAAAGGGAATTTAATATGAATCATATGTAACTACAAATATATATAAATAATATATATTAATAAATAAAATTATGTGATTCCCATTATATGTTTTAATATATACATAAATGATATAGGTTCGTGAATCTGATGCTAACCCCGCATTGTTCAGTATAGTCATATGTATTTTTACTACAAAATACAGTAGGTGAGTTTCATTTGCTCTTTTTACTCTTTACCTTTTTGGGCTGAGAATACATGCAAATGCTTTATTAAATGTTTTAAAATATTTATATGTGTGAGTTTCATTACTCCCTTTTTAAATGTTTTTGCAATATATATTTTGGGACTGAGAATACATGCACTGTTTTTATAACTATTTTACGGGATAGACACAAGTAATTAAAACTACATTCTATGGCTGGATTATTAAACCGAATATGCCCCTTTTTAGTCTGGTAATCTAAGAATTAGGGAACAGACACCCTAATTGACGCGAATCCTAAAGATAGATCTATCGGGCCCAACAAGCCCCATCCAAAGTACCAGATGTTTTAGTACTTCGAAATTTATATCATGTCCGAAGGAGGATCCCGGAATGATGGGGATATTCTTATATGCATATTGTGAATGTCGGTTACCAGGTGTTCAATCCATATGAATTATATTTTTGTCTCTATGCATGGGACGTATGTTTATGAGAAATGGAAATATGAAATCTTGTGGTCTATTAAAATTATGAATTGATTATTTATGTTAAACTAATGAACTCACCAACCTTTTGGTTGACACTTTAAAGCATGTTTATTCTCAGGTACGAAAGAAATCTTCCGCTGTGCATTTGCTCATCTTAGAGATATTACTTGGAGTCATTCATGACATATTTCAAAAGACGTTGCATTCGAGTCGTTGAGTTCATCAAGTTTATTATTAAGTCAATTATAGTAAAATATATTACGAAATGGTATGCATGTTGTCAACTTTCGATGAAATGAAAGATTGTCTTTTCAAAAACGAATGCAATGTTTGTAAAATGTATCATATAGAGGTCAAGTACTTCGCGATGTAATCAACTGTTATGAATCGTTTATAATCGATATGGACTTTGTTCGGATGGATTAGGACGGGTCGTTTCAGTTGGTATCAGAGCGGTGGTCTTAGCGAACCAGGTCTTGCATTAGTGTGTCTAACTGATAGTTGTTTAGATGCATTAGTGGGTCTGGACTTCGACCGTGTCTGCATGTCAAAGTTTTGCTTGTCATTTAGTGTCAAAAATTAATTGCTTATCATCCTTAAAGTCTAGACACATCTTACTGCCTCTATTGCCTAGATAGTGTATAGACAAAACTCATATCTTAGCGTATCTATTACTGTTACCTTTGCCTGACAGCTTCCGTAGATTCCTCCGTAACTTATGGGATTTTAGTATTATATATGCATATGTAAATTATGTATTGCAGGGTACTAATCTACATCCTATATTCTATTTCTTATCGAAAATCCTTCATCTGATCGTACGAGATGAATCCCTTAATCAGTTCGAGTCCCTTAGATTTCGCTAGCTATTCCGATAGTTATTCCGACAACTATTCCGACATGGATATTCACCTAAGCTCCGAAAGCAGCGTCACCAGAATGAATCAACCAATCAGCCATCCCCAATTCATTTGATGGGTTCGTAGTCGACTTAACAGATGGAGACAGGAAGAAGGCGATCCTTTCCATCAACCAAATTTCCTTCTTGACGATGAACCTGAAGCACTCACTAGCGAACCAGTCCGAAACACCATTTTCACCCTCTTTTCCCGAATATCTCACCACGATTATATACTATCTCAAAATTCTGAATCTTATTCATCCGCTCGTCCAAACCGATAATCATCCCGGAGTAATACAAGAAGTCAACGAGCTTCGCACCCGAGTGGTAGCCTTGGAAAATATGGTACAAAATGTACCAGCTTCAGCAACATCACCGGCACCAACAGTACCACCAACAACAATACCAGTACCACCAACAACTCAAGTTTCAACAAAACACGCCTCAACATCTCATTATGTACCTCGAGTATAATCATCGTTTTACGAATCGTTCTACATCATTTATCTTCATTCGACATGACGATTATGTAATCTTCAATGTTTTAGAGATTATGTATTCTAGTTCTAACCGTAAACCAAATGAGTTAATATCATATTAACTCATTAAATCCATGATTACATCTGAAGAAAATATATATGTATATATGTTTTCATAAAGATTGTAATTAAAAATTCTTTTGTACAAACGGATAATGGTGAAAATATTTTAACGGGTAGGTAATACCCGAGGAATATTTAGATTTCACCATAATAAGTTACACTGTACATTCTTCAAATCTGATTCAATGGTCATTTACTATCCTACTTACATCCACAGATATACGTATCAATTCACCGCAGAATAACTATTTTTATTCAATTTCATATTTGGATTTTGACATACTAGAATCCAACAAGTGGCATAATGAAGAAAACATTTGATAAAATAAAATTTGTTAGAAACAAACAAATTAACTATGAGAAATTTTGTTAAGAATCCACGCTAATTGTTCCTAGCTAACTAATTACATTTTATTTATCGCAATTTAATTATCGCAATTTACATTCTCGCAATTTGCATTCTCGCAATTTACATTCTCGCAATTTACATTCTCGCAATTTTATTTATTGTCATTTAATTTCTGTATTTATTTTACGCACTTTAAATATCGGGACACGTATACAAGGTTTTGACATATCATATCGATGCATATATATATATATATTATTTGGAATAACCATAGACACTCTATATGCAGTAATGATCGAGTTCTCTATACAGGGTTGAGGTTGATTCTATAATAATATATATACTTTGAGTTGTGATCGAGTCTGAGACGAATACGGGTCACGATACGTATTAATTAATTCGAATATTATATATTAAACTATATATGTTGAATTGCTAACTGTTGACTATCAACTGTGGACTACCAACATTGGACAATTAAAATGAATTAAAATATTGACTATAACATATGAAACTAAACAATTCTTCAAGTTTGCCACATGATTTCATCTTAAACTTCATTTGTATCTTGACGATTACAAATCTACGTTCAAAATCTTTCATGATTCTTGAAAACACCTCAAACGAGAGAATGAACCAACCACACTTCATCTACGGGAGAAAAGATTTATGCATATAGTTAAGCACCTGAAAAACTCTCGAAAACTGAGTAAACGTTTAACGCATAGCTGTACTAATTCCTCTAGCGTTGTTATTACCGAAAACAACTTTGCGATTCCTTTTTAAAGTAGCAAATTTTGTCACAGCTCCAGCAAGTCAACTTCGACTTTTCGTTTGAAATAACCTTATTATAACCTTGATATATATGTGTGCTCTTTTATTGTTACCAGGGAACCTTTTATATTCCACCATATTGCCAGCAGGCGTACCAGCAACCTCGTTGCTTCTTGGCTTAAATCTCTCTGATAAATCATTATATTTATTCATTGAAACCCTATCATATACTCATTCGCATCTTGTAACGAGAATAGCCATATCAATTACCGAGAATTGGCAACCAGTATTTTGAAAACTCACAGCATATCTACGTCAACAGTTATATGTATAACATTTGTCTCTTAGAATTATGATCTTTCATTCTGAAATTCTGAAAAGCACTCAGTCTACAAATCAATACTCTGAATGTTGAAAAAGTTGAATGAATCAGCAGAAACCGTAGACAACCGTAAACGACCTTAATCATCGGAAGTTTGATGATAAAGAATAGTATGTTGGAAAAGCTCAGAAAAGTTGGAACTGGAAAATAAATTGAGCTAACCACGAAGGCGACCAAGGACAAATACAAGGACCATACCCTATATTCAAAGAATCCAGGTAATTCTGGATCCGTTGAAATCTTTAGAGTATATCTTGCTCCGAAGTCATGTTAAAATCTTGCGGAAAATCTTTCTTCAGCAACCATCGAACTTAGAAATTCCAAAATATCATCATAAATATCTTCGATATTTCTGAAGATATTTTCATAAATATTCTCGTTCAAAATTATTTATCTCTTTGTGCTATCTATATTACATCATAAAGGAAACTACTTTAGTTTCTAAATTTCTTTAAAATTCGAGTTTGAATTATGAATGATTTTGAAGTAGTGTTGGAAATTGATGCATGAGTTAGTATAATATAATGACACTTGATCAACGTGATTATATTACAGTAAGTCATGCTGAGTTTCTAAATGGAACGTGATGATTCACAGAAAATAATGTCATCATGTGCCATGTCACACAACTCGTACATTTTACCTAATCTTCAAACATATCAAGAACATATCTTCCTGATAGTTCTATCTTTTCTCTTGAGTTCTGGTAATTTGACAAGTCAGATTGTGCTATTACCATTCCTTTCTTAGAATATTAACTCTGTTCAGTCAGAAATTCATATCTACAAATTCTGGATTATTATTCGCTTGACTTGAAGTCGGGAAGAGAAAACAAAAGTATGGAACTCCGAAATATAAAGGAGAATATAAAGCCCGATAACAACACATAAATTACAAACCGTGTATATCAATGTTTATTGCAACATAAAGACACGAGAGAATTAAAAACATTATAACCCCAAGGGTGAAGTAAAAGAAAATAGATTCCTCCGGTGGTAGTTGAAAAAGGAGAATGATTGTTGAGATAGTAAGGATAAGGACAAGAATCAGAACTGGATTAAATATTTTCATAATCTTTTGGATGTATGAACTAAGAAAGAAAGTATAGGGATGGTAAGAATAATGGAACGGAAGAGTTTAATTTATAATGGAAATATCAGACAGAGTAATCGAGGCAGATCACCGTATTTAATTATAGAGATCTTAATTTCCTTACTCGCCGAAGAATCAAATCTCTCAGATTTCAAAGATTTTCTTTAAATCCCTTGAATTCCGGAATTCAATCGCGATTACGTCAAAAGTTACGAAAAAACTCCATTTCTTCATCTCGACCTTTTGTGATAGCTTCATTCATATGCTTCGATTAATCGAATCATTTTATCCATATTACTCAATGATAATAAAACTCTATTTATCAACATATTCATCATGAAAACATTTTTATTGTTAACCATGACCACCTCACTCAAATTTCGGGATGAAATTTATTTAACGGGTAGGTACTGTGATGACCCGGGAATTTCCGACCAAATTTAAACTTAATCTTATATGATTTCGACACGATAAGCAAAGTCTATTAAACTGAGTCTCATAATGTTTGAACTGTATTTATTTAAACATTTGACCTTGACTAACCCCGACGATTCTTGACTAACCCCGGCGATTCACGAACAATTATATGTAAATAAATATGTATACACAAAAATAAATAATTAATATATATATATATATATATATATATATATATATATATATATATATATATATATATATATATACATATATATGTATAATAATTTGAAATAATAAAATACAAGTAAAGCATTAGAACAACGTAGGAAAAATATTATGCAAAATAGTTAAGTTATTATTAGAATGAATATATATAGTTGTTAAAATAAAAAAATTAATATTAATATCAGTAATATTAATATTGTTATATATATAATGCGTAAATATGAAATTTATACATAAGAATTGTTATGTTAATATTATTATTAATAATATAGTTATCGTTGTTAATAACATAATCAGTAATTACAATTTTTGTCATTTTGATAAGAATTAGTATTATTATTGAATATCATTATTATTAATAATAATTATTATTATTATAAATTATTATTATCATTATCATTTTAATTATTAGAAAATGATACAATTCATTATTATCATTAATAATAATAATAATGTCATTTTTTTTAAAAAAAAACATTAATATTATTATTATTATGAATATTATTAGAATTTTAATTTTTATTATAAATACAATTATCAATTATTATTATTAGTATTATTATTATTATTAATATACTTATTAATACTAATTATATATATAAAATAAAAATACTGATGTATAAACCGTATGTAAAGGAATTCAGTTTCACTTCACAATCAAGCTTTATCCTAATTTGTTTTGGTCTGTAATATGGTACGAATTAGTTCCAAAAAGACATATTAACATCCAAAATCTGTTAGAGATCCTTTTCTCCTTTTAATTTTTTTTATCATTTATGTTGTACCCGAATATATGTCTGTCGATCATGGATCCTTACTTCAACTCACAGATTCTAGTGTATTAGGATACCAGTTAACCACATTTTCTATTAACAATTACAAATACCCTTTACAGTCTTCAAAAAAAATCGAATTAATCAGAAACAGGAGGAACCCAGTTCCACGAACCTGTTCTTGTTGCATTTTATCAAAACCTCGAATTTGAATCTTATTTCAAAAAGTAATAACGTAGTTTTGTTAGGATTTATCAACTAAAACAATCTGCAAAGTTTCAAATCACAACTTCTTATATCAAGTTCTAATTTCGGAGTCAAAGATAATTTTCAAAAAGTCAAAGATTTTGTTCTTCGCGAAATTCGAATTCGGTTTGATGTTTTAATTTAAATTGAAAGTTTAGAAAGGTTCTAATGATGTTTTAAAACCTTTTTCATGAAGAAATTTTGGTCTATAACTGCTTCTAATTTCGAGTTTAATTTTAAGTCAACAATGTTCTTCAGCGTAATACAAATTTGATTTTTATTCTATTTTAATTACTTTCATTGATCTATAAATGGTTCTATATAATTTGTAAATCCTAAAAATTAATTGCTAAACCCTTTTATTATTGGTATCGACCCCTGGTCACTTGATTTCGAAACTGGAGAAGAAAGGGAAGGAGTTAGGAGCTTGATAAATATAAATTGAATCTAATATAGTTGAGAAAAACAGAATTGGTGTCATGGTCGAGGTTGTTGGTTTGTGAGCGGGAGGTCAGGGGTTCGAGCCCGGCTCGGGTCATTTTTAAAAAAAGGGCTCCAAAGGTAGTTTCAATCATTTTTTTTATAATAATAATAATTATTATTATTATTAATACTAATTATTATTATTATTATTATTGTTATTGCCATGATAAGTATTTTTATTATTAACATTATTATTATTATGATTTTAGTTACAATTAGGGTTATTATTAATTTTATTGTTAAGTTTACTTATTATTATCACTACCATAATGCAGATTAATATTATTAACATTAATATTAGTATTATTATTATTATTATTATTAAAACTATTATCATTAGTAGTAAAATTATAGTTATTATTATCAGTATTATCATTATTAACATAAGTATCATTATTAACAATATCGTTATTATTAGTATTATCATTATTAATAAAGCTAATACTATTGTTATTATTAGTAAACTAATATTATCAAAACTATTATTTTTTTATATAATTATCATATACAAAAAATAAACAGATTATATATGCCATGATTATATTAACATTTCATATAACTTTATATCAAACATAATATTGTTTTTCTTATAAATACCTTCGTATGACAAACTACTGATTTTAAAAATAATATTAATCATATATATAACTATATGTATATATATACTAATGTAACTAAATGAATAGATATTAAACATTTTAAGTATATATACAAAAATAAATATATATATATATATATATATATATAACATATAATTTAAGATATAATATAAGTACATGTTTTAAAGGGAATTTAATATGAATCATATGTAACCACAAATATATATAAATAATATATATTAATAAATAAAATTATGTGATTTCCATTATATGTTTTAATATATACATTAATGATATAGGTTCGTGAATTCGATGCCAACTCCGCATTGTTCAGTATAGTCATATGTATTTTTACTACAAAATACAGTAGGTGAGTTTCATTTGCCCTTTTTACTCTTTAACTTTTTGGACTGAGAATACATGCAAATGCTTTATTAAATGTTTTACAATATTTATATGTGTGAGTTTCATTACTCCCTTTTTAAATGTTTTTGCAATATATATTTTGGGACTGAGAATACATGCACTGTTTTTATAAATGTTTTACGGGATAGACACAGGTAATTAAAACTACATTCTATGGCTGGATTATTAAACTGAATATGCCCCTTTTTAGTCTGGTAATCTAAGAATTAGGGAACAGACACCCTAATTGACGCGAATCCTAAAGATAGATCTATCGGGCCCAACAAGCTCCATCCAAAGAACCGGATGCTTTAGTACTTCGAAATTTATATCATGTCAGAAGGAGGATCCCGGAATGATAGGGATATTCTTATATGCATATTGTGAATGTCGGTTACCTGGTGTTCAATCCATATGAATTATATTTTTGTCTCTATGCATGGGACGTATGTTTATGAGAAATGGAAATATGAAATCTTGTGGTCTATTAAAATTATGAATTGATTATTTATGTTAAACTAATGAACTCACCAACCTTTTGGTTGACACTTTAAAGCATGTTTATTCTCAGGTACGAAAGAAATCTTCCCCTGTGCATTTGCTCATCTTAGAGATATTACTTGGAGTCATTCATGACATATTTCAAAAGACGTTGCATTCGAGTCGTTGAGTTCATCAAGTTTATTATTAAGTCAATTATAGTAAAATATATTACGAAACGGTATGCATGTTGTCAACTTTCGATGAAATGAAAGATTGTCTTTTCAAAAACGAATGCAATGTTTGTAAAATGTATCATATAGAGGTCAAGTACTTCGCGATGTAATCAACTATTATGAATCGTTTATAATCGATATGGACTTCGTCTGGATGGATTAGGACGGGTTGTTTCACACTAGGGGTCTTTACACGAATAAATTTTTGTGGCATGCGATATCAGCTCTGTAACGATCGAGCCAATCCATGCCAACAACGATATCAAACTCACCAAAAGTCATCGGAATGAGATCGATTTTAAAGGTCTCGGCACCAAACACAACATTACAATCTTTACACACATCGACCCCTAGCACCGTCTTACCATCCGCTATTTTGACCTCTATCGGATGACTTAACTTAGCTAGTGGTTTATTTAACTTAGGCACAAATCTTGGAGACACAAATGACAGATTAGCACCGCTATCAAATAGTATCCTCGCCGGATTAGAGTTAACCGTGAAAGTACCTGAGACAACTTCATTGGATTGTTTGGCTTCATCATTGGTCATCAAATAATTTCGTCCCCTTGCCGTACCCGCCGCTTTCTCCAACTTGTTAACTTGATCACCCCGTAACTCGGGACATTCCGTTCTTCGGTGCCCTTCCTTTTGACAATTATAACAAGTGAGCTTTGGTGTTGAAGATGAGTTTGTACAATCACAAGCCATGTGTATTTGTCGTCCACAATTATTACATTTGGGTCTGTAACCCCCGGACGTACCCTTCTTCAAACTACCGACACTCTCACTCGCACCCTTACTTTTCTTGTTGGAATGACTAGTAGCTTCAAACTTCCTTTTGCTAAAACTAAAGTCACTCTTTTTCGAAACAAGTGACTCAAAACCCTTAGCTATGTCAAACAACTCATCAAAAGTTTTCACCGAGTTCCTACTAATCTTCTCTTGGTAGTTGTCGTTCAACGTTCGGTACTCTTTGAAAAATTCCGCCTTGAATTCATCCCACGTGAATTTGTTAATGCATTTTCTGTAAGTCCCTAGACATCTAGCTTACGTTTGTGATTAGTACTTCAGTTTATGGGCTACCATGATCGCTAGTTGTTATCCTATATGTGTTTATATGTGGTTACAGGTACTGCAGGAACGCAAAAAGGATAATTGACTATATTAGACTCTGTCACACGTACGAGTGAAGTCTCACTCGTACGGCTGACAAGCTCATACGCACAGTTGAGCTGAGCTGAGTCACAAATCTAATCTGACTAAACATACACGAGTGAGTGATCACCCGCATGGCTGAGACAGATCACTCGTACGAGTGACTGCTGACTCGCGCGGTTGACTCAACAGCAGGGGTATTTAAGTGTTATGTTCTTTGTTTTAGGTTAAGTCTCTCATTACACACACATCACTTATATCTAGTAGCCTTATCCGATTCTCTCTCAACCCATATCACTCAAGAGGTAGATAATAGCTCTAGGCATTAATATAATCACACAATCCTTGTTGTGGTTTGACTAATTTAATCCCAAAAAGCTTCACATATTTACTAGAATGGTTTGATTCACTAATTCCGCCTTTGTGTGATTTAAACTTGTTGATTTCGAAGTTCCTATTCATGTTTCATCATTGGTATCAGAGCGTTGGTTATGATTTCAACATCATCTAGTGATTTTTGGTGATTAAAGAGTTTGTTATTTTGGGTTTTTGAGTTTATGAGTGATTTTGATCAAAAAAGAATCATTTTTACGTGTGTAATTGTGATTAGAGAGTGTGTTTTTGCTAGTTTAGTGCTAATCCAGCTTGTGGATGAAGAAATTGAGGTTTAACATCAATTTCTAGGGTTTTTGAATGAATTAGAGTGAACAGCAGCTCACATGAGTGGGGCAAAATTTTTAGCTCACTCGCGAAGTTCACCAGATGGTTGACATCACTCGTGAACTCACACGCATGGTTTAGCATAACCTTGTTAGGTTAAGTGACTACAGTCTGATCACACGAGTGATCAAACGGTTGACTGTGACATGTACGAGTATTCACACGGGTGATCCTAACTCGTACGTCTGAGGTTTGGTGATTGGTTCTTTTGATTAGTTTAGTCACACGTACACTTAAGTAGTGACACATACGCTTGATCAGTGACACGTACGGTTGATCTTCTGAACCGCACGATTTACTTTTGGGAAAAATTTTCAAGATGTTTAATTCAAACGATTATGCGTTAGCTGCACCTTTAGTTCAGAGTATTACGAATATGACTCAACGATTACTCCTTGCTTTGAGTGAATCCGGAAGTGGTACGAAATGTCCGAGGTTAATGAATATGGATAACTATTCCACTTGGAAGTCTAGATTAAAATTTGGTCTGATGGTCAGGACACGAAGCTTTGGAAGTACATTGAAACCGGATTTCAATGGCCACGTTCACCTGTTACAAATGAATTGTATACGTTGCATAATATGCCTTCGGAAGAACGTGAAGAGTATAACTTGGAGAAAAAGATGTACTGTAACTTGACAAGTGCTCTTGATGGCCCGATTTTCCATCAATTTCTGTGTCATGATAACTCATTCAAGATATGGGAAGCACTTCGTACTTTCAATGAAGGAAATACATCTTACAGAACTAGAAAAGGTTTAGAGTTGAAAGCTGAGTTTGATTGTTTTCACTGGCAAGTTGGAGAATCTATTACGGAATTGGTTGAAAGATATCGTCATTTGCTAGCTGAACTACACAAGCATGATGTGACAATTTGCTGAAAAAGACAAAGTAACATGTCTAGCTAGAGCATTACCTTTAGAATGGAATGGTTTTGTATTAACTATGAAAACCAATGGAGAACTTGCTACTGCTACAGTGAACTCATTTATTGCAAGACTTCAGGATGAAGAATTAGAGTTATTAAACAAAGTCAAGAGGTCTAAACAAGTTCAAGACTCGAAAATGTATTGTCCAAATGGTTACACACCACTTAAGTCAGCTCATGCACCATTTCAAACAGCTTTTGCTACGAACTATCAGAATATGTATGGTTTGAATGTTAGTAGTACACCTATTCAACAACCTTCGTATCCACCACAAGTTTCACCATGTTCTCTCAATACTCAATCACAGCCTACTTCCAACACTACAGAGTCATCTACACTGACTGCATCAGATGTTCTTTCTGCACTTAAGTTTGAAAACATAAGGAAAGTCGGGAAAGAAAAGATTAGTAAAGATATAGCTTTACTGTCAAGCCTGGTTAATTCTTATGATAGTTATCTTGATGGTCGTATGGGTAACATTCATCTAACAATAGAAGATTATCATCAACTTGATAAAGATGAAGCAGAAAAGATGGATATTATGTGGGGTATGGCAAATCTTGTGAGAAGAGCAAGAGATTACGAAGAGTGAACTTGAAAACCGATCAGTCTGACCAAAGATACAAAATTGGGTTTTGATATGAATACTGTTACTTGTTACAACTGTGGAGAATTAAATCATTTTTCAAGACAGTGCACAAAATAGAAGAATCAGGGTAATAGTAATCCGTTCAAGAATCAGAACTACAGTTCTCCGAGTCAAACTACCAAGCGTGAGATCTACATTACTAATAAAGTAAATGAAGCTGAAATAGCTGAGACTCCTAACAAAGCTTTGGTTGTCATTCATGGAGATGATGGTGATTGGTCTATCAAATTAAATGTAGATGAACAACAACCTAAAGCTAACATGGAAAAGATCACTGAAACTGAAGCAGATTGTGTTATTGATCAGAATTTAGTTGAGAAGCTGACTGCTCGTGCTGAAAGAGCTGAATGATTGTCTCGAACAATTCGAAAAGAGAAGATTCAGAAACATGTTAAAGACAAATTCAAGAAGTCACGTGATTCAGTTCCTCGTACACCTGAATCTGGAAGTGTTTCACCAACATCGTCAGAGGACTTCTACTTCAACAGTTGGAAGGATAAATATGGTGATATCTCAGTGTTTGAAGAAAGTCTAGAAGCTTATCAAAGTGAAGAGACATTGGTTGATGCTGATAAGGAACTAGATGAATGGGGTAGAATGTTTGCTATTGAACTGGAGATGTTAGTTCTTATGGGGGAAGGTTCAGATCTTGAGAGTGTAAGTACCGAAGTTGATGATTCAGACAAGAAGTCAGACTCAGAGGTTGAAAATGAAACTGATCATACTGGAGTAGATCAAACTGATTTTGAAGCATTGAACAAGCAAGCAGTTGACTTATTAAAGATGTGCTTATCAGGAAGTGATCTTGAAAAGGTTTCTGGTTTGACAAGAGCTAAGGATATCTGGGATAGACTTAAACAGATTCATTTAGGTAAAGATGCTGATACATCAGAGTTCCTTACAGACTCGACAGAATCAGAAGATGAGCTCGATGATGGGAAGAAGACAAATTACTTTGCATTTATGGCTGAGACTTCTTCATCAAATAACGCTCAACAGGTATCTTCTGATCCATCTACTATTATTGAATGTGTTAAATGCACTGAATCTAAATTAACAATAGATAATTTAACAAAGGCATATGCGGAGATGAAAGAAAAATGGCACGCAGACCATGTGACCACTAAGGTTGAAAATGAGTTGAAAGAGCAGATCAAAGTTTATAAAAAAACAACTTCACGATCTTAAATGTTATAACTTTGACATAAATCAAGCTTTAATTAAACGTTTTGACACAATTAATGAACTAAAGAAAGAAAATGAATTCGTTAAAGCTGATTTAGAAGCAATTTCAATTAAAATGAAGTGTTGGGCAAGCACGTCACAATCAAATGCATTAATGGTGGAACTTAATGACACCAAGGTCAAGGGTATTGGATATAGTTCTATGTCTCCTCCTTTTCAGAACACATTTGTTAATGCAAACATAGTTGACGGTCGCCCAGGAGATTGTATCCCTCCTAGTTATGAAGATTATGTTGAAAAGAATTAAAAATGTAGTTCAACTAAGAACACAACTTCCGATGATACTGCTGAAGGTGCTCTAGATCATGAGGAAGATAGGAAAATTGGGTTAGGAGATAACTCTAAGACAAGTAGAGTTAGAACACCGAAAGGTCCTGTTAAAATTTTAAGAAATCCTAGATTTGCTAACAGACCGGTTCCTCCTGTTACACCTAAGCCTGTTCCAAGAAATAAAACAAATGATTCTCCTGTGTTTGTAAGAACACAAGATCCATCATCTTCAAACTCTAATAATGTGTATGAATTTAGAGGACATGGGGAGTTTCGTCAATGTTTTAATTGTGCTATTTTTGGACATATTGCTGCTAATTTTCCTAGAAGATATAGATCACCCAGACAGAAGATTGACCTCACATATGATGATCACAGATCATCTTACTCTCATAAAAAAGGTTCACCTGTTAATGATGAAGTTCGTGTTAAAAATCATACGATAAATGTTGTCTATGGAGAGTATAAGAGAAAGAACTTCAATAGGTTAATTTCTCCTGTGAAGATTAAGGTTCCTAAATAGGATACTGAGGCAAGAGTTGCCAACTCAAGTGATCATAGTAGAGCTTTTGAACCAAAGGCACGATCGCCTTCGCAAAAAGCTAGTCGTCAAAAATACTTTTCTAGTACCAGACCACGAGTGAATTGCTCTGAAAATGAGCAAAATGTGAAAAACCAGAAGAGCAATTTTGCTACTTCTAAACTATCTAAGTTTTCGGTTTCTAATGATGAGATTCCACCAGACTCATACGGGAAATGGATGGAATTTCAAGCTATGGGTGTTAATGGACAACCTACTGCCGTCCGGGCGTGGGTTTCCATTATCAATTAATACTCTTAATGTGATGTGCAGGGAACCAGGGTACCTGCAAAAAACACCTAGATAGTGGATAGCGACGCTTCGAGACATATGACTGGATAGCTATCTCTTCTTTCGAATGTACACCTAATTAAGGGAGGTTATGTAGCTTTTGCTGGAGATAAAGGAGGTCACATTTCAGCTCAAGGTTTATTGAAGAATGAGAAAGTCTGTTTCGATAAAGTGAACTATTGTCAAGAGCTTGCAAACAATTTGTTATCGGTTTCACAAATCTGTGAAAAATCTTTCAAGGTAGCATTTGATGATGAATTCAGCTACATCTTGAAACCAGAGTTTGTGATTCCTCTAGAAATGATTTTGATGAAGGCTCCCAGACAAGCTGATTTATAAATGCTAGATATGAAAGTTGCTACTTCAACTGCTGAACATCATCAAGCTTTTGTTTCTAAAGCGACTGAACAAGATTCTATTACTTGGCACAAACGCATGGGTCATTTAAGCTTTCGAAAAAAGAATCACCTTGTCCACAACAATCTTGTAGAAGGTGTTGATCTTCGATCTTTTCAGATTTCAGGAACATGTGTTCTGTGTAAGATGGGTAAGCAGAGCAAGAAAGCTCATAAGCTGGTGAAGTATAATCCAACCTCTGCTCTACTTGAATTGTTACATATGGATCTTTTCGGTCCAATTCATTTTGAAAGCATTGATGGAAGTAAGTATTGTCTGGTTGTAACTGATGATTATTCAAGATTTTCTTGGGTAATGTTTTTGAAAGAGAAGTCCGATACATTTGAAAACTTGAAAGTGCTAATCAATCGATTAGAAACAGGTTTCAATCTAAAGGTACGAAAGATTCATTGCGACAATGGTACAGAATTCAAGAATCAGTATCTTGCAGGTTTCTGTATTGAAAAAAGGTATCAATATGCAGTTCAGTTCTGCATACGCTCCTCAGATGAATGGTGTTGCTGAAAGAAAGAATAGAGTATTGATCGAGACAGCTAGAATAATGCTAGCAGATTCATCATTACATGTTCATTTTTGGAGTGAAGCTGTTGCAAATGCGTGTTACACTATGAATCGAGTTCTGGCTGTTAAACGATTGGGTAAAACTTGATATGAACTATTGCATGGGAGAAAACCATCCTTGAAGCATCTAGAACCATTTGGTGCACCATGTACCATCTTGAAAAGAAAACCAGGAAGTAAGTTTGATTCAAAAGTGGTTACTGTAGTATTTCTTGGGTATAGTTCTCCTAACAAGCGAGTTTTCAACAATGAGACAAGATGTGTTAAAGAATGGTCTGAAGTTGATGTCCAGAGGAATCATATGAAGAATGCTCTGAAAAGTCATCCTTGGATTTATAACTATGATGAGCTGATTGACTCATTCAATCTTACTACAGATCAGACGGAGAATGAAGTTGAGTTACAAATGTTGTTTGTTTTATAAAATGAACCAGAAGTATCTGCACCTACTCCAACTCCATTACCCACTGTCGATGAACCAGATCAAGATTCAGATCAAGACGTTGATCCAGTGTACGATACCTGCGGATCTGATATTTTAAGTGAGAGTTATGATAATCATGAAGATATTGGTGATACTACAGATTTACAACCTGAGATACCTGTTCCCACACAACTAGTTCCCGGAACTACAGTTGCTCATCCTAGACAGAATATTATTGGAGATCCAAATGCATGTGTTAAAACAAGAAGGCAAGTTCAGTTTGATGGTCAAGTTGATACTCATATGACAGCTGCTGTTGCATACTACGAGTACTCATGTCATATTTCTAGAATAGAACCAAAGACAACAAAGGAAGCCTTGAAGCATGTTGATTGGGTCATGGCAATACAAGAAGAGATTCAGCAATTCCATCGTTTAGATATTTAGAAGCTAGTTACTAAGCCTCACGGTGCTAAAGTAGTTGATCTCAAATGGGTTTGGAAGTGCAAGTTTGAAGAAGATGGCAATGTTATCCGTAACAAAGCAAGATTAGTTGCTAAAGGTTATCAGCAAGATCCTGAATTCGATTATGATGAAGTTTTTGCTCCTGTTGCCAGATTGGAAGCTATTCGCATTTTCTTGACTTTTGCTTCATTTATGAAGTTCAAAGTGTTTCAAATGGATGTCAAGAGTGCATTTCTTTATGGCAAGCTAAATGAAAGAGTATATGTCAATCAACCACTGGGTTTTGAAGATCATCTTCATCCTGACAAAATTTACCATTTACGAATAACCCTATATGGTTTACATCAAGCCCCAAGAGCTTGGTATGGATGTTTGTCAAGTTATCTGATCGAAAAAGGTTATCAAATAGGCACGGTAGATTGTACTCTGTTCACAAAGGTTAAAGATGATGATATCATTTTGGTCCAGATCTATGTAGACGACATTATTTTCGGTTCTACTAAGCAGGAACTCGTCAATGAGTTCGAGCAGGTTATGAAGGACGAATTCGAAATTAGCAAATTGGGTCTCTTACACTACTTTCTTGGTTTGCAAGTAGAACAGACTGATAATGGAATTTTTCTTCATCAAGCAAAGTATGTAAATGATATACTCGAACATTTCGGTATGACTCAAGAACGTCCTGTGTCAACCCCGCTAGCTGTGAATCATGGTATTTAATTAGACTGTGAAGGGGAGCCTGTTGATCCTACATACTATCGGGCAATCATAGGATCGCTCATGTATCTCACTGTATCTAGGCCGGATATTATGTTCGCAACATGTCTGTGTGCTCGTTATCAAGTTAATCCAAATACAGTTCATCTTACAGCTGCCAAAAGAATTCTTCGTTATCTGTTACATTCTCCAAATCTCGGCATCTGGTATTCGAACGAAGAAAAGTTTGATCTTGTAGCATATTGTAATGACCCTGGATTTTCCAACTTATATTATTAATATTTATTATTAATACTTGCGTTGTACTAAATGTATTCTTACACATTTTACTTGTTATCGTACTTGATTTTTCGTTGTCTCGACTCGTCTTTTTGACACGTGCTTTTCACGAATAATATTTTGAATATTATTTACGTTCATAATTAATTATTATTAATTATTCCTAATTAACTAATGTAAGTAGTTAATTCTTGGGCTTGTTACTAATTTGTTACATACTTATACATGGGCTTTTATTATTGGACTTGGACTATCAAGCCCACCCTACTTTCCTTAATAGACTAGTTAGTGAGCCCATCATATTACTATTGATTTATTAAGGTTAAACATAGATTAATTAAGTGTTGGAGACAAGAATGTCTCAAGCATGCATGCACCTCTTTCCCATGCATTTAACCTTATACTCTTCCTAGCATACAACACTCTCCTACACATGAAAGTTGAAGTTGACTACACCCCTTTGAGAGCTCCAAAACAGTCGGCCTTTTGGCTAGGGGAGGGAGATCCATTTTTTTTTTTTTTTTTGTTACTTATTTGCTAATTTGAACTTCATTTATCACATACCTTCTTATACTACTTCTTTCTCTAAACTTTTTCTCTCTCTAAATTGTAAGTAACAACTTTATTTTTCTTTCTTCTTTTTCCTTTAAAAATCACCAAGTATCATCATCAATTTACTTGTTTGTTGTTAAAGATCAAACTTTCTAGTTTGTACCTTCGTAAATCATGCTTCTTCCATCCTTTGTTTGATGAGGAATCAAGAACAAGGATCAAAGCTTGTTAGCTTATGATTCTACACTTGAAAGGTTATAAAGATCTAAAGTTCATGAGCTTTAAGATCTTACTTTTGTTCATGTTTTGAAAACTTAAGGTTTACTTTCTTAAGATCCAAGCTTTGACTTGAATCTTCTTAAGTATGAAACAAATATGAACTTGTTACTTGTAGCTTTAATTTATTTCTTCCTTTTGTATCTACTTAAATTCGTGACTTTATTATTTTGGTCAAGTGTTACTAGTTAAACTTGATCTCATTTTTCTTGAAACTAAAGTTTAAACTTTGTAAGTTCAAGAACATGGAAGTTAAACTTTCTAGTAATAACTTCATACACTTATGTTGGATCTAAGTTTCTATAGCTTATGGTCTTTTAATTTTGTCTAAAACAAAAGCTTATAAGCTTATATACATTCTACAAGATAAAAATTTAAGTTTCATAACTTATGGTTTTATTAAAGTAAAGATCCAAGTTCTATAACTTAGGGTTTAACTTAAGAACAATAGATCTAGACTTTCTAGACTAGGATCTTCAAGATCTAACTAAGATCTAAGTTCTACAACTTAAGATCTTGTTTATTTAGTTTACATTCAAATTTATAGCTTAATATTACTATTAGAACTCATGTATGTGTCGGATCTAAGATCTTGATGTAACTTTAGTTCATCAACCTTCTTACAACCCTTAAATGAGTTGTGCTACATATCTTAGACATACACTAGTGTCATGATGGTCAAAACTTGGTAAAGATGATGCAAACACATCAACGAGTTGTACACTTGAAGCTATAAGCATCAAGGATGAGAACCGTGATGAGCATCAAGCACCAAGAATCCACCGAAGCACTTTGCTTACTGATTTCTGGATCTGATCAAGCTCCTGGACTACAGTAAAAGTTAATTTCCAATTAGTTCGGTTCGAGTAGATGATTTTCCGTTTAGGCATTGTCTTAATCCGATTTACGGTTTAGGATTTATAGCCTTCCGAAAGTCACTACGCCCTTTTAACGTTGTGCGGAAATTTCTGACCAACTCGTACTTAAACCATCACCACGGTCAAATGAAGACGAGTTCGGTTCTGGAAACTGGTTAGCAACTAGGGGACTCATATACGGATCCATGGCCACTGGTCTCACCTCATTTCAGTTTGTATAGAGGTCGTGGCGGCTGGACGAATTCAGCCTTTGTTTCGATCTCTATTCTTGATTGAAAACTTTCTTTACTTTTTACTTATGTTGTTGATGATGATGATACTTAAGACCTAATTTACATACTTTTAAACCTTTGGGAACGATTTACTGAATAAGTAACTTTTGACTTAGGTTGAGGACCTTTCGGACCAACTACTTGCTTACTTATCTCGTACCGACTTTACTACTTTTCACTGTGAGTTATAGCATCCCTTTTTACTTTAACTATTTTGGGAATTGAGAATATGTGCGCTTTTTACATTTTACATACTAGGTACTAGTACTTAAACTTTATATATGTGTGGGTTATACAACTGCATAAACTTTCCCCTTAGCTCGGTAACGTTTAGTCATTGGTTTTTGAACCGGTGAACGCGAATCTTAGATATGGATCCATAGGGTTTGACATCCCCACTCGGGCTAGTCGCGCAAGCATTCAACGGGTGTTTAATACTTCGTAAAGTTACGCACTCGCCATGTGTACTTTTAGGGGGTGATATTACGTTAAGTTAGTTACCAAGTGCCCACGGTTAAGCATATACTTTTCATACTGTTTTGAAACACTGAAATCTCGTGGCCTACCTTACATTACTGTTATACTTAAACTATAGCTCACCAACATTCATGTTGACGTTTTTAAGCATCTTTTCTCAGGTTCTTAGAGGTTTGATGCTTCCGCTGTAGTAGTCTTGCTGTGTAGACTCCCGCTGCTTTTGCTAGAGATGTCTCTGCATAAAACGTTTACCTTGCATTCACAACTATGTTACTTTTGAAACCATGAATTTGTAATGACCATTAGGTCGCTTACTTATGTTAATTGCTTCTATTCGTAGAAGCCTACTATCGTTTGTAATACTTTTGATGTTGGTTATGACGTCACCCTTTCTTATGAATGCAAACTTATTTTAAAACAGCATATAGTGTTTGACCTTGTAATGATCCTGTTGATGATGATCCGTACACGCTAATTTTGTACGGGGTATCACATTTGGTATCAGAGCATTGGTTGTAGGCAATTAGGTTGCGTTAGTGAGTCTAGACCGGACCGAGTAGGATTCACTAATAGGACTAATCTACAACTTGCTAGTTTACTTGTTTCGGCGGAACTTGCTACATGCTGCTGCTTACTTTTACTGCTATATGTCGTATACTGCTACTTGTTTTCACTACTGCATGCTATTATCTGCGTTCGATTGCATGATACTTCTGTAGGGTTTGTTATTATTGCCATGCTATCTACTGCTATAGATGATCTAGACTGTCGTAGTTACTTTGCGTAATACGTGCTTGCTATATGACTTACTGACATGGAAAAAGTTATTTTTCCTTGTTCAGATGTGGAATATCCCGCCCATCATCATTGACTTGGAGAGCGACTCAGATTCTCCTGCCGCCTCACCTGCTACTGCTGCCAACTCACAGATCCTGTCATCGCTACCCTCCAGTGACTCTGGCGATTCATCCTCTGGGGACAGTAGCCACACACCTGACTTGATGATTACCTCCGACGGAGACGAGGACCTAGAGGAGATTCCAGCTCCACCTAGCCAAGGACTCCCGGAGCCACAGCACCATTCCGGTGGTGTTGTGATTCCTGGGGGAAATGAGGACGGTCCTTTCCGTAATGAGCGAGGACATTGGGTCAGACGCCTTGCTGATGGACGTCTCGTGCCGATCCCGCCTAGCAGGTATCGACTTATGACCACCGGTCGAGCAGATCCACCCTCAGATGATTCAGACGACTCATCATCCGATGACTACAACGAGGAGGATTCCGACGAGGATTCCGACGAGGACATTCAGGAGGCGCCCGTGCAGCCACCCTCTACCCCACCGAAGAAGTAGTATCGTTTCGATGGTACTGTTATTCCGGGGGTTAACGGAGGTAGACCGTTCGTGGACACATGCGGACAGTTGGTTAGGGTTACAGCCCGTAAGCGGGTTGTGCCTTACCCTGCCGATCCATTCGTGCGTAAGGCTTCCCGTTACGTACCGTCTACATCTGGTGCTGGACCGTCTGCACCACCAGCTCCACCAGCATCATCTGCCCCACCAGCTCCACCTGTACCGTCTGCACCGCCTGCCCCACCAGCATCCCCCGTCGTTGAGGAACTGACGAGGGAAGTGCATATCCTCCACGCTCGGGTAACTGAGCTTGAGGACCAGGTGTCCCACATGATGGACATTCTTTACCCACCGTCACCATAGGGCTATTGTATTAGATTTCATTATGTAATCACGTTTGTAGTTTCATGTTTTACTTATGTAATCCTGTTTGTAGTTTCATGTTTTACTCATGTATTGTACGAACCGTATGCGGATGTATGCAACTTTCTTATTAATGAATGAAACTTAGTGTTGTTTAATTTTTGTACGCTGTTCTATTTACATTACGGTATGATGATTTTGTGATATCTGTATCTAGTTGCATTACTTAATTAACATGCGATGTGTTGATTCCATGTTGGTTACCATATACTGTAATATTATTTATTGAATGCTGGATTTTGACTTAAGTCAAAACTTTTGTTCATAAGAACAATGGCAAATGGTTCAAGAATTCCAAGGGAAATGCCCACAGCGGCACAGACTGAGGAAATGATAACTGCTCGAGTAGCCGAAGCAATTGCGAATGTCAACCCCCAAGCTCCACCGGTTAACCAGCACAATCATAACGGGTGCACCTATAAGGAATTTCAAAGCTGCAAGCCCCACAATTTCAGTGGTACTGAGCGGCCAGTTGGACTGACAAGATGGTTTGAGAAATTGGAAGTTGTGTTCTGTAACGACCCTACTTTTTCCGTTATCTTTTGCCGTTAATTATTTAACGACCGTTAACTGTTATTCGTGCCACGTCATTTGTATGACCTATATTATTATTTTTGTAATAATATATTAATTATTATGTGTTATATGAATATTTTATTCATATCTTAAATTGTACGTTTCTACTTGTCGCAGATTTCTATCCGGCGAATCTTTTCGGTTTTCAAACCAACGGTCGAGCTTTCGGGATTTTTAAGTCCTAAATATCTTAAATATGATATTTTTATGTCATATGAATATATATAGTGTTTATATATTTTATTTGTCGCGTATATGTTATCTCTCCGAATATTTAATCGCGTAGCGGTATTTTCGTGTTTCGGGTTTCGTTCGGGCATTCGGGCCACAAGTAAATACTCTTAGCATCAAGTTGGCCCACAAGTGGGGCCCAACCTTCATATTTCAGCCGAAATCATCAAGGGGAGGGGGGTATTGTGCCAATTTTTGAAAGATTAGATTACATGATCAAAATTGGCTCATTTCTTTCATTTAACCTAATCATTTTTTTTCTCTCTTCTCCTTCCTCCTCTCCTCATGTTGCCATCACCACCACCATATACCATCATCATCATCTTCATTTTTCAAGCTTAAAGATTTAGGGCTTTTATCATTTCCGGATTCTACTCTTCGTTCTCTACGCGACTACATCCTTTGTTCTTCGATTGGGGTATATTCATGAACCCTAATTTTTCAATTTTTATTCATTCCTACTGATTATATATGTATTTTGAATTTATTATGATAGTATAGCACTTGTGTATTGTTGTATTGATGATTGTATGCATAGAATCACTCGTTATTACATGTTTTCAGTTTGATTGATTGTGAACAGCGGACTATTCGACCATTTAAATAAACTTAACTGTTATAAAAGTGAAATTAAGGTGTCTAGATGAGTTCCTCTCATCAAGACATTAATTTTAGACTCCGGATTCATGTCGTTTCGATTCCCGGAGCCATTGTTATGATCAAAATGGTATTTTGTTAAGATTGAATTGTGATATTGGTATGAACCAGGTTTGGTCCGACTTTGTGACCATATTTGGTGACTTTAGGGTGTGTTAGTGTGTTAGGATTAATGGTGGAACGAACTTTCATGTTCGGGTCATCTCAATCTGAGCCACGAATCACCCGTTATGACTAAAACACGTTTTTGAGCGGATTGAAGATCCAAACTGATTAGTGGCTGTGAGTCACGACTAATTTTCTGTTCTTGGGGTGTTCTTGAGCACACTAAGGTGTCGGGTGAGTTGGTTAGATGAAGATATATATAAGACTCGCCAAAAACTGATTCCCGTGGCTGAAGTTATGACCCGATGAACTTTTAATTAAAAACTTATGGTTATTAATTACGACTTATGAAAAATAATGATTTTCAATATTAATAAATTACTTATGATATAAAAATTAATTATTATAATTTAAGACTTATGATATATATATATATATATATTATATCATTTAATTATTACTTATGATTTAATTAAACTTTTAATTAAACTCATGATTAATAATACTTTTATTATTAATGAAAAATACTTATGATAAGTATTAAACTTATATTATGAGATTATTATAAGGAGACCTATAATAAGGATTAATTAATTATTTAATTATTATAAGGCTTAGTTATTATTTAATTATAATTTAATTATTAAATATTTATGATTTAATAATTAAAATTAGAAACTTATGATATGATTAATAATTCATTATTAATTAATAATACTTATGATATGATTTAAAATTTATTATTAATTAATAATACTTATATTATGATTAATATTTAATTAATTAATTAAATACTTATGTTATATTAATTATATCATTTAAACTTATGTTAACTTTAATAATTCATTTTAATTTAATTAAACTTATGTTATGACATAATTAGACATATTTAACTTTAATAAACATTATAACTTACATTATTATTACAACTTACACTTTTAAAATTAACATTGACTATGTTTGACTAAGGTTGACTTTTGAGTTGACTTCCGGTTGACTTTGACTTTCAGTTGACTTTTGATGAGTTTCTAAATAAGGAAACTTTCCTAACTTAAAACTTTCTAAAAATAGAAACTTTCTAAATTTGGAAACTTTCCAAAAATATAAACTTTTCAAAAATAGAAACTTTCCAAAAATAGAAACTTTCCAAAAATAGAAACTTTCCAAAAATAGAAACTTTCCAAAAATAGAAAGTGTGTGTCCGTACACTGTTCCGATTAAACCGATGCATGTTGAGTATTGTTCTATGACTACTTGCAACATGTACAATAGCTATCATACTAAAACTTGACCTAAGTTAGTTATTTATATCGACCTTCTTTATTTATAGGTCGGCATTGTGATCATTCCTGATCACTTTACTTCATTTGCTGTTCGCATATTTGTGTGGTTACTTCGTTTGCTATCAAGGTGAGTTATAGTCTCATTTTTCTATTTAAATCTTTTGGGATGAGAATACATGCAATTTATTTTATATTTTGGACACAAGTGGAGGTTGGTTTAAATTATTCATTGTGAGTTGAACAAAAATATTCCCTAGTCTGGTAACTGTAATCACTGGTTTCTACTAGTGAACGCGAATCTTATGGATAGATCTATCGGGTTTGACAACCCCATTTCGAGATAGTCGCGCTAGCAATTTATAATCGGAATGTTTAGTACTTCGTAATTTGTTGTAGATACACTTGTTCGGTGTATATTATTTATTGTGTTTGGCAAGGGTAAATAAATGGTTAAGTGGTTACCAGGTGGCTCACGGTAAATGGAATAATGTTTTTATATGTTTTCTAGCATATAATTTTGTGGTCCAAAAAGGAGTTTTTATGTTTTCAAACCTAAATTTTTACGGTTTAAATTAAATATTGTTTGCAATATTAAACCTATAATTCACTCAACATTTTTGTTGACAGTTACTCGCATGTTTTATTCTCAGGTTCATGATTGATTGCTTCCGCCGTGCTTAGAGAGTCTGCATATTTATGATGGCAGCTTTTGCTAAACAATAACTTGCATTCTATTTTGATACATTTAATAGTGGATGTTGTTGACTTAGTTTTGGTCAATTTTTGGTTAAGTAATAATGTATGGTTTTTCTAAACTTACATATTTTGATAGATTTCCTTTATAGGAAATCATTTTTAAATAAAAAATGCAAGGTTATTTATTAAATTCATATAGAGTTATGAACAAGCTGTGGGACCAAGATAACGATGGTCGTCAAGTGTACTTTGACGGGTCGTTAAAGTTGGTATCAGAGCTCTGGTTGTAGGGAATTAGGCTGCATTGATGTCGTTACCCGAGTCGATAGGGTGCATTAGTGAGTCTAGTTTACAGCCCGGCCTATAATATATTATTATATGTGATTATTGGTACTGTTTTGGTATGTATATTGTTATCATACATACATCTCTATTATGTTCTGAATCCGGGAGGAACTCCCATACCGATTTAAACGTATTCTTTGACTTATGCGAACTTATCCTTATAAGAACACCTCGGGTAGTGAAACTGAGGGATGTCATTCTTGACTTCTGAAATTCTCGACATTTCTATGTCATCTTTTATGGTTATGTATATAACGTTTGAGTTATATTACACAAGATGTCATTCTTGACTTCTAAATGCTCGGTATTTCAATGTCAACTATTATGTTTAGGTATATAACATTCTTGTTATATTACGTGCCTTTGTACCGTTGTGCCGTTGTGCTTTGGTTTTTTAACCGGAAAACATCATTCTTGACTTTTAGAGATTTTTGGTACTTCGAAGACATTTCTACGTCATCGTTACTCCTATTCGTTACTTATGATGTTTTATCTCTTGTACTATCCTTAACACATTGTTTAAGAAATTGTTTTAGAGAAATTGTGTGGAAATCCGAGGTTGATCGCGTGTCCTGACCTCATGTAGTGCTATTGGAATGGAACTATGAATTAGTGAAATATAATGGCGTCAGGTCAACGTGATTATATTATGGTAATTCATAAAGAAGTTCCAATATTATGACATGAGGAATAGAAAGCGAGTCAAAGGAAATTTTTATACTACTCATTCAGAAATTCCGATGTATTACATGGGTAGGGAAGATACTCATTTTCTTAATCATTGAGATACGGGAAACTCGTTTTATCCCATGCTTTTATCATTCATAACTTGCTTGTTAGCAACAGCTTCGCTCGGGAAGAGTTTTGGCCCAAGGACTTATGTCCTGATAATAGTCAAAACAATATTTAACTCATTAGTTTTCATGACCTCGTAGCATTTGTTGATTAGATTGTTGCAAGACGATTCAAGTCCTTCACCCGAACTTCAACGATCTTGCTTCAACTCGTAACCCCTGAAATACGGATACCCTGCTTTTCATCAAAAAATTTACACATTTGTTTAATGGGGCGACCCTCATGGGATTTATGGATAAATAGAAGTAGTAAGATTTTCTGTCATGTATGCAATTTATAAAATCATATTTGTACACATAAAATCAAATGAATAAATTTACCCTTAACTTATTTTGGTTAGTACATACTAAATTATACCTCCAAATTATTTTAAATCCAATCCTTTATTTCGTTGATTAATTAAGTCAAATTATTTTACGTAAAATGGTACACATTGTACATACTTCTAAAATTACTAAGAACTTCGTTCCGTTTATGGGGTTACATCAGACATTTAGAGCTTTTTCAAAACTTCTTTGATTGATTATATTAAAATTTTTGCATTACCCTGCAGTGTGTTTGGATCACAATTCTCCTCATCCTCCATTTAAGGATGAAATCTACCATTAAGTTCAGCGATAAAAACTCTATAAAAACTCTTACGCCACTTTGGATGGTGGTTTTATAAAATTGTTGGGAAGTCCTTACGCTCATAAAATTTTCCCTCTATTGGTTGGACATGAGCGAAACATGGATCGATAAACTAGTTTTCTGAGGTACGTTCAGTGGTCATCCTGTTATCAGGAAAGGCACTGGGGTGGGTTTTTGCCCCAACTATTGTTATAGTTGGTATCACAGATATATATTACGCTAGACCGTCTGAGAAGTTTCTACTCTCGATATTCACGGCTAACCGCACCACCCTCGTAAACATCAATCCTATGATTCTATACTTTGAGATGCACAGAATCATTTTTGGAGATTCATCTCACCTGGAGACGAATATTCTTTATAACCCACGATTCACGTTTCTTTTCATCCGTACATAAATTGAAGAATAAGGATGAATCCCAGATTGCCTCTCTCATTGTGCAAGGAAGTTCACTCTCGTTGAAATATCACACCTTTTGTACGTCTTCCTTTCGAAAATGTAATGAAAATTTACTTTGAAATCCATGGTCCTCGTTATCTCCTTTGAGAGAATTGCCTTAAATATCTATGCCACTTACGTGACTACTCCATATATTTCTTCCTTCATTGTTGCAACTATACTTCATTCGTCCCAGTTCGTCCCCTTGGAGAGCTTCTGTTTTGTTTGTTAAGAAGAAAGATGGTTCGTTCTGATTGTGTATTGATTATCGCGAGTTAAACAAGCGTACTATTAAGAATCGTTACCCTCTTCCGACAATCGATGATCTATTCGATCAGCTTCAAGGTTCGTCTGTTTATTCTAAGATCGATCTTCGTTCCGGCTATCATCAGTTGCGTGTTAAAGAATCTGATGTTCTGAAAACTGCTTTTCGCACCCGTTATGGCCACTTTGAATTCCTTGTTATGCCGTTCAGATTGACAAATGCACCTGCTGTGTTCATGGACCTCATGAACCGTGTGTGTAGACCCTATCTGGACAAATTCGTTATTGTTTTCATCGACAAAATCCTTATTTATTCTAAGAATGATGAAGAGCACGAAGAACATTTGAAGTTAGTGCTTGATTTATTGAGAAAAGAAGAGTTGTACGCTAAGTTCTCTAAGTGTGCTTTCTAGTTAAGAGAAGTTCAAATCCTTGGACATATTGTTAGTGAATAGGGAATACAAGTTGATCCTGCTAAAATTAAGGCGATTGAAAGGTGGGAAATTCCAAAAACTCCTACTCAGATTCGTCAGTTTCTAGGGTTGGCAGGTTACTATAGAAGGTTCATTCAAGATTTCTCTCGTATAGCGAAACCTCTGACTGCTTTAACGCACAAGAGGAAGAAGTATGAGTGGAAGGATGAACAAGAGAATGCTTTTCAGATTTTGAAGAAGAAGTTGACTACCGCTCTGATATTGTCACTACCTGAGGGTAATGATGATTTTGTTGATCATTGTGATGCATCGCGTCAGGGCTTTGGCTGTGTTTTGATGCAGTGAAATAAAGTTATTGCGTATGCGTCACGTCAGTTAAAGATCCATGAACAGAATTATACAACCCATGATTTAGAATTGAGAGCTGTTGTGTTTGCGCTTAAGATTTGGAGACAGTATCTTTATGGGGTCAAAAGTATGGTGTACACCGATCACAAAAGTCTTTAACATATCCTTGATCAGAAACAGTTGAATATGAGGCAATTAAGATGGATTGAGATGTTGAATGATTATGATTGTAAGCTTTTATATCATCCAGGAAAGGCCAATGTTGTGGCTGATGCGTTAAGTCGTAAAGAGAGGACTGAACCTCATAGGTTTAGAGCCTTAAATATGACCATTCGAACAAACCTCGCAAGGCAGATTCTTGCAGCTCAATAAGAAGCCTTGAAGGAGGAGAATTTTGTAACGGGAAGGTCGAGGCTTGAGTAAACAGTTAGAGGTACGAACCGATGGTTCTCGGTATTTTGCAGGACGCCTTTGGGTTCCGAAGTTTGGTGATCTGCGACAACTTGTTCTAGAGGAGGCTCATAAGTCTAGGTACTCTATTCATCCTGATTCAGGAAAGATGTATCATGATCTTAAGGAGCTATATTGGTGGCCTCATTTGAAGGCTGATGTGGCTACGTATGTTGCTAAGTGTTTGACCTGTGCTAAGGTTAAAGCTGAACATCAGAACCGTCAGGACTTTTGGTGCAACTTGAAATTTCCGAGTGGAAGTGGGAAAGCATTATAATGGATTTTATTATGAAGTTACCGAGAGTTGTGGGTGGTTATGATACATTTTGGGTTATTGTTGACCGACTCACTAAGTCAGCTCACTTTTTGCCAATTATTGAAACGAATTCGATGGAGAAGCTTACTCGTTTGTATTTGAAGGAGATTGTTTCTAGATATGATGTTCCTGTATCTATTATTTCAGACAGAAACAGCCGATTTGTATCGAGGTTTTGGCGATCCTTACAGGAAGCTTTGGGAACTAAGTTAGATATGAGCACTGCTTATCATCCACAGTCAGATGATCAGAGTGAAAAGACCATTCAAACGTTGGAAGACATGTTACGAGCATGCATCATTGATTTTGGTACTGGTTAAAATAAGTACTTGCCACTGGCTGAATTTTCTTATAATAAACAGCTATCATACAAGTATTGAGGCGCACCTTTTGAAGCGCTGTATGGTAGAAAGTGTAGGTCTCCTGTCTGCTGGAATGAGGTTAGGGATGCTCAACTCACAGGTCCAGGAATTATTCATGAGACTACCGAGGAGATCGTACAGATTAAGGAAAGTTTGAGAACCGCCAGAAGTCGGCAAAAGAGCTATGCCAATAAGAGAAGGAACGATATTGAATTTCAGGTCGGTGATCGTGTTATGTTGAAGGTATCACCTTGGAAGGGCGTGATACATTTTGGTAAAAGGGGAAAGTTGAATACTCATTTTGTTGGACTGTTTGAGTTTATTGAGAGAGTTAGACCAGCGGCATATCGTTTGAAATTGCCACAAGAACTCAGTGTTGTTCATGACGTTTTTCATGTATCTAATTTAAAGAAGTGTTTGGTCGAGGCCGATGAAACTTTTCCTCTGGAGGGACTTCATGTTGATAAGCAACTACATTTTATTGAGGAACCTGTTAAAATTATGGATCGAGAGGTTAAGACTCTTAAGCAGAGTAGAATTCCTATTGTTCGGGTTAGAAAGAACGCCAGACGCGGTCCCGAGTTCACTTGGGAGCGTGAAGATTAGATGAGGCAGAAGTACCCGCATTTTTTCCCAGATGCTGAGTCAACCCCTGCACCTGCTTAAATTTCGGGACGAAATTTCCGTAACGGGAAGGTACTGTAACGACCCTACTTTTTCCGTTATCTTTTGCTGTTAATTATTTAACGACCGTTAACTGTTATTCGTGTCACGTCATTTCTATGACCTATATTATTATTTTTGTAATAATATATTAATTATTATGTGTTATATGAATATTTTATTCATATCTTAAATTGTACGTTTCTACTTGTCGCAGATTTCTATCCCGCGAATCTTTTCGGTTTTCAAACCAACGGTCGAGCTTTTGGGATTTTTAAGTCCTAAATATCTTAAATATGATATTTTTATGTCATATGAATATATATAGTGTTTATATATTTTATTTGTCGCGTATATGTTATCTCTCGGAATATTTAATCGCGTAGCGGTATTTTCGTGTTTCGGGCTTCGTTCGGGCATTCGGGCCACAAGTAAATACTCTTAGCATCAAGTTGGCCCACAAGTGGGGCCCACCTTTCATATTTCAGCCGAAATCATCAAGGGGAGGGGGTATTGTGCCAATTTTTGAAAGATTAGATTACATGATCAAAATTGGCTCATTTCTTTCATTTAACCTAATCATTTTTTTTTCTCTCTTCTCCTTCCTCCTCTCCTCATGTTGCCATCACCACCACCATATACCATCATCATCATCTTCATTTTTCAAGCTTAAAGATTTAGGGCTTTTATCATTTCCGGATTCTACTCTTCGTTCTCTACGCGACTACATCCTTTGGTCTTCGATTGGGGTATATTCATGAACCCTAATTTTTCAATTTTTATTCATTCCTACTGATTATATATGTATTTTGACGTTATTATGATAGTATAGCACTTGTGTATTGTTGTATTGATGATTGTATGCATAGAATCACTCGTTATTACATGTTTTCAGTTTGATTGATTGTGAACAGCAGACTATTCGACCATTTCAGTAAACTTAACTGTTATAAAAGTGAAATTAAGGTGTCTATATGAGTTCCTCTCATCAAGACATTAATTTTAGACTCCGGATTCATGTCGTTTCGATTCCCGGAGCCCTTGTTATGATCAAAATGGTATTTTGTTAAGATTGAATTGTGATATTGGTATGAACCAGGTTTGGTCCGACTTTGTGACCATATTTGGTGACTTTAGGGTGTGTTAGTGTGTTAGGATTAATGGTGGGACGAACTTTCATGTTCGGGTCATCTCAATCCGAGCCACGAATCACCCGTTATGACTAAAACACGTTTTTGAGAGGATTGAAGATCCAAACTGATTAGTGGCTGTAAGTCACCACTAATTTGCTGTTCTTCGGGTGTTCTTGAGCACACTAAGGTGTCGGGTGAGTTGGTTAGACGAAGATATATATAAGACTCGCCGAAAACTGATTCCCGGGGCTCAAGTTATGACCCGATGAACTTTTAATTAAAAACTTATGGTTATTAATTACGACTTATGAAAAATAATGATTTTTCATTATTAATAAATTACTTATGATATAAAAAGTAATTATTATAATTTAAGACTTATGATATATATTTATTATATCATTTAATTATTACTTATGATTTAATTAAACTTTTAATTAAACTCATGATTAATAATACTTTTATTATTAATGAAAAATACTTATGATAAGTATTAAACTTATATTATGAGATTATTATAAGGAGACTTATAATAAGGATTAATTAATTATTTAATTATTGTAAGGCTTAGTTATTATTTAATTATAATTTAATTATTAAATATTTATGATTTAATAATTAAAATTAGAAACTTATGATATGATTAATAATTCATTATTAATTAATAATACTTATGATATGATTTAAAATTTATTATTAATTAATAATACTTATATTATGATTAATATTTAATTAATTAATTAAATACTTATGTTATATTAATTATATCATTTAAACTTATGTTAACTTTAATAATTCATTTTAATTTAATTAAACTTATGTTATGACATAATTAGACATATTTAACTTTAATAAACATTATAACTTACATTATTATTACAACTTACACTTTTAAAATTAACATTGACTATGTTTGACCAAGGTTGACTTTTGAGTTGACTTCCGGTTGACTTTGACTTTCAGTTGACTTTCTAAATAAGGAAACTTTCCTAACTTAAAACTTTCTAAAAATAGAAACTTTCTAAATTTGGAAACTTTCCAAAAATAGAAACTTTCCAAAAATAGAAACTTTCCAAAAATAGAAACTTTCGAAAAATAGAAACTTTCCAAAAATAGAAACTTTCCAAAAAAGGAAACCTGCTAAAAATAGAAACTTTCTAAAAATAGAAAGTGTGTGTCCGTACACTGTTTCGATCAAACCGATGCATGTTGAGTATTGTTCTATGACTACTTGCAACATGTACAATAGCTATCATACTAAGACTTGACCTAAGTTAGTTATTTATATCGAACTTCTTTATTTATAGGTCGGCGTTGTGATCATTCCTGATCACTTTACTTCATTTGCTGTTCGCATATTTGTGTGGTTACTTCGTTTGCTATTAAGGTGAGTTATAGTCTCATTTTTCTATTTAAATCTTTTGGGATGAGAATACATGCAATTTATTTTATATTTTGGACACAAGTGGAGGTTGGTTTAAATTATTCATTGTGAGTTGAACAAAAATATTCCCTAGTCTGGTAACTGTAATCACTGGTTTCTACTAGTGAACGCGAATCCTATGGATAGATCTATCGAGTTTGACAACCCCATTTCGAGCTAGTCGCGCTAGCAATTTATAATCGGAATGTTTAGTACTTCGTAATTTGTTGTAGATACACTTGTTCGGTGTATATTATTTATTGTGTTTGGCAAGGGAAAATAAATGGTTAAGTGGTTACCAGGTGGCTCACGGTAAATGGAATAATGTTTTTATATGTTTTCTAGCATATAATTTTGTGGTCCAATATTAAACCTATAATTCACTCAACATTTTTGTTGACAGTTACTCGCATGTTTTATTCTCAGGTTCATGATTGATTGCTTCCGCTGTGCTTAGAGAGTCTGCATATTTATGATGGCAGCTTTTGCTAAACAATAACTTGCATTCTATTTTGATACATTTAATAGTGGATGTTGTTGACTTTGTTTTGGTCAATTTTTGGTTAAGTAATAATGTATGGTTTTTCTGAACTTACATATTTTGATAGATTTCCTTTATAGGAAATCATTTTTAAATAAAGAATGCAAGGTTATTTATTAAATTTATATAGAGTTATGATCAAGCTGTGGGACCAAGATAACGATGGTCGTCAAGTGTACTTTGACGGGTCGTTAAATGTTCCGTGTGAGCAACTTCTCAGAAATGAACAAAACTAAGTATGCCTCCTGTACGCTGTCGGACGGCGCTTTAACCTGGTGGAACACACTTGCTCAGGCTAAGGGAATTGACGAGGCCTATGCTACATCGTTGGAGGAATTTAAGGGGGCTATGATCAAGGAGTACTGCCCCATAACAGAGATTCAGAAAATGGAAGCTGAGTTTTGGAAGTTGAAGGTTGTGGGAACCGATCTTGATGGTTATAACCGAAGGTACCTGGAATTATCTCTGATGTGCCCCACGATGGTTACGCCGGAATTTAAGCGAATGGAACGGTATTTGTGGGGAATTCCCAAGTCCATCCAGGGAAATTTCACCTCTTCGAAAACAGCTGATGTCCCGGAAGCTATGGGCATGGCGCACACCCTGATGAACCAAATTACCAGCAAAGAACCAGAAAAGGGAATATTCGAATCGGGAGCTAGTAATGAGAAACGTAAGTGGGACAGCAACAAGGGAAGGATCTTTGATCAAAACCCAGTTAAGAGGCATGAAAGTTTCAAGGGGAACAACGATGGGAGGAACCCCAACCCAAACCCTAGCTCAAACCCTAACTACAAGGGTAGTCTCCCGCAGTGCAAGGGATGCTACAAGCATCATACCGGGTACTGCAATGTGGTCTGTGAAAAGTGTAAAAGTACAGGGCACATTGGCAAAGACTGCAAGATCACCACCCCAACTGTGAAGACAAACCCTACTGGACCAAGGAAGTGCTATGAGTGTGGACAACAGGGCCACTTCAGGAATGAATGTCCCAACAAGAGAAAGGACGGCAGGCCAGCGCATGGAAGAGCTTTCAACGTAAACGCAAGGGATGCCCATGAGAACCCCGACTTGGTTACAGGTATATTCACTATCAATAATCTATTAGCTTCTGTCCTATTTGATACTGGTGCAGATAGGAGTTATGTATATAGACACTTTTGCTCTAAGATAGATTGGTCGTTAGTTCCTTTAAAAGAGAGTATGCTTGTTGAGGTAGCCAATGGAAAACTTGAGAAAGTTGACCAAATTAACAGAGGATGTATTATCAACATAGCTGGTGTGGATTTCGAGATTCACTTGATACCCATCAAATTAGGAAGTTTTGATGTGATTGTCGGTATGGACTGGTTGACTAAGGTAAGGGCCGACATTATCTGTGGAGATAAAGCTATTCGTATACCACACGGAGATGGTGAGCCACTGATTATTTACGGAGAGAGATGTAACTCAAAGCTGAACCTCATTAGTTGCATGAAAGCACAAAAGATCATGAAGAAAGGACGTCTTGCTGTTTTAGCACATGTGAAAACATTAGAAACCGAGGTGAAGAGCGTGGATGATGTACGAATTTTGAACGAATTTCCTGATGTCTTCCCAGAAGAATTGCCTGGATTACGGCCATCAAGAGCAGTGGAGTTTTAGATTGATTTAGTGCCAGGAGCTGCACCTGTGGCTCGCGCACCTTATCGACTCGCACCTTCCGAAATGCAAGAGTTGTAGAGTCAACTACAAGAACTGCTAGACAGTGGATTTATCCAACCAAGTTCTTCGTCTTGAGGTGCACCTGTTTTGTTTGTGAAGAAGAAGGACAGATCTTTCCGCATGTGTATTGACTACTGCGAACTCAACAAGTTGACGATCAAGAATCGGTATCCCCTTCCCTGAATTGACGATATTTTCGATCAGCTGCAAGGTTAAGCATTTACTCTAAGATCAATTTACGATCAGGTTATTACCAGCTGATGGTGAAGGAGAGCGATGTGATGAAAACTGCGTTCAGAACCCGTTATGGTCACTATGAGTTCCTCGTGATGCCATTCGGTTTAACCAATGCACCTGCAGTGTTTATGGATCTCATGAATCGTGTATGCAAGCCATACCTGGATAAGTTCCTTATCATCTTCATAGATGATATCCTCATCTACTCCAAAAGCGAAGAAGAACATGAGCAACATCTTCGACTAGTGCTTGAACTCTTGAGACAATAGCAACTTTATGCCAAATTCTCCAAGCGCGAGTTTTGGTTGAAGGAAGTCCGGTTCCTGGGTCATATTGTGAGCGATCAAGGTATCAAAGTTGATCCCACAAAGATCGAGGCTATCAGCAAGTGGGAAACCCCCACTACTCCGACTCATATCCGCCAATTTTTAGGTCTCGCCAGTTACTACCGAAGATTTATTGAAGGTTTCTCTCTGATTGTGCGTCCTTTGACCGCGCTGACTCACAAAGGGAAGAAGTTCATTTGGGAAACCGAACAAGAATCATCATTTCAAATCTTGAAGCAGAAGTTAACCACCGCGCCTATCTTATCACTTCCTGAAGGCAGTGACGATTTCTTTGTATATTGCGATGCCTCGAAAAATGGTTTTGGTTGCGTATTGATGCAAAGAACGAAGGTCATTGCTTATGCTTCTCATCAACTGAAGATTCATGAGCGAAACTACACTACTCATAATCTCGAACTTGGAGCCGTTGTCATTGCGCTCAAATTATGGAGACACTATCTTTATGGAACTAAAATTATTATCTTCACCGACCACAAAAGCCTCCAACACATATTCGATCAGAAACAACTGAACATGAGACAGCGATGATGGATAGAGACGCTGAACGACTATGATTGTGAACTTCGTTACCATCCTGGCAAGGCCAATGTTGTAGCCGATTCTTTGAGCTGAAAGGAGAGGATGACACCTCTTCGTGTTCGGGCCCTGAACATCACCATTCATTCGAATCTCAATAGCCAGATCCGAGTAGCCCAAGATGAGGCTCTCAAGGAGTAGAATATTTCTCATGAACACTTGAACATTCTCGTCTCTTGATTCGAGGTTAAGGAGACTGGACTCCGATACTTCACCGGAAGAATTTGGGTGCCTAGTTATGGGGATTTGCAAAGCCTCATTCTAGATGAAGCCTAAAAGTCAAGATATTCGATTCATCCAGGAGCCGGTAAAATGTACCACGATCTCAAGGAACAGTATTGCTGGCCAAATCTTAAGAAAGATGTTGCAACTTATGTTGGGAAGTGTTTGACTTGTTCAAAGGTTAAGGCCGGACATCAAAGGCCATCTGGGTTACTCCAGCAACCAGAAATCCCACAATGGAAGTAGGAAAGGATAACGATGGACTTCATCACAAAACTACCAAACACAGTGGGAGGATACGATACCATCTGGTTTATCGTTGACCGTCTTACCAAATCTGCACACTTCTTAGCCATGAAAGAAACGGATACGATGGAAAAACTTTCTCAACTATACATAAAGGAAATTGTATCTCGTCATGGTGTGCCCTTATCGATTATTTCAGACCGAGATGCCCGTTTTGCTTCTAGATTTTGGCGTTCCTTGCAAGAAGCCTTGGACTCGTCTTGACATGAGTACTGCGTATCACCCACAGACCGACAGACAAAGCGAATGCACAATACATACTTTGGAGGACACGTTGCGTGCTTGTGTCATTGATTTCAGAAAGGCTTGGGAAAGGCATTTGCTGCTAGCCGAATTCTCTTACAACAGCAGTTATCATTCAAGTATTAATTCCGCACCTTTCGATGCGTTGTATGGCCGCAAATTCCGTTCTCCTAATTGTTGGGCTGAAGTAGGCAAAAAGCAAATCATCGGACCCGAGTTAGTCTATGAAACAACCGAGAAGATTGTCCAAATTCAAGCGAGACTCAAGACGGCCCGTGATCGCCAAAAGAGTTATGCCGACCTTAAATGTAAAGACTTCGAATTCAATGTGGGTGACCGTGTAATGTTGAAGGTCGCGCCTTGGAAAGGTGTAATCCATTTTGGAAAACGTGAGAAGCTCAACCCGCGATACATTGGTCCTTTCGAAATCTTGGAGCGTGTTGGACCCGTTGCTTACCATCTGGATCTTCCGACTCAATTGAGCTCAGTTCATCCTACCTTCCACGTATCAAATTTGAAGAAGTTTCTTTCTGAACCGAAACTTGTCATACCATTGGAGAAACTTATGATTGATGACAAACTCCACTTCGTGGAAGAACCTGTCGAAATTATGGACCGTGAGGTCAAAACTTTGAAACGCAACAAGATTCCCATCGTCCGAGTCCGATTAAATGACAAACGAGGACCTGAGTTTACCTGGGAATGAAAGATCAAATGATTCAGAAGTATCCTCACCTTTTCCCAACTCCTCAATCTACCTCAGCTTAAAATTTCGGGACGAAATTTTCTTTAACAGGTGAGTAATGTAACGACCCTGGATTTTCCAACTTATATTATTAATATTTATTATTAATACTTGCGTTGTACTAAATGTATTCTTATACATTTTACTTGTTACTGTACTTGACTTTTCGTTGTCTCGACTCGTCTTTTCGACACGTGCTTTTCACGAATACTATTTCGAATATTATTTACGTTTATAATTAATTATTATTAATTATTCCTAATTAACTAATGTAAGTAGTTAATTGCTTGGGCTTGTTACTAATTTGTTACGTACTTATACATGGGCTTTTGTTATTGGACTTGGACTATCAAGCCCACCCTACTTTTCTTAATGGACTAGTTAGTGAGCCCATCATATTACTAGTGATTTATTAAGGTTAAACATAGATTAATTAAGTGTTGGAGACAAGAATGTCTCAAGCATACATGCACCTCTTTCCCATGCATTTAACCTTATACTCTTTCTAGCATACAACACTCTCCCACACATGAAAGTTGAAGTTGACTACACCCATTTGAGAGCTCCAAAACTGTCGGCATTTTGGCTAGGGGAGGGAGATCCATTTTTTTTTTGTTACTTATTTGCTAGTTTGAACTTCATTTTTCACATACCTTCTTACACCACTTCTTTCTCTAAACTTTTTCTCTCTAAATTGTAAGTAACAACTTTATTTTTCTTTCTTCTTTTTCCTTTAAAAATCACCAAGTATCATCATCAATTTACTTGTTTGTTGTTAAAGATCAAACTTTCTAGTTTGTATCTTCATGAATCATGCTTCTTCCATCCTTTGTTTGATGAGAAATCAAGAACTAGGATCTAAGCTTGTTAGCTTATGATTCTACACTTGAAAAGTTATAAAGATCTAAAGTTTATAAGCTTTAAGATCTTACTTGTGTTCATGTTTTGGAAACTTAAGGTTTACTTTCTTAAGATCCAAGCTTTGACTTGAATCTTCTTAAGTATGAAACAAACATGAACTTGTTACTTGTAGCTTTAATTTATTTCTTCCTTTTGTATGTACTTAAATTCGTGACTTTATTATTTTGGTCAAGTATTACTAGTTAAACTGGATCTCATTTTTCTTGAAACTAAAGTTTAAACTTTGTAAGTTCAAGAACATGGAAGTTAAACTTTCTAGTTATAACTTCATACACTTATGTTGGATCTAAGTTTCTATAGCTTATGGTCTTCCAATTTTGTCTAAAACAAAAGCTTATAAGTTTATATACATTCTACAAGATACAAATCTAAGTTTCATAACTTATGGTTTTATTAAAGTAAAGATCCAAGTTCTATAACATAGTGTTTAATTTAAGAACACTAGATCTAGACTTTCTAGTCTAGGATCTTCAAGATCTAACTAAGATCTAAGTTCTACAACTTAAGATCTTGTTTATTTAGTTTACATTCAAATTTATAGCTTAATATTACAATTAGAACTCATGTATGTGTCGGATCAAAGATCTTGATGTAACTTTGGTTCATCAACCTTCTTACAACCCTTAAATGAGTTGTGCTACATATCTTAGACATACACTAGTGTCATTATGGTCAAAACTTGGTAAAGATGATGCAAACACATCAACGAGTTGTACACTTGAAGCTATAAGCATCAAGGATGAGAACCGTGATGAGCATCAAGCACCAAGAATCCACCGGAGCACATTGCTTACTGATTTCTGGATCTGATCATGCTCCTGGTGAAAGGACCCGTCCTAATCCATCCGGACGAAGTCCATATCGATTATAAACGATTCACAATAGTTGATTACATCGCGAGGCACTTGACCCCTATATGATACATTTTACAAACATTGCATTCGTTTTTGAAATGACAAACTTTCATTACATCGAAAGTTGACAGCAGACATACCATTTCAATATATATCCAACTATAATTGACTTAATAATAATATTGATAAACTCAACGACTCGAATGCAACGTCTTTTGAAATATGCCATGAATGACTCCAAGTAATGTCTCTAACATGAGCAAATGCACAGTGGAAGATTTCTTTCGTACCTGAGAATGAACATGCTTTAAAGTATCAACCAAAAGGTTGGTGAGTTCATTAGTTTATCATAAATCATCATTTCATAATTTTTAATAGACCACAAGATTTCATATTTCCATTTCTCATAAACATACGTCCCATGCATAGAGACAAAAATATCATTCATATGGATTGAACACCTGGTAACCGACATTCACAATATACATATAAGAATATCCCCATCATTCCGGGATCCTCCTTCGAACATGATATAAATTTCGAAGTACTAAAGCATCCGGTACTTTGGATGGGGCTTGTTGGGCCCGATAGATCTATCTTTAGAGTTCGCGTCAATTAGGGTATCTGTTCCCTAATTCTTAGATTACCAGACTTAATAAAAAGGGGCATATTCGATTTCGATCATTCAACCATATAATGTAGTTTCAATTACTTGTGTCTATTTCGTAAAACAGTTATAAAAATTGCGCATGTATTCTCAGTCCCAAAAATATATATTGCAAAAGCATTTAAAAAGGGAGTAATGAAACTCACGCGTATAAATATTGTATAACAGTTAATAAAGCATTTGCATGTATTCTCAGCCCAAAAACGTAAAGAGTAAAAAGGGAGTAAATGAACTCACAGTACTGTATTTTGTAGTAAAAATACATATGACAATGTTGAACAACTGAACAATGCAGGGTTGACCTCGGATTCACGAACCTATATCATTTGTATATTCATTAATATATATAATCGTAATCGAATAAATATCTATATTATTATTAGTGATATAATTTTTTTATATTAACAACATATATATATTTCATTATTTAATTAAATGTATTTATTTTGTATATAAAAATATTATTATAGTTAAGTTATGTATATTAAATATACTTTTATGTAATTACTCTTTTGTTTACAAAAGACTAGTTATAATAACACTAGAATAATTATACTGATAATAATAATAATTTTTTTTTATAGGACTAATAATATTTATGATTATATTAATAATAGTTTTTAATAACATATAGATTTAAAGTAACGATACTTTTGGTAATAATTAAATTAATTTTCAATAATAATAATAGTACTTGTTATTGATATTCATGTTAACGAAAGTGGTAATATTAGTAATAATACATTCGTCAATACTAATAATACTTAAAATTTTAAAATGATACTAATACTAGTATTAACGAAAATACTAATAGGTTTTATTATTTTCATAAAAGTTATAATAGTGTTAATAATAATATATAAAGGATACAGTTTATAATAATCTCAGTAATACTTATAAATATACTAATGTTAATATCATTCTTAATACCTATAAATATAAATATGTTATCATTAATAATAATAGTTATAATACTTAACAACAACATCAACAATATTAATCATCATATTAGTAACGATACATAAAATGATAAAATTAACAATAATTATATAAATAATACTCATATACTAATACTAACGATAGTAGTAATTATAATACTTATAAATATGGAAGTAATAATAATAATTAGTTATATGTGTGGTAACAATAACAATAATAATAATAATAATAATAATAATAACATTAATAATAATAATGATGATAATTTTTAAAGAAAATGGAAACTACCTTAAACTAGTCGAAATACAAAAATAAAATGCCATCCACCGAGCTCGAACCTGAGACCTCTCGTTCAACAAACACCCTTCAGGCCACTTCACCATTCGTTTGTTTTTGGTTTAAACTCGTTCGTTTAAATAATTAATACTTATGAAACTGTTACCCTCTCAACTTCTATCATCACCTATTATCAATGAACATCTCTTCCGTATAATCCTAGTTACATTTATCTTTTCGTTCATCACGGATTTATCATTATAATTAGCATCAACACCACCAGCATCGTGTATGTCATCAAACAAGAATCAAAATTTAAGAACGGCCCATGATGTAAAACTTTGATCTCGGTCCATTAACAGCCTATCGATTCTTAGCCCAAAAGACATAATTATCTAAGCCCACTCAACAATCCAAGGGATGTCATGAGTCTTTAATAGAATTCGATAACAGCTTCAATCAGAGAAAAAAAAAATAAAGGGTTCTAAAGTTGTCGGCCACCAACACAGTCGCAGGTTTTTTTTTTATATATGATAAAGCTTCACTTTATTCGATGCTTAATTATTGGTTTTGAATGGGTTCTTCGATCAACATAATAGAACCATAAATAAAGGTACAGAAGTAGTTGTAAAAACAGAAGCTTTGGTCGGATAATAGAATAAGCTAAATGAGTTCGATTTACAAACGAGAAGGGTGATGAAAGTGGCGATGGGTTTTATGCGTGCCGAAACAGTAGCAGAAGCAGGTGGTGTTCCGATGGTGATGTGATTGTTGAAGATGGTGTTCGTGTTGTGGGGACCGGACAGAAACATAAATAGTTACACATTAATGGTTGTCGTTGGTAATTAAGTGGGTTTGGAGTGTTTGAACGAACCAGAAACGAACGGTAACAGCAGCAAGAGTACACGATGCAGAAGTAGTAGTGATTGGTAGCGTTTGATCGAGACTGAAACAAAAATCAAAAAGAAAGTAAACGCGTAATAGCAGTGGTGGTTGGTTTTCACGATGATGGTGAATAATGTAAAAGGGTGATGGCTGTTTCTATGGTGGTTTCCCGATAGTGGAAGGTTTTATTTATTCCAGTGCTTCACAATAGTAGATCAGACAACCACTTGTAGCAGCAAAATTTGGTTTCCAAAGTGGTCATCGCCATAGCATTAGTTTGATCAGACGTTGGTACCAAATTCAGACGAAAACAAATGCAAACATGAAAAAAAAAAAAATAGATGGTAGCAGTAGGTTGTGGTTTGAATATAACAAGAAGATGGTGGCGGTTCATGTGGGTTCAAGGTGGTGGAGATTGAAAGGGTGGTGATGATAGTTGACAGTTTGTGGTGGTGGTTGCGATATAAATAATGAGGGTGTCTTTGAATGGTTATTCGAGTAGTAAATGTTAACCAGGGAATCAAGTTGAAGTTGAAATTGAAACGGAATATAGATAGATGGGTGGTGTTGGTGGGTGTATACATGTGTATGAGTGTAAAATCTATCAACCGAAACTCGAATCCTTGCCCGGAATGATGAAGTTCAATCGGTGATGGGTTTAGTTATCGAAGCAAAATAGCAAAATCGAGCAAGTTGTGGTGTTGTGTGTGGAATCACTCAAGAAATTAGTAGACAAGAAACACAATTAAGAGTGTGGTGATATCTTATATTGTGTCTTGAACATTTTGATTATATCATGGAATATAGTATAGTATACTATTATTATAATGACTTCTTAATTGCAATTATAAATCATATTGGAACATGGGTTGTCGGCCAAAGACTTCTACCACATATTATAATATCATTACTCAATCATAAAATTCAAAAGGGATACAGGAAAAAAAAAAGACAAAAGATGGTGATGGTTAACTGGTATTACGAATATATAAATATATACATAAAGTTAACAAATTGATCCTAATACTAATAAAACTAGTGGAGAGTTGGTAATGATAACATGGGTAGGGTAGACATAATAAAATAAATAAATATCATTCAATCAGTAGAAAACGTGTGAGAACTTAGTCGTCACCATTCACGGACTAAATTTCGTTCTCCGTTGTTAATTAGTGGCGGATAAAAGTGTTAGGAAAAATACCAAAATTTTAATTTAACTAAGTTTATTTATTTTAGTCATTATGGTATAAAATTTAATCATTAATTTAATAAATAAAAAAAATTACATTAACTGTCTCTCTCATATCAGGGTAAAATATAAAAGTGTTAAAACTAAATATTTAGATCCTAAATATACTTTTAATAAGCCTATAACTTATATAACTCATTTTCGTATCACCATTTATTTTAAAATCATATAAGTTTGAACTTAACTTGCTTAAAATCTATCGGAACATCAAACAAGTATTACATTCATTTAATATTTATTTTAATATACTTTATTTATTTATATAAAGATATGTTTTAAATAATAGTTATTATAATATCCTATTTTTATTTTATTTTACATACTTAACTTACAATATATAATACTTCAAATTATATTTCTAATTATATATATATATATATATATATATATATATACACACACGCACACACATATCTATTTACAATTAATTGTTCGTGAATCGTCGAGAGCAGTCGAAGGTCAATTGAATATATGAACATCGTTCCAAAATTTTTGAGACCCAACATTACAGACTTTACTTATCGTGTCAGAAACATATAAAGATTAAAGTTTAAATTTGGTCGGAAATTCCCGGGTCATCACAGTACCTACCCGTTAAAGAAATTTCGTCCCGAAATTTGAGTGAGGTCGTCATGGCTAACAATAAATATGTTTTCCTGATGAATATGAATTGATAAAAAGAGTTTTATTACTATAGAGTAATATGGATAAGACAATTCGATTACTCGAAAAGTACTAATGAAGCTGTCACTAAATGGTGAAACTAGAAAGACTAGTTTCATCATAACTTTTGACTAGTCATGGTTGGATTTAGAAAATAAGATGTATTTTAACTTTTGACGTTGTCTTGGTTGAATTCCGGAATTCAAGGGATTTTAAGAAAGTTTTTGAAATCTAAAAGATTTGATTCTTCGGCGAACAAGGGAATTAAGATCTCTATAATTAAATACGGTGATCTGCCTCGATTACTCTGTCTGATATTTCCATTATAAATTTACCTTTTTTTTCGTTCCATTAGTTTCCACCACTTCTATACCTCCTTTCTTAGTTCATATATCCAAAAGATTAATCCGGTTCTAATCCTTGTTCTTATTCTGACTATCGCAATGATCGTTCTTCTTTTTCAACTCCCACCAGAAGAATCTGTTTATTTCTACTATGCTCTAGGGATTATTGTATTTATAATCCTCCCGTGTCTTTATATTCCTATACGCACTGACATCCACAGTTTGTAATTTCGGTGTTGTCATTGGGTTTTATATTTTCTCTTATACTTTGAAGTCCTTGCTTCTGTTTTTCTATAATTATTGTCATTCCCAGTTAATACTCCCCCTATTTGCTGCGATTTATACCCCAATTTCAATTTCGGAGCTTTGTCCCTTCGTTTCTTCTTCTTGCGGTTGGACATCTCTTGTAATGGTCCAGAATTCGCAGATATAAGTTTCAGAATGAACATCGTTAATGTCCTAAGAAAGAAACGGTAATAGCACAATTTGACTTGTCAAATTAACAGAATTCAAGGAAAGATAGGACTATCAAGAAAAATATGTTCTTGATATGTTTATAGATTAGACAGAACGTAAGAGTCGTGTAACATAGCACATGATGACGTTATGATCTGTGAATCATCACATTCCATTTAGAAACTCTGCATGACTTACTGTAATATAATCACGTTGATCAAGTGTCATTATATTAAACTCATGCATCAGTTCCCAACATTACTTCAATAACATTCATATTTTAAGCTAGAAAGTTTACAGAATATAGAAACTAACAGTTTCTATATGATGTAACACTGATATCCGGAAGAGATTAATGATTTCAGATAAGAATAGTTATGAAAATATCTTCAGAAATATGGAGGATATTTATAATGAAAGATACAATGATATCTTGGAATTTCTAATATCGATGGATGATTAAGAAGATTTATCCGTAAGGGTTTAGATTCGGAAGCAAGGTATTCGCTAAAGACTTCATCAGAAACAGAATCATTTGGATTCTTTGAAGTCAAACTTATTCTTTGTGATTTGTCCACGGCTTTCTTCATAGTTTTGCATAATCCGCTTTTCGGTACTAAATTTTTTTTTTATTGAATGTTTTCAATATAATGATACACAGGAAGCACGATGAGGTATATAATTTCGGACGAGAATATTTATGAAAATATCCTCAGAAATATCGAAGATATTGATGATGATATTTTTGGAATTTCTAAGTTCGATGTTTGATGGGGAAAGATTTTCCGCAAGATTTTAACATGAGTACGGAGCAATATATTCATTGAAGGTTTCATCGGATCCAGAATTACCTGGATTCTTTGAATATATGGTGTGGTCCTTGTATTTGTCCTTGATCTCCTTCATAGATAGCTCAATCTGTTTTTCAATACCCAATTTCCTATCGAGCGTTCCCAACACTCCTTTCTTTATCATCAAACTTTTGGTCGTTTAGACCATTTACCATTTTTCTGTTTCCTCTGCATTTAATGCTATGATATCTGAATCATCGGTTATTAATTCAAGGTGGATTCAGGAAAATTGTGTTTTTGGATGATTAAATGCTGATGGTAATATGGTGGAATATGAAAGGTTCCCTGGTAACAATAAAAGAGCACGCGTATATATCAATGTTATAATAAGGTTGTTTCGTACGAAAAGTCGAATTTGACTTGTTGGAGCTGTGACAAAATTGGCTAATTTGGAAAGAGATTGCAAAGTTATTTTTGATAATAATAACGCTAAAGGAATTAGCACAGCTACGCGTTAAACGTTTACTCAAGTTCCGAGTATTTTCAGGTGCATAACAATATGCATCGATCTTTTCTTCCATAGGTAATGTGCAGTTGGTTCATCCTCTCGATTGAGGTGTTTTCAAGAATCATGAAAGGTTTGAACGCGGATTGTAATCGTCAAGATACAATTGAGATTTAAAATGAAATCAAGTGGCAAACTTGAAGAATTGTTTTAGTTTCATATGTTATAATCAATATTTTAATTCATTTTAATTGTCCAATGTCGGCAGTCCACTGTTGATAGTCCACAGTTGACAGTCCAATAATTCATATATAGTTTAATATATAATATTCGAATTGATTAATATGTATCGTGACCCGTATACGTCTCAGACTCGATCACAACTCAAAGTATATATATTATTTGAGAATCAACCTCAACCTTGTATAGAGAACTCGATCATTACTGCATATAGAGTGTCTATGGTGGTTTCAAATAATATATAAAGATGTGTCGATATGATATGTCAAAACCTTGTATACGTGTCCCGATATTTAAAGTGCGTATAATAAATAACAGAATTTAAATGACGATAAATAAAGTGCGTAAAGTAAATAACAGAAATTAAATGACGATAAATAAAATTGCGATAATTAAATTGCGATAAATAAACTGCGATAAATAAAATCTAATCATTTAGCTAGGAACAGTTAGCTGGAACAGTTAACGTGGATTCTTAGCAAAATTTCTCATAATTAATTTGTTTGTTTCTAACAAATTTTATTTTTGTCCAATGTTTTCTTCATTATGCCACTTGTTGGATTATGATAAATCAAAATCCAAATATGAATTTGAATAAAAATGGTTATTCTGCGATGAACGGATACACATATCGGTGGATGTAAGTAAGATAGTAAATGACTGTTGAATCAGCTTCGAAGAATGTACAGTGTACTTTATTAATGTGAAATCTGAATATTCCTCGGGTATTACCTACCCGTTAAAATATTTTCACGATTAACACTTTGTACGAAAGAATTTTTAATTACAATCTTTATAAAAACATATATACATATATATTTTCTTCAGATGTAATCATGGATTCATTGAGTTAATATGATATTAAACTCATTTGGTTTACCGTTAGAACTAGAATATATAATCTCTAAAACATTAGAGATTTCATAATTGCCATGTCGAACGAAGATAAATGATGTAAAATGATACGTAGAATGATGATTATGCTCGGGGTACATAATGAGATGTTGAGGCATGTGATGTTAAAACTTGGGTTGTTGGTGGTACTGGTATTGATGTTGGTGGTACTGTTGGTGCCAGTGATGTTGCTGAAGCTGGTAAATTTTGCACCATATTTTTCCAAGACTATAACTCGGGCGCAAAGTTCGCAGACTTCTTGTATTACTCCGGAATGATTGTCAGTCAGAACGAATGGATGAATAAGGTTTAGAATTTTAGATAGAATATAATCGTGGTGAGATATTCGGGAAATGAGGGTGAAAATGGTGTTTCGGTGTGGTTCGTCGGTAAGTGCTTCAGGTTCTTCACCAAGAGGTGAATTTGGTTGATGGAAAGGATTGCCTTCTTCTCGTCTCCATTAATTAAGTCGACTACGAACTCATCATATGAATTGGGGATGGTTGGTTGGTTGATTCATTCCGGTGACGCTGCTTTCGGAGTTTAGGTGAACGTCCACGTCGGAATAGCTGTCGGAATAACTATCGAAATAGCTATCGGAATTCGAGGGACTCGAACTGGTTGAAGGATTCATCCCGTACAATCACATGAAGAATTTTTGATAAGAAATAGATTATAGGATGTAGATTAATACCTTGCAATACATAATTTACATATGCATATATAATACTAAAATCCCACAAGTTATGGAGGAATCGACGGAAGCTGTCAGGAAAAGGTAACAACAATAGATATGCTAAAATATGAATTTATCTATACACTGTCTATGCAATAGCGGCTGTAAGATGTGTCTATACTTTAAGGATGATAAATAAGTAATTTTCGACATGAAATGATAAGCAAAACTTTTGACATGCAGACACGGCCGAAGTCCAGACTCACTAATGCATCCTAACGACTTGTCAGTTATACACACTAATGTAGACCTAGTTCGCTAAGACCACCGCTCTGATACCAACTGAAAGGACCCGTCCTAATCCATCCGGACGAAGTCCATATCGATTATAAACGATTCACAATAGTTGATTACATCGCGAGGCACTTGACCCCTATATGATACATTTTACAAACATTGCATTCGTTTTTGAAATGACAAACTTTCATTACATCGAAAGTTGACAGCAGACATACCATTTCATAATATATCCAACTATAATTGACTTAATAATAATATTGATGAACTCAATGACTCGAATGCAACGACTTTTGAAATATGCCATGAATGACTCCAAGTAATGTCTCTAACATGAGCAAATGCACAGTGGAAGATTTCTTTCGTACCTGAGAATGAACATGCTTTAAAGTGTCAACCAAAAGGTTGGTGAGTTCATTAGTTTATCATAAATCATCATTTCATAATTTTTAATAGACCACAAGATTTCATATTTCCATTTCTCATAAACATACGTCCCATGCATAGAGACAAAAATATCATTCATATGGATTGAACACCTGGTAACCGACATTCACAATATACATATAAGAATATCCCCATCATTCCGGGATCCTCCTTCGGACATGATATAAATTTCGAAGTACTAAAGCATCCGGTACTTTGGATGGGGCTTGTTGGGCCCGATAGATCTATCTTTAGAGTTCGCGTCAATTAGGGTGTCTGTTCCCTAATTCTTAGATTACCAGACTTAATAAAAAGGGGCATATTCGATTTCGATCATTCAACCATATAATGTAGTTTCAATTACTTGTGTCTATTTCGTAAAACAGTTATAAAAATTGCGCATGTATTCTCAGTCCCAAAAATATATATTGCAAAAGCATTTAAAAAGGGAGTAATGAAACTCACGCATATAAATATTGTATAACAGTTAATAAAGCATTTGCATGTATTCTCAGCCCAAAAACGTAAAGAGTAAAAAGGGAGTAAATGAACTCACAGTACTGTATTTTGTAGTAAAAATACATATGACAATGTTGAACAACTGAACAATGCAGGGTTGACCTCGGATTCACGAACCTATATCATTTGTATATTCATTAATATATATAATCGTAATCGAATAAATATCTATATTATTATTAGTGATATAATTTTTTTATATTAACAACATATATATATTTCATTATTTAATTAAATGTATTTATTTTGTATATAAAAATATTATTATAGTTAAGTTATGTATATTAAATATACTTTTATGTAATTACTCTTTTGTTTACAAAAGACTAGTTATAATAACACTAGAATAATTATACTGATAATAATAATAATTTTTTTTATAGGACTAATAATATTTATGATTATATTAATAATAGTTTTTAATAACATATAGATTTAAAGTAACGATACTTTTGGTAATAATTAAATTAATTTTCAATAATAATAATAGTACTTGTTATTGATATTCATGTTAACGAAAGTGGTAATATTAGTAATAATACATTCGTCAATACTAATAATACTTAAAATTTTAAAATGATACTAATACTAGTATTAACGAAAATACTAATAGGTTTTATTATTTTCATAAAAGTTATAATAGTGTTAATAATAATATATAAAGGATACAGTTTATAATAATCTCAGTAATACTTATAAATATACTAATGTTAATATCATTCTTAATACCTATAAATATAAATATGTTATCATTAATAATAATAGTTATAATACTTAACAACAACATCAACAATATTAATCATCATATTAGTAACGATACATAAAATGATAAAATTAACAATAATTATATAAATAATACTCATATACTAATACTAACGATAGTAGTAATTATAATACTTATAAATATGGAAGTAATAATAATAATTAGTTATATGTGTGGTAACAATAACAATAATAACATTAATAATAACATTAATAATAATAATGATGATAATTTTTAAAGAAAATGGAAACTACCTTAAACTAGTCGAAATACAAAAATAAAATGCCATCCACCGAGCTCGAACCTGAGACCTCTCGTTCAACAAACACCCTTCAGGCCACTTCACCATTCGTTTGTTTTTGGTTTAAACTCGTTCGTTTAAATAATTAATACTTATGAAACTGTTACCCTCTCAACTTCTATCATCACCTATTATCAATGAACATCTCTTCCGTATAATCCTAGTTACATTTATCTTTTCGTTCATCACGGATTTATCATTATAATTAGCATCAACACCACCAGCATCGTGTATGTCATCAAACAAGAATCAAAATTTAAGAACGGCCCATGATGTAAAACTTTGATCTCGGTCCATTAACAGCCTATCGATTCTTAGCCCAAAAGACAGAATTATCTAAGCCCACTCAACAATCCAAGGGATGTCATGAGTCTTTAATAGAATTCGATAACAGCTTCAATCAGAGAAAAAAAAAATAAAGGGTTCTAAAGTTGTCGGCCACCAACACAGTCGCAGGTTTTTTTTTATATATATGATAAAGCTTCACTTTATTCGATGCTTAATTATTGGTTTTGAATGGGTTCTTCGATCAACATAATAGAACCATAAATAAAGCTACAGAAGTAGTTGTAAAAACAGAAGCTTTGGTCGGATAATAGAATAAGCTAAATGAGTTCGATTTACAAACGAGAAGGGTGATGAAAGTGGCGATGGGTTTTATGCGTGCCGAAACAGTAGCAGAAGCAGGTGGTGTTCCGATGGTGATGTGATTGTTGAAGATGGTGTTCGTGTTGTGGGGACCGGACAGAAACATAAATAGTTACACATTAATGGTTGTCGTTGGTAATTAAGTGGGTTTGGAGTGTTTGAACGAACCAGAAACGAACGGTAACAGCAGCAAGAGTACACGATGCAGAAGTAGTAGTGATTGGTAGCGTTTGATCGAGACTGAAACAAAAATCAAAAAGAAAGTAAACGCGTAATAGCAGTGGTGGTTGGTTTTCACGATGATGGTGAATAATGTAAAAGGGTGATGGCTGTTTCTATGGTGGTTTCCCGATAGTGGAAGGTTTTATTTATTCCGGTGCTTCACAATAGTAGATCAGACAACCACTTGTAGCAGCAAAATTTGGTTTCCAAAGTGGTCATCGCCATAGCATTAGTTTGATCGGACGTTGGTACCAAATTCAGACGAAAACAAATGCAAACATGAAAAAAAAAAAATAGATGGTAGCAGTAGGTTGTGGTTTGAATATAACAAGAAGATGGTGGCGGTTCATGTGGGTTCAAGGTGGTGGAGATTGAAAGGGTGGTGATGATAGTTGACAGTTTGTGGTGGTGGTTGCGATATAAATAATGAGGGTGTCTTTGAATGGTTATTCGAGTAGTAAATGTTAACCAGGGAATCAAGTTGAAGTTGAAATTGAAACGGAATATAGATAGATGGGTGGTGTTGGTGGGTGTATACATGTGTATGAGTGTAAAATCTATCAACCGAAACTCGAATCCTTGCCCGGAATGATGAAGTTCAATCGGTGATGGGTTTAGTTATCGAAGCAAAATAGCAAAATCGAGCAAGTTGTGGTGTTGTGTGTGGAATCACTCAAGAAATTAGTAGACAAGAAACACAATTAAGAGTGTGGTGATATCTTATATTGTGTCTTGAACATTTTGATTATATCATGGAATATAGTATAGTATACTATTATTATAATGACTTCTTAATTGCAATTATAAATCATATTGGAACATGGGTTGTCGGCCAAAGACTTCTACCACATATTATAATATCATTACTCAATCATAAAATTCAAAAGGGATACAGGAAAAAAAAAGACAAAAGATGGTGATGGTTAACTGGTATTACGAATATATAAATATATACATAAAGTTAACAAATTGATCCTAATACTAATAAAACTAGTGGAGAGTTGGTAATGATAACATGGGTAGGGTAGACATAATAAAATAAATAAATATCATTCAATCAGTAGAAAACGTGTGAGAACTTAGTCGTCACCATTCACGGACTAAATTTCGTTCTCCGTTGTTAATTAGTGGCGGATAAAAGTGTTAGGAAAAATACCAAAATTTTAATTTAACTAAGTTTATTTATTTTAGTCATTATGGTATAAAATTTAATCATTAATTTAATAAATAAAAAAAATTACATTAACTGTCTCTCTCATATCAAGGTAAAATATAAAAGTGTTAAAACTAAATATTTAGATCCTAAATATACTTTTAATAAGCCTATAACTTATATAACTCATTTTTGTATCACCATTTATTTTAAAATCATATAAGTTTGAACTTAACTTGCTTAAAATCTATCGGAACATCAAACAAGTATTACATTCATTTAATATTTATTTTAATATACTTTATTTATTTATATAAAGATATGTTTTAAATAATAGTTATTATAATATCCTATTTTTATTTTATTTTACATACTTAACTTACAATATATAATACTTCAAATTATATTTCTAATTATATATATATATATATATATATATATATATATATATATATATATACACACACACACACATATCTATTTACAATTAATTGTTCGTGAATCGTCGAGAGCAGTCGAAGGTCAATTGAATATATGAACATCGTTCCAAAATTTTTGAGACCCAACATTACAGACTTTACTTATCGTGTCGGAAACATATAAAGATTAAAGTTTAAATTTGGTCGGAAAGTCCCGGGTCATCACACCTGGGCTACTATAAAATATTATTTCCAGTTAGTTCGGTTCGAGTAGATGATTTTCCGTTTAGGCCTCGTCTTAATCCGATTTACGGTTTAGGATTTATAGCCTTCCGAAAGTCACTACGCCCTTTTAACGTTGTGCTGAAATTTCTGACCTACTCGCACTTAAACCATCTACACGGTCAAACGAACACGATTTTGGTTCTGGAAATTGTTCAGAAACTAGGGGACTCATATACGGAGCCATGGCCACTAGTCTCACCTCATTTAAGTTTGTATAGAGGTCGTGGCGGCTGGACAAAGTCAGCCTTTGTTTCGATCTCCATTCTTGATTGAAAACTTACTTTACTTTTTACTTATGTTGTTGATGATGATGATACTTAAGACCTAATTTACATACTTTTAAATCTTTGTAAAAGGACCCGTTCATATACATTATAAATGATTCACAATAGTTGATTACATCGCGAGGTATTTGACCTCTATATGATACATTTTACAAACATTGCATTCGTTTTTAAAAGACAAACTTTCTTTACAATGAAAGTTGACGGCATGCACACCATTTCATAATACATCCAACTATAATTGACATAATAATAATCTTGATGAACTCAATGACTCGAATGCAACGTCTTTCAAAATATGCCATGAATGACTCCAAGTAATATCCTTAAAATAAGCTAATGCACAGCGGAAGATTTCTTTAATACATGAGAATAAACATGCTTTAAAGTGTCAACCAAAAGGTTGGTGAGTTCATAGGATTATCATAACAATCATTTCAATATATTAATAGACCACAAGATTTCCGTTTATAAATATATGTACACTCGCAAGTGTATAAAAGTATTCTATAAGTTGTAGGCACCCGGTAACAAGCCTAAACGTTCATGTTTTACCCTATGAAGTACACCAGATCAGGTGTGTTTAAAATAACCTCGAAGTACTAAAGCATCCCATAGTCAGGATGGGGTTTGTCAGGCCCAATAGATCTATCTTTAGGATTCGCGCCTACCGTACATAGATAAGTAGTTTAATGTTACCAAGCTAAGGGTATATTTCTGGTTTAAACCCACGTAGAATTAGTTTTAGTACTTGTGCCTATTTCGTAAAACATTTATAAAAACAGCGCATGTATTCTCAGTCCCAAAAATATATATAAAAGGGAGCAAATGAAACTCACCATACTGTATTTCGTAGTAAAAATACATATAACGTCATTTAACAAGTGCAAGGTTGGCCTCGGATTCACGAACCTATATTAATTATATATATTTATATGTTGGTCAATATTTGTCTAACAATTTTTGGTCAAGTCATAGTGTACCACAATCCTAATGCTCGAGACTAATATGCAAAAGTCAACAAAAGTCAACTTGACCCAAAATGACTTCTAAAATTTATACGTGTTTATTATATAACTTAACTATAGTCGTTTTATATATTTAAATATATTTATTAGATTTTATAATAATAAAAGTCATTTATTAATAAAAATTTATATTAACGTTTATATATGATAAAATATACATTTATATATCTTAAGTAGTAAAATTTATAAAGTTCACTTAATATCGTAAAACTATAGTGGTAAGTATTATTAATGTAATTATATTACTCGTAGTGAAAAATATCTTTGTATCCCCTATTTATTTGATAAAATAATATTGATCATAATAATAATAAGTAAAAGTTGTATTATTTTGTAATAATAATTATTATTATTATATAAAAAAATAACAATATTTATATTTACTAAAAATGGTATTATGATAAAATGTTAATACTAACATAATAGTAATAATGATATTTTATAATAACAATGATATTTATATTAAAATAATAACGACAATAGTAATAATAATCATTTTAACAATAATACTAAAATTCAGTTGACTATAACTTCTAATCCGTTCATCGAAACCATTCGATATCTAAATGAAAAGTTCTTAATTTTTCTCTAGCTTTCGAATGACATGCATATCATATACTCTATCTCAGTAGCATATGTATCTAATTCAGGATTCAACAAACCTATCTAAGGACAATATCGAATGTACAAGCATGCATAATCCTATATACTCGAGCACTAGTCAGGGATACACTATTGATATATAAAAGTTAAGTTATGAGTACTCACATATCAATATTGAGATTCAATATTGCAGGAAAGTACGAAGACGCAACGGAGATGATAAACACTAGATTGACCTCACGAGCATACCCATGAACCATACCCATCACCTCCATAGCTATAACCCATAATTTCCTTAGCTTCGACTAATTCAAAAAAAACTATTTTGAAATCACTCGGACATCACTCCGTCGTAATATTTTATGTATACTAATAATATCTTGAAATAATACAGAGCAAATATATATATATATATATATATATATATATATATATATATATATATATATATATATATATATATATATATATATATATATATATATATATATAAATCGATTGAGAGAGTTTAGAGAAATATATTTTCAAGTTTCTATGAAATAATGAAACCTATTGAATTCTATTTATAATAGATTTTTGAATTATTAAAGTATGAATTATTAAAGTGAATTATTAAAGTATGAATTATTAAAGTATGAATTATTAAAGTGAATTATTAAAGTATGAATTATTAAAGTGAATTATTAAAGTATGAATTATTAAAGTAAATTATTAAAGTTAAAGTAAAGTAAAAGTAAAGTAAAGGTAAAGTTAAAGTATAGTAAAAGTATAAAAACTATGTATGTATAATACGCGTATAAATATATATAATATTAATTTAAATCGTTATATATATTTAATGAAATAAAATATAAATATCGTTATATTTATTATACTGGTTAAGTAACGAGTTGTCAAAAGTGATTCTAGATATTTATAAAAGTTATATACGTTTTAATAATAAAGTTCTTTTTAAACTAAAAACGTTTTTGTACGTTTGAAAATAGATTAATAAAATATTATGGAAACCAATTCTCCACTAGCTTTTGTCTAACTTTCGTAAATGACACTTTTTATTTTTATTTTTAAATAGCTTTACAAATTATTCCGAATATCGTTAAGAGGAATAGATTTTCTCAAATCATAGTGGACCTCTCAATAGAGACTTGTAATAATAATTCAATGTTTTTTTGATAATTCAATCATTTAATATATATTTTTTTAATTTCATCGATAATCATATTGAAACAAATACGTTCATATAAAGCATTATACGTTTAAATACTTTGTTAACATTTTCAATTTATAACATATACACATATACATACATATTCATATATGTTCATTTAATGGTTCATGAATCATTGGAATTTGGTCGAGGTTTAAATGAATGTATAAACATAGTTTAAAATCCTTGAGATTTAACTTAACAAACATTGCTTATCGTGTCAGAATAATATAAAGATAAAGTTTAAATTTAGTCGGAAATTTCCGGGTCGTCACAGTACCTACCTGTTAAAGAAATTTCGTCCCCGAAATTTGATAGAGGTCGTTATGGCTAACAATGAGAATGTTATTATGACGTAACGATTATGAAGTTTTATCATGTCTAAGAAGTATGGATAAAATAATTCGATTACTCGAAGCGTATGAGGGAAGTTATCGTAAATGAAGGAAATAAGATTATAGTGATTCTTCATATCTTTTGACGTCATCACAATTGATCTCCGAATTTAAAGAAAATCTTTGTAATCTATGTTGGATTTGATGCTTCGGTGATTAAGGAGATTATGATTCTCTTCGAATTAATACGATAATCCATCTTGATTTCTCTGTCGGGTATTTCACTATAAATCCACCTCCTTCGTTTCCTTACAACTCACACCTTCTATTCTTTCTCCCTCAACTCATATTTTAAAGTATTTGTCAATATGCTTCATCCAGTACTGATTCTCGAAATACTCCTCACTTTCATATCTGTCATTCTTCTTTTTCATCTGCCTCTGGAAGAATCTATTTACTTCTACTATACTCTCGGTTTTATAGTGTTTTTAGTTCTTCCGTGTCTTTATATTGCTATATGCATCGATATATACGGTTTATATGGGTTTTATATCTTCCCTTATATTTCAAAGCCCCTGCTTTTGTCTTCTATAATCATTGACATCCATAGTTAATGCTCCCTTCTATTTGCTGCGATTTATACTCCAATTTCTATTTTGGAGTTTTGTCCTTTTGTTTCTTCTTCTTGCGATTAAGCAACGTTTGTAATGGTCCAGTATTCGTAGATATGGATTTCAGAATGAACATAGTTAATGTTCTAAGAAGGAAATGGTAATGGCACGATCTTAATTTGTTAATTTACCAGAATACCCTGAAAAGAACGAATCATCAAGAAAATATATTCTTGATATTTTTAGAGATTAAATAGAATACAAGAGTCGTGTAACATGGAACATGATGACGACATGGTCTGTGAATCGTCATGTCCCATTAGAAACTCAGCATGACTTACTGTAATATAATCACGTTGAACAAGCGTCATTATATTATACTAACTCATGCTTCAGTTCCCAACACTACTTCAAAACATTCATAATTTAAACTCAAAAGTTTATAGAATATAGAAACTAATAGTTTCTTATATGATGTAACACTGATAGCGCAAAGAGATAAATGACTTCAGATAAGATTAGTTGTGAAAATATCTTCAGAAATATCGCGGATATTTATAATGAAAGATATGATAATATCTTAGAATTTCTAATATTGATGGATGATGATGAAGATTTGTCTGTAAAGGTTTAGAATAAAGAGTAAGGTATTCGTTAATGACATTAGCAGGCACTGAATCATTTGGATTCTTTGAAGGCAGATTTAGTCTTTGTGATTTGTCGACAGCCTCCTTCATAGTTTGTTCAATCCGTTTTCCAGTTCCAAACCTTCTCTTTTTCTCAGCTTTACCACCTTACTATTCTTTGTCATCAAACTTTTTACTGTTAAGATCGTTTACAATTTTTGATGTTTCTTCAGCATTTCAAGAACTAGTTTGCAGTTCAAAATATCTTTCAGAACTTCACATTCAAAGTATGTAAGTCTAGGAGATAGACGTTTTACGTACACATATAACTGTTGGCATAGACATGCTGCGAGATTTCAAAATACTGGTTACTGTTTTCCGATGATTCGTATGACAATTCTCGTTACAGGATGCGAATGAGTAAATGATGTGATTTCAATAAATATAATGATTTTTCGAAAAGTCAAAGATAATTGAAGTTGTTGGTAAGTTTATTGCTAAGGTGGCGAGATATGAAAGGTCCCCAGTAACGATGACGAAAGGGCAATGTATCTATCGAGGTTATAATAAGACTAGTCTGACTGAAAAGTCGAAGTTGACTTGCTGGAGCTGTGACAAAACTGTATACTTTGAAAAGGAATTGAAAAGTTATTTTAGCTAATAAATGCCAAAGGGTCTGACACGGATACGCGTCAAACTATGACTTTGGCTTCGAGAGCTTTTTAGGTACATAAATGTGGGTAATATGTGGTTGGATCATCATCTCGATTGTTCATTGTTTGAAGTGTCTTCGAAAACTTCGGAGAGTTTGAACACAGTTTGTAATCGTTAATATACATATGATGTTCTAACACAGTTTTGAAGTCAAAGTATAGCTTTGAAAGATGTAGGAATCTAAGAGTGATGTCTTCTGTTAAATCATGACTTGGATTTTGATTTGTCAAAATCAGAATGCGTAATCAAATTTGGGTGAGAATGGTTGTTTTGATTACTATACAAGAATGTATATTGTTGTGAGATTTTTGGAGTATAGTTGATGATTTGCTTAATCAGATTCGAAAAATGTAACATATTAATTGTGAATTTATATATCTCTTGGGTATTACCTACCCGTTAAAAAAAATTTCACAATTAATACTTTGTACAACAGAATTTTATTACAGTCTTTATGAAAATATATATGTGCATATTTTCTTCAGATGTAACATAGATTTAATGAGTTAATATTAAATTAAACTCATTTGATTTACGGTTGAAACTAGAACTGAATAATCCCTAAAGACTTTAGAAATTACATAACTTTTACGAAGTATTTATTCAATAAAATTGAAATTATGAATTAATACTTCGTTATTTGTTGGTGTTTGTAACCCTTGCACCATATTCTCTAAAGCCACTACTCGAGCGCGAAGCGCGTTGACTTCTTCTATTACACCGGGGTGATTGTCGGTTCGGACGAGCGGATAAATAAAATCTAGAATTTGATGTAGTATATAATCGTGATGAGATACTCTAGAAATGAGAGATAAAATGGTGTTTCGGACCGGTTCGCCGGTAAGTGCTTCAGGTTCATCGCCAAGAGGGCAATGTGGTGGATGGAAGGGATCACCTTCTTCTTCTCTCCAATTATTGAGGAGGCTACGAACCTATCCCCAATTCATCCAGAATAGATGATGGCTAATTGGTTGATCCATTCCGGTCACACTGCTTTTGGAGCTTGAGTGGGATTCCATATCGAAATTCGAGGGACTTGAACTAATGACGAATTCCATTTCGTTCGATTGAATAAAGGATTTTTCGATATGAAATGATTTTTCGGCTATCAGGTGGTATTCTAATTACATAGAATATCTATATATATAGCGCAAAAGATTTCGTAGATAACGGAGGAATTTACGGGATATGTCAGGCAAAGTTTACAGTAACAGATACGCTAAGATATGGATTAGCAGATACGCTAAGATATGAATCTTATCTATACACTATTCATGCAATCAATGCAGTAAGACGTGTCTAGACTAAGAATGATAAGCAGGCAATTTTTGACAAAAATGATAAGCAAAACTTTTGACATGCAGACACGGTCGAAGTCCAGGCTCACTAATGCATCCTAACGACTATCAGTTAGACACACACATCCAGACCTGGTTCGCTAAGACCACCGCTCTGATAGCAACTGAAAGGACCCGTTCATATACATTATAAACGATTCACAATAGTTGATTACATCGCGAGGTATTTGACCTCTATATGATACATTTTACAAACATTGCATTCGTTTTTAAAAGACAGACTTTCTTAACAATGAAAGTTGATGGCATGCACACCATTTCATAATACATCCAACTATAATTGACATAATAATAATCTTGATGAACTCAATGACTCGAATGCAACGTCTTTCAAAATATGCCATGAATGACTCCAAGTAATATCCTTAAAATGATCTAATGCACAGCGGAAGATTTCTTTAATACCTGAGAATAAACATGCTTTAAAGTGTCAACTAAAAGGTTGGTGAGTTCATAGGTTTATCATAACAATCATTTCAATATATTAATAGACCACAAGATTTTCGTTTATAAATATATGTACACTCGCAAGTGTATAAAAGTATTCTATAAGTTGTAGGCACCCGATAACAAGCCTTAACGTTCATGTTTTACCCTCTGAAGTACACCAGATCAGGTGTGTTTAAAATAACCTCGAAGTACTAAAGCATCCCATAGTCAGGATGAGGTTTGTCAGGCCCAATAGATCTATCTTTAGAATTCGCGCCTACCGTACATAGACAAGTAGTTAAATATCACCAAGCTAAGGGTATATTTCTGGTTTAAACCCACGTAGAATTAGTTTTAGTACTTGTGCCTATTTCGTAAAACATTTATAAAAACAGTGCATGTATTCTCAGTCCCAAAAATATATATAAAAGGGAGCAAATGAAACTCACCATACTGTATTTCGTAGTAAAAATACATATAACGTCATTTAACAAGTGCAAGGTTTGCCTCGGATTCACGAACCTATATTAATTATATATATTTATATGTTGATCAATATTTGTCTAACAATTTTTGGTCAAGTCATAGTGTACCACAATCCTAATGCTCGAGACTAATATGTAAAAGTCAACAAAAGTCAACTTGACCCAAAATGACTTCTAAAATTTATACGTGTTTATTATATAACTTAACTATAGTCGTTTTATATATTTAAATATATTTATTAGATTTTATAATAATAAAAGTCATTTATTAATAAAAATTTATATTAACGTTTATATATGATAAAATATACTTTTATATATCTTAAGTAGTAAAATTTATAAAGTTCACTTAATATCGTAAAACTATAGTGGTAAGTATTATTAATGTAATTATATTACTCGTGGTGAAAAATATCTTTGTATCCCCTATTTATTTGATAAAATAATATTGATCATAATAATAATAAGTAAAAGTTGTATTATTTTGTAATAATAATTATTATTATTCTATAAAAAAATAACAATATTTATATTTACTAAAAATGGTATTATGATAAAATGATAATACTAACATAATAGTAATAATGATATTTTATAATAATAATGATATTTCTATTAAAATAATAACGACAATAGTAATAATAATCATTTTAACAATAATACTAAAATTCAGTTGACTATAACTTCTAATCCGTTCATCGAAACCATTTGATATCTAAATGAAAAGTTCTTAATTTTTCGCTAGCTTTCCAATGACATGCATATCATATACCCTATCTCAGTAGCATATGTATCTAATTCAGGATTCAACAAACCTATTTAAGGACAATATCGAATGTACAAGCATGCATAATCCTATATACTCGAGCACTATTCAGGGATACACTATTGATATATAAAAGTTAAGTTATGAGTGCTCACGTATCAATATTGAGATTCAATATTGCAGGAAAGTACGTAGACGCAACGGAGATGATAAACACTAGATTGACCTCACGAGCATACCCATGAACCATACCCATCACCTCCATAGCTATAACCCATAATTTCCTTAGTTTCGACTCATTCAAAAAAAACAATTTTGAAATCACTCGGACATCATTCCGTTGTAATATTTTATATATACTAATAATATCTTGAAATAATACAGAGCAAATATATATATATATATATATATATATATATATATATATATATATATATATATATATATATATATATATATATATATATATATATATATATACGATTGAGAGAGTTTAGAGAAATATATTTTCAAGTTTCTATGAAATAATGAAACCTATTGAATTCTATTTATAATAGATTTTTAAATTATTAAAGTGAATTATTAAAGTATGAATTATTAAAGTGAATTATTAAAGTATAAATTATTAAAGTGAATTATTAAAGTATGAATTATTAAAGTAAATTATTAAAGTATGAATTATTAAAGTATGAATTATTAAAGTGAATTATTAAACTATGAATTATTAAAGTAAATTATTAAAGGTAAAGTAAAGTAAAAGTAAAGTAAAGGTAAAGTTAAAGTATAGTAAAAGTATAAAAACTATGTATGTATAATACGCGTATAAATATATATAATATTAATTTAAATCGTTATATATATTTAATGAAATAAAATATAAATATCGTTATATTTATTATACTGGTTAAGTAATGAGTTGTCAAAAGTGATTCTAGATATTTATAAAAGTTATATACGTTTTAATAATAAAGTTCTTTTTAAACTGAAAACGTTTTTGTACGTATGAAAATAGATTAATAGAATATTATGGAAACCAATTCTCCACTAGCTTTTGTCTAACTTTCGTAAATGACACTTTTTATTTTGATTTATAAATAGATTTACAAATTATTCCGAATATTGTTAAGAGGAATAGATTTTCTCAAATCATAGTGGACCTCTCAACAGAGACTTGTAATCATAATTCAATGTTTCTGATAATTCAATCATTTAATATATTTTTTTTTAATTTCGTCAATAATCATATTGAAACAAATACGTTCATATAAAGTATTATACGTTTAAATACTTTGTTGACATTTTCAATTTATAACATATACACATATACATACATATTCAAATATGTTCATTTAATGGTTCATGAATTATTGGAATTTGGTCGAGGTTTAAATGAATGTATAAACATAGTTTAAAATCCTTGAGATTTAACTTAATAAACATTGCTTATCGTGTCAGAATAATATAAAGATAAAGTTTAAATTTAGTCGGAAATTTCTGGGTCGTCACACTTTGGGAACGATTTACTGACTTAGTAACTTTAGACTTAGGTTGAGGACCTTTCGGACCAACTACTTGCTTACTTATCTCGTACCAACGTCACCACTTTTCACTGTGAGTTATAGCATCCGTTTTTACTTTAACTATTTTGGGAACTGAGAATACGTGCGCTTTTTACGTTTTACATACTAGGCACGAGTACTTAAACTTTATATATGTGTGGGTTATACAACGGCATAAACGTTCCCCTTAGCTCGGTAACGTTTTGTCATTGGTTTTTGAACCGGTGAACGCGAATCTTAGATATGGATCCATAGAGTTTGACAACCCCACTCGGGCTAGTTGCGCTAGCATTCAATGGGTGTTTAATACTTCGTAAACTTACGCACTCACCAGGTGTACTTTTAGGGGTTGATATTAAGTTAAGTTAGTTACCAAGTGCCCACGGTTAAGGATATACTTTTCATACTATTTTGAAACACTGAAATCTCGTGGCCTACCTTACATTACTGTTATACTTAAAATATAGCTCACCAACATTCGTGTTGACATTTTTAAGCATGTTTTCTCATGTGCTTAGAGGTTTGATGCTTTCGCTGTAGTAGTCTTGCTGTGTAGACTTCCGCTGCTTTTGTTAGAGATGTCTCTGCATGAAACGTTTACCTTGCATTCACAACTATGTTACTTTTGAAACAATGAATTTGTAATGACCATTGGGTCTCGTACTTATGTTAATTGCTTCTATTCATAGAAGCCTACTATCGTTTGTAAAACTTTTGATGTTGGTTATGACATCACCCTTTCTTATGAATGCAAACTTATTTTAAAACAGCATAAAGTGTTTGACCTTGTAATGATCCTGTTGTTGATGATCCGTACACATTAATTTTGTACGGGGCATCACATATATAGTGATTCAGACTATGCAAGTTGTAAAATCAACAACAAATCTACATCAGGAGGATGTCAATTTTTAGGTGAAAGGCTGGTGACCTGGTAATGCAAGAAACAAACTGCAGTTGCGCTTTCCACGTGTGAAGCTGAATATATCACTGCTGCTAGTTGCTGTTCACAAGTTGTTTGGATTCAACAACAACTTCACGATTACGGACTAAGAATATCTTTCTCTCCTCTTTATATTGATAATACTGCTGCTATTGCAATTACTAAGAATCATGTGCAACATTCTAAGACTAAACACATAGGTGTTAAATATCATTTTCTTAGGGATTGCCATGAGAAAAAGATAATTGAGGTTAAGAGAATAGGTACTAAGGACCAGAGGGCTGACCTTTTCACTAAGGCTTTTGATAAACCTAGGTTCTTGCTACTTTTAGAGATGAATGGCATTGTTGATCGAGACAAAGTAATTTCAGATGTTGTGTGTGAGGGTTAATCAAACTTTTAGACCTTGCATGTAGGATGCAAGACATATAGATTTTAGTTTCTTATTATCTGTATTTCATATTTTTCCTTCCTGTCTGCATTTCTCTACATGAATTCTTTTATGTTTGCATGCTAGTGTGTAGTTATTTTCTGTTTCTTTTGTTAAAATGATAAAAGACAAAAAGATTTTATGTTTTAGTATTTTAGGGGGAGTATATGTTTTAACAGAAAATACCTAAAAAGTGTAAAATGCCTCACCAGAAAACCTTAAAAAGTTGAAAAATCCGAAAAGGAGCTTGTTTTGATTAATATGTGGGAGATGAAGAAATTACTGTACTGAAAATTGATATATTTGATTAGTAAGGACTGATTTGAACGTTTATGTTTATCTGTTGTGTGATGTACTGATAGATGTGACTGATGAATTCTTGGCATTAGACAATCATAATAAGAATAAAGAACATCTAAGATTCAGAAGTCATGGACGATCTGTAGCGTTTGAAGGTAGTCACCTAATTATCTCTGAAACTGTATCTAATGATAATTGTTGAGGAACTCAACAGTCGGTTGAGGGTATCCCCTATCATAATTGATAATCACTAGAAAAGGTTGGGGGTGGATTTTAGGTTAGGATTATCTGTTTGGCTGGTGCATACCACATTGTCATGGGCCTAAAACTTTATAATCGAAACTAAACCCCGAAAATATCAGAGAAAATTAGTTTATGTCGAAGTAAGTATTCCTTCTCACTTAAAGTTGAAAAGTATGATTCTTTATTGCGGACCGTTCAAGCATTTAAGGGAGAACACCTTCGAGTGATCTGAGCACACAACAAAGAAACATGAGTTCATGCATAAAAATAGAAAATCCATTCATGATGGCGTTCAAAATCAATATATCAAAAGACAATGATATGCTGAAAAAGTAAAATATCAAAAGAAAATCAATGTCAATAATAATTGGCGTATCAAGATGGCAAAGTCCTGAAAGTATGAAGAATGCTGATTCATGATGTGCTCATAAAGAACTCAGATCATTCTTAGTGTGACGCCCACGCGCAGCTTGAATTGTTAATCACGATGTTCACACTGAACTATCAAGATTCTTGTCATCTGCAATATAGAGTTATACTTATTAAGACTGTAAGTTGGAAAAATACTTACCTAGATATACTCTAAATAACATATATATGAAAGTTTAACTTTCAATTCTGTTTTCCATGTCAACTTGAACATAAAGAAGTTAAGGGCCTTGAGATTTATTTCATGTGACGACTGGTCATCTGGCAAGTCTGCTTTAACTGTAGACCAATCCCCGCGGTAAATAATGCGCCTATTTGGATAATCCAATATACTCTAAGATCTGCCGTACCAACTAGATTGAAGATTGTCAACACATTGGTATTGGTAGAAGCCAAAGGCTGACAGGGTTATTCAAAATGCCGTGAGAACCATCCTATTCAATTTGAATGAACTACATGGAAAGAGATAACGGAAAGTTACGCGTAATGAATTGACAACCTAATAAAAACGCACAATCATAAGTGATGAAGGAATCAAGGATTAATGAACTTAGAGTGATCTCTAAAATCACTGCTTTATAGTGTTCAAGTAATTAATGCCAACATGATTGTCGAAGTGTCCGGAATGAATATGTTCATGTTTAATGAGGATTGATATCAGTAATTGCATGATAATGGACATAAACTGGATAATTAGGAATGAACAACAAAAGTTGATTCAATATGTCAGTTCTGATCCATTTTTAAATTGTTAATCATCTTACTCACAAAAAGAATGTGGATTTATATGTTTGTTTATCTGTTTATTAAATAGCTTGCTTTGAAAACTGTAAAACAACAAAAAGATTTTGGTTTTGCATGTTATTGCACTTCATGGTAGAATGTATTTCATTTGCATATTTTTAGTTGCATGACTTTATATTTCATAAAATTCATAAAGATTTTATCTTTCCTTTGTTTTCTGATTATCCTCTGAATGCACAATAACATCTGAAAGAACCTTGTCGAGATCAAGATATTTTTGGCCACCATATACACAAGATAGAAGTTTGTAGAGCTTGTGACTATTTGAAGGACTTTAGATGATTTAAGGTATTAGTGAACTTAAGATGACATTACACTTTAGGACTTACTCATTAGAAACAGAATGTTTAGAGCAATAACCTCATTCTAGTTAGGATTTTTGATCAACCTAAGTATTAATGATCATTTCTTGATGGATTAGTGATTTATGACTCAAATTGAAAGTGCGAGTTAGCTCTAAGATTTCCAAATGAGTCGTAATCCTAAGTTTGTGAAAATTTGAATTTTTGAAATTGCCTAAGTGGCTCACTCGCACGACTGATGTGTGAACCCTACGAGTAACCACACGTGTGAGGTTAACCGTACGGATGACCCTGTTATAGAATTGTCCTAAGACATCTGGGTCACACGCACGAGTGATTATGTAAGACGCGCGGTTGATGATGGATCGTGTGATCAACCGTACGGTTGATCACGAGAGTATAAATAGAGAGTGCTGAGCACAGTCGCTCACTCTTGCACCCTCTACCTATTTTTCTCTCAAAATACGATCATCACCAATCCTATTTTCCACCGCAGCGTTTGTTAAGCATGTTTAGCCGACCACAGTGCCACCATCTAGGTATATTTTCATCAAGTTTTAGTGTGTTAATTTGTTGTTTGAATATATCGAAACCCTAAGGGTTTGTATGTCGAATTTCATGAAATTGAAGCTTGTTTTGATGTGTATCTGTTATTGTTTTGAGTTAATCGATACCTAATGTTGCTATTGTGATATAAATCGGCCCCTAAAACGATCAAACATGTAATCTTAGTGATTTAAGAATGCATTTAATATCGGTTTCATCAGACATGCACGAGTGACATCACTCGCACGTGTGAACCTTTGAGCTCACTCGTTTGATTTGATTTGGTTGCTCACTTGCTTGATTGAGCTAACACGTGTGATTAACCGCACGACTCACCACATGGTTGACTCACTCGCTTATAAATGTTGCCTTAACTGTGTACCTTGTCTGAAACCATATTACTGCTCAAACGTGTCAACAGTGGCACGAGTGACTATGTTACTCGCACGTCTGATCCCTCATCCGCACGTGTGACAGTATCACTCGCACGGTTTATCATGTTAACAAGTTTATGAAACTTTGTTGCGAATGCTTTGATGTTTTATGATATGTGGGTTGTATTTCTAACATTTCTGTTGATATTTCAGTTTGTTAAGATATCATCAATGGCTGAACAACAAGTCAATGTTCAAGTTGTTAATCTAGAAGGACAGGGGGAGCAACAAGCAAATCCTCAAGTGAATCTCGTTAACCCACCTGCTCAACCAGAAATTATCCTAGAGAAGGGTGAGCTGAACAATCAAGTTGTTCTCTATGATACTACTCTCGAGAGAGGTGATCATTTTAAGGAGATTGTGGAATTCCTTAAGAGATCAAGAATTCATACTGCTATCTCTACCCAATGCACGGCATACTACAGCCATCAGAGGGAATTCTGGAGAAATGCTATACTTGATGTATCGGAAGATGAGACTAAGATAGTCAGTACAGTTCAAGGGCATGAGATCATAGTTTCTAAGACTGTGATAAGGAAGATTTTGGGCTTCAATGACGAAAATTGCTCCCATATGACAATAAATCGTGAGAGAATTCATGAATGCTTTAAAAGATGTGCTTATTCTGGTTATATTGCTGGCAAATCTGAACTGATGAAGACGCTTCTGCCTCCATAGTTTCGATATCTTGCTCATGTGATCATGCATTGTTTGAGTGGATGTAAAGCTGGTTTCGATAAGCTGAACGAGAAAGTGCAAAGTATGTTTGTGGAACTTGTTCTAAAAGCTCCATATGATTTCTCGAGATTCGTCTTCTATTACTTCAAAGCGAATCTTTTCAGTTCTACTCAGAGATATCTTATTTACGCCCGTTTTCTTCAAATGATTATTAATGATGATGCACCTGATCTACCGAAGCTTGAAGAGGATATTATTCACCTTAAGCCAATGAATCTGATAACTTTCCGAAGAATGGAGGAAACAAGAAACAAGGGTTTGAAACCTGATTTTAACAGAAAGCTTGTTTGCCATCTGATTAAGGAGAATTATCGATGTCCGGCTGGTAACGCATGGAGAAACGATGATTCAGACTCTAACTACGAAGTTACAGATGAGGAAAGTGGAGATGATAATCAGAGAGCTACCGTTGAAGCTCAAGGAGGAGGTAATGTTAATTATGAAGTTATTGAAGGTGATGATGAAGCGACAGAGGAAGACGTTAGTTTGATTTAGAGGAAGAGGAAAGGGAAGGAAGCGATGACTTCAGAACAACCCAAGAAGAAGGAGAAGAGAACTAAACACAATTATGACTCATCTCAAAGGTCATCTCAGGGAGGTTCGATACAACAAGCTCTGAGACAACCATCCGGTTTTATGAAGGATGTAAGAGCCGCTGTTACCTCACCGAGACCTACCACCATAACACCTCAGGTCACATCATCCGAATTCCAGACACAGCAAAATCTACTGTTGTCTTTGATCACAAAAATAACCAATCTAGAGAATCAAGCCATTGAGGAGAAGAAGATCAATGAAGCTAAGATTGAGTCATTAGTGGCGGAAAACAAGAGGTTATCGAATAGATTGGACAGTCAGAAGGGTAGAACGGAGAAGTTGAAGAAGAAGGTGTTGGCGATTAAGAGTGAGAATAAGGAGAAATTGAAGGAGATGAACAATAAGATCGAACAGCTTACCTCTGGTAAAACAAAGTTGATTAAGGAAATAGGAGAAGAATATTCCTCTGATTTGGGTGGTGATGACGAGAAAGACGATGAAGAAGATGTTGGAACTGGAGGACCCTATTTTGAGATTCCGTTAGTGATACCTATTCGAAGCTTTAATGAATAAGGTGAGGTCTTTACTGCTGAATATTATATGAATTATTCAAATGTTTTTAATGATGCAGAAAAGGGGGATGTTCCACCAAGTGATTTTCCGATGGAACAGCTTGCTGCTCTGGCATACGATAGTGAAAATGATACAGAGGATGCAGAGAAAGTTGAAGCTAAGAACAAGGCTCCACAAGAAGAGTTATTTGCCAGTATCCCTCCCGAATCAATCCAAAATATCAACTTAAGTGATTTCGATAATTTGTTTGCAGATGAGAAGAGTGAAGATTCTGTTGGTAAAGATAATGTGAAAGAGGATGTGATTGTTGAATCTGAAGATGAATTGGTAAAAGAAGAAGAAGAAGAAGAAGAAGAAGAAGAAGAAGAAGAAGAAGAAGAAGAAGAAGAAGAAGAAGAAGAAGAAGAAGAAGAAGAAGAAGAAGAGGAAGAAGAAGAAGAGGAAGAAGAAGAAGAGGAAGAAGAAGAAGAGGAAGAAGAAGAAGAGGAAGAAGAAGAAGAGGAAGAAGAAGAAGAAGAAGAAGAAGAAGAAGAAGAAGAAGAAGAAGAAGAAGAAGAAGAAGTTGAGATTGTTATGCCTTCACTTGAGCCATACTCAAATCCGTCACTCAACACTTTAAGTGACTTTTTCAATTTGAGTAGTGAGGTGAAAACAAAGAGATTGAATGATTTAGAAGAAGCAAGGAAGGTATACAAGGAGAAAATCAAGGAAGTTGATGAGTTAATGGAAATGAATAAGAAAATCTGATATGAGAAACTACTCGTTGAGAAAGAAAGAAAAGAGACTGAGCTGAAGAAGAAGAAACTCCGAGCCGAGCAAGCTAAAGCCGAGGTATGGAATAAGATTAATGAATGGTTCAAACGTGATAGGGTTAAAGTTAACAAAAACATTGAAGAAGACGAGATTCGTCATAGTTGGTGGAAATAGAACGTCGTTAACCCTGATTAGTTGAATAAGCCAGAACTCGAGCCGAAGTTTGTTAGTTTCTACGAAAGGGGAAAGAGAACCAAGAAGTATTTCAAGGGTAAAATTTTGAGCTGGGGTTACTTCAAGGAGATCAATTGTTTTGCGATCAAGAGGGAAGGATGAGTTGATTATATGGCAAGACCAAGTCACTTCAAAACTCTACCTTACTTCGAGATCATACAACTTGCTAATCTAAAGATGTTGAACGCTGAAGATAGTGACCTTTCCAGGTGGTTTCAGAGAAAACTCAGATATGAGTATAAGACAGGGAAATGGGATGTCTTTAAGTCAACAGCCGCCAGGTTTTCCATGCACCCGACAAAGAGAAATTCTAAAGGTGGACCTGTACGCATTGTTAAGTTTCATCCAGCCAAGTACATGAAGCAATCACCCTTGATGCCCTTACCCAAGGATATATGCAAAAACTTTAGATGGTGGTTATATGACGAATTGTATGAGGAAGCAGTGATTTTGACTGCAATTGAAAAGGAAGATGGAAGCATATAGTTCGACAATGTGAGGATTTTAGATCCTATGTGGCTGAGGAACTTATCGAGATTTGATGTGGAGACCCTTCACCGCCATCACATTACGTTTAGAGATGATCGAAAGGAGGAAGCTATGAGATATCAACGTGTGATCCATGTCAGATACTGTATTGCTAGTTTGTATTTTGTTTTTGATGATGTATTTATGAGAGAGAGAGAGAGAGAGAGAGAATCTAGGTATGTATTTGATGTTAAGCTGATGTTACTGTTGGACTTATTTGTATTTCATGAACGTTTACTTTATTGTAATCGATGTTCAAGGTCCTAGGGGGAGTTGTTGATGCAATTTCTGTAAGTCCCTAGACATCTAGCTTACGTTTGTGATTAGTACTTCAGTTTATGGGCTACCATAATCGCTCGTTATTATCCTATATGTGTTTATATGTGGTTACAGGTACTGCAGGAACGCAAAAAGGATAATTGACTATATTAGACTCTATCACACGTATGAGTGAAGTCTCACTCGTACGACTGACAAGCTCATACGCACGGTTAAGCTGAGCTGAGTCACAAATCTAATCTGACTAAACATACACGAGTGAGTGATCACCCGCACGGCTGAGACAGATCACTCGTATGAGTGATAGCTGACTAGCGCGGTTGACTCAACAGCAGGGGTATTTAAGTGTTATGTTCTTCATTTTAGGTTAAGCCTCTCATTACACACACATCACTCAGATCTATTAGCCTTATCTGATTCTCTCTCAACCGAAATCACTCCAGAGGTGAATAATAGCTCTAGGCATTAATCTAATCACACAATCCTTGTTGTGGTTTGACTAATTTAATCGTAAAAAGCTTCACATATTCACTAGAATGGTTTGATTCACTAATTCCGCCTTTGTGTGAATTAAACCTGTTGATTTCGAAGTTCCTAGTCATGTTTCATCAGAATTCCATGCATTTTTCCTCACCATAAAGCCGAATCTTTTCGTCCCACCACATTTTAGCATCACCCCTTAACATGCTACTTCCGTACCTCGTCTTCTTATCGAGAGGTCATTCACAAGTACCGAAAGCCCCCTCCATATCGGAGATCCAACGGTTGCTCTTTAATGGGTCTCGTTCACCATCAAATGTGGGAGGTTGAGCATCTTTGAAATTTTTATAGTGAAAGTCTTGCCTCTCCACATTATCACCGTGAATAATAGAATTAATTTGTTCCTTGATTAGATCGGTCACTTGCTTGTCAACCGACTCTAGAAACATCTTCTTAATGTCCGCTAGAAAGGACGCATGATGCTTTTGCAAGATGGCCTCAACCTTGGCCGTAAACTCGGAATCTTCGCTTGTACCTCTGTTATAGGTATCGTGTCTATTTCTCATTTTTATTCTATACAACGGAATAGGTTAAACAACAAAACGAAAAGTCATGACATAAATATACATATACACCTCACCGACCCATCTCGCTCAACAATCACCGTACATCGCTTGTTTGACACGATTTGAACCCGTATCAATGGTAGCTAGTCATTGTTACGCGAGCACGTTGCATTAACTTGCTAGTACAATGTCTATTTCGCTTGATGATTGCAAGCACAACACAAAACAATTAGCGCAAGGTTAGTTCACATAAACCTAGGCACTAACCAATCCCGGTACGACCCGTCTCTTACAAGTCCCGCATAAAACATGCACAAAAGTCTAAGTCTAAGCACCTATCCCAAGTCGCCTAAATCCCTTAGACCATGCTCTGATACCACTTGTAACGACCCAACCCATTAAACATAGCAAAACATTTTTTTTATTTTTTTTTAAATTGGACAGGCCAAGCCTGTCAGGCTTAACCCGCGATGCAGTTCATCTGGCAGCGACACGGCTTATCAAAGTCACAGATGGTTTGAACCACCTAAAATCCTCGACATCCAAAACCCCCTTTAGCCCGCGACGCGCCCTTCAGGGCCGTGGCGCGGCTCTCTTCTGTTGCTGATTCTTGCTTAAAATATTTGACACAAGGCTCGAATTTCGTATTAAACAACAAACATCGATTCAAAGAGCCTTCCATCACCTAACTAATAGAGTTTACAAGTTTTAAGACCCCAATTCAAGTATTTGACCACTGAGCATCATTCGCTCATTTACAATTCAAAAATATAAGTTTCGACGGACAAGTTTAAATGCCAAACAATAACCTGAGCATGGTATTTGGGGTTAAACTACCCAAATCCTGGTCGAACTTCAAAAGCAAATCTCTAGCGTAATCATATAGGGAGGCCGCTAGTCCAAACGTATACCCTTGCCTTTATCCACGCCGGAGCCTAAAAAGGTAAACAACGAGAGAGTAAGCAAAACGCTTAGTGAATGCAATAGTTATACACATACATATATAATATACCTACTTGCAAACATTTACTCACATACCGCATGCATACTAGCAATACAATTAGCATACTAACTCCATGTATCAAGCTAATAACCTCCAATGCCGCAACTAGCATAACCAATAGCATATACACTAAACAATATAATATGCTACTCTACAATTCATACGCAAACTATATTGTTAACCATACGCACATCATGGTGCTACCGGCTCCGTGGTTCACACCATAAGCATTGTCATGATGCTACTGGCTCCGTGGTTCACATCACAACTCGAGTCATACTCTCGTTGAGGTGATACCGGCTCCGTGGTTCACACCTCAACACTCGTGTTATAGTGCTACCGGCCCCGTGGTTCACACTACAACACACATACCTTCGTGCTACCGACTCCGTGGTTTACACTACACGCACGTACCATGATACCACCGGCTCCGTGGTTCGCATCATAGCACACTCGCACACTATGCCACTTTTGGCTCCGTGGATCATGCCATAGCCATGCAAATAGATACACCATATAAATACATGCATAATTATTCCACTCACCTTAATTCCTTCGGTGAAATGATAAACAAGCTCGCAACCTTCAATGCAACGTACCTATTACATCATGCACGCAATCAATCATACAATCAAGTTGGTCAACCAACTTACTCACCATCCTAGTGTTATTTGACCCATAGTGCAATTTCGACCCAATCGCACCCTTAACCCTAACACTAGGTCAAGATTACGCTAAAATACTAAAACTAACCAATTCTGGTCTTAATTCACTTATTAACACAAGGTTAGTGTATTTTCATATACAATTTGACAACTTAGGCCACTCAAGGTTAATTTGACCCATTTCAAGGTTAACACACCCATTTGGGTTACCCACAACCCAAATAACACCCATTCACTTAACCACAAAGTGTGCTAGTAATTTAACTAAGCATTTAAGACTCATAAACACCAATTATCACCATTAAAACCCTAGGTTAGTCATTCTTGGGTTCTCATGACCCAATCACACCTAAAACCCCCCAATTTACCCATAAATGCATTTTATGTTCACCTTTGACTCAAACCCTAGCCCTTAAACAAATCAAAGTAAAGAAATTCAAGGTTAGGACTTACCACCACAATCAAAACGTAGCTAGTGACTAGATGAACAACTTTAACGCTTGTACTTTAACTCAAAACAAGCTTCTTCCTTCCTTGATTGAGCTTTCTCATACTAGAAACCTTCTCTCTCTCAAGAATTGAAGTGGAAAGGAAGAAGTGGTTGATAATGGAGTAAATAATGATCTAGATCTGATCTTGGGGCTTTAAATTCGTCCCCCATGTGAAATTACCAAAAAGTCCCTTTTAAATATCTCAAAAGAAGAAGGCTGGCCCATCAGACCCCAGTCGCGCAGCGGCCAAATGCTGAAAATGAGGGTCGCCAGTTTTATATACATATACATTATATACAATTCGAACTTGGGTCTTACAGATTGACTCCATCTGCACGCCGATTGAAGGTGACTCTGCATACAAATTGAAGGTAGTCTGCTGGTTCTCTTGGTTCTCTACCACCTT